>NC_044981.1:141673201-142000215 GCF_008728515.1 Papio anubis | reverse complement strand
CAAAACAAGACATACAAATGGCTATGAGGTATATGAAAAAATGCTTACCATCACTAATTACCAGGGAAATGCACATCAAAGCCCAAATAAGATAACACTTCACTTCAGTTAGAATGGCTATTATCAAAAAGACAAAAAAAAAATAACAAGTGTTGGTGAGGATGCAGAGAAAGGGGAACTCATACGCTATTGGTGGGAATGCAAAGTAGAACAGCCATTAGGGAAAAGAGCATGGAGGTTCCTCAAAACATTAAAAATATAACTACCATATTGACATGGTTTGAATCTGTGTCCCTACCCAAATCTCATGTCAAATTGTAATCCCCATTTTTGGAGGAGAGCTTGGTGGGAGGTAATTGGATCACGGAGGCAGATTCCTCCCCCTCCTCTTCCCATGATAGCGAGTTCTCATGAGATCTAGTTCTTTAAAAGTGTGTGGCACCTCCCACTTCTCTCTCTCTTCCTCCTGTCCAGCCATGTAAGATGTGCCTGCTTCCCCTTTGCCTTCCGCCATGATTGTAAATTTCCTGAGGCCTCTTCAGCCATCCTTCCTGTACAGCCTGCAGAACCGTAAGTCAATGAAATCTCTTTTCTTTATGAATTACCCAGTCTCAGGTATTTCTTTATAGTAGTGTGAGAACAGACTAATAAACATATGATTCAGCAACCCCACTGCTGAGTATATATCCAAAGAAGAGGATATCAGTATATCAAAGAGGTGTCTGCACTTCCATGTTTACTGCAGCATTATTCACAATGGCCAAGGTGTGGAATCAGCCTAAGTGTCCATCAACAAATAAATAAAGAAAATGTAATACATACACAAAATGGAATATTATTTAGCCATCAAAAAGAATGCAATCCTCTCATTTGCAACAACATGGATGGAACTGGACATCATTATGTTAAGTGAAATAAACCAGGCACAAAAAGCAAATATCACACATTCTTACTCATGTGGGAGTTTAAAAAGTAGATTTCATGGAAGTAGGGAGTAAAATGGTGGTTCACAATTACCCTGATTTGATTACTACACATTGTATATACGGATCAAAATATCACACATATCCCCAAAATATGTACAACTATGACATATAAATGTAAAAACCCAAAAATATATACACTATCTAGGAATACATGACTAGGTAATAAAATACATATAAGTAAACCAAAGAAGCAAACATCATAACAGTCAAAATGTTACCATTAGAGGGAAGGGAAGGAGTCATGACCAACAAATGCAAATAGTACTTGCAAATTCTCTGTTTACTTGATTGAGATTTCATGAGTATTTATTTTACAACAATTTGTTAAGCTGTATGTTTATATTTTATCAAATGTTTATATTTGTAATATTTCATTAAAAACTGAAGTGTTATGCTAGGGTAAGTAATGAGAAAAAGTATATATTATATCGACAAGAAGTCTAAATGGGTATGCAACAAATGAACAAATTCAGAATACTAATAAAAGAATGCATACTTTCATGATTATGTATAAAGATTTCTGCAAGACTTGCTATCAGCTAAATGCCATTTGGTACTCAATTATGTAATCATCTAATAAACAGACTTAATGGCTCATTAATTATACCAGCATATTTGCATAAGCTAGCAGTTAGACTAAACATAGAAGGAAACAGCACTTGAGTAACAGAATTTATTTTTTTGCCTAACCATAATATTAAGGCTAGGTTTACAAAGTGAATAGAAGTATACGGGTTATTTTATATCCACCAATCTAGCAAAATGACCAGAAAAATATGTCTGTAAACATTCTTATTATTAGAATTATAAGCAACAAATTGTCAGGTTTTATTTTTGTTGGCCCCAATCCAAAGTTCCCAATTATGAAAAAAAAAATCAGGTATGTATTTCACATATAAAGCTGGCTGAAAAAAAAGTAAACAAGTATCCATGTTAAATCCAAATTAACAGGTGATACAAGTTTTAATAGTATATTTTTAGATTTTTTTAATGAAAAAGATAAAAGTATTAAAAATTATTTAAGGTAAATTTATGTAAAGATATCAACAGTATATTAACAGGGAAATTTCAGAAAACAGAGAAAGAGAAAGACAGATTCTGTGTGTGTGTGTGTGTGTGTGTGTGTAAATACACCAGAGCATCTCTGTGTATATGTCTCTTAGGACACAGAAAAACAGACTAATTCCATCTATCCCACACAAAAACCCTCTTAGATTAGGCCTTATTAAGTTACTTTTATCAAGATAGAGAAGTTTCTGTACACCAAAGGAAAGACAGTAAAATTCCTAGCTGTTCCTTTATTCCCCATTTCATACAGTGCTAAGCAATATGCAACTATTATTCTACTATCATAATTTTAAGGCTCTCAGAGGCTCCAAAAGTCTAGTACCCTTGAGGATATGCGATGCTCTTTGAAGATGATAAAGACATAACAGTTTGTTTGCTTGCAGCAAAGCTTTAGAGGCACGGCAGGTGGCTAAAGGTGGGAGGTATCTAGACTTTTAGTAAATCTAGGAAAGCATTTGTACACTTGAGGTGATATTCAGTCAAGTGCCTTGCCTCCTTGAGTCAGGTTTATCAACCTTCTCACTTCACCTCAGGCACTGAAGGCCAAGTCCCTATTTCTATCAGGAATCTTGTGCTACACATAAGTATGATCTTAGACAAATAATTTTCACAGAAACCTATCATCATTACATCTTCTCTTCCCCTTTTGTAATAAGTGAATTAAACCTTCTGTGAAGAAATACAGAAATCTCTAAACCATATTATATAAATTAAATGGTCACAATTTATGAACTGTATGTACACCCATTGGAAAGAAAAAACACAGTACAAGATGTCAATGGAGAGTTGCAGAATTTCTCCAACAGTCTTCTCACAGAAATAAAAAACTACCCAGATGTTTTTATGGCTGCTATCAAAACCCTCTGAAATACTAAACACAGACAATACGCACTATATGCTTTAGGGAACAAACTTCTCATATACACCAGAGAAGCTGGAAGTACTGGTCAATCTGCCCAATATTCTTAGGTTTTCTTAAGCTTTACAATAGTGTATCTGTTCATTGTATGTAAGAAGACATCATCAAGATAAAAATTTCTTCACAAGAATGAATCAACACAGTCTCTATGACTGGGAAGATACTGCTGACTTGGCCAAATGTGAACGTCAGAAACAGGGTACTTTCACCTGGCATGGACAACAACAAATCTTTATCATTTTACCAAAATTTGGTCTAGGGTAGCCTTGATTGTCCTACCAAACCAGAGGTCATCATGAAAAACTACTTCATTGATGATATAACATTAACTGGACTTAGGTGGGCAGAAAGTAGTACTCTATACGCTTTAGTAAAACGAGAATTCCAGAGGGTAAGTAATCCATAAAAATTGAGAGGCTTGCCGTCTCAGTAAAGTTTCTGAGTTCTAGAATCACCTGTAAAATGCATGACCAATTGCTACATCTCACATTAATTACCACCAAGAAAATGGCACAACACATGATTTTAACCTCTTCCAATTTTGGAAGCAATTTCTATAATATTTGGGTGTACTGCTCAGAACTACTTATGACATCACCTATAATTCTGTCAACTTTATGACCTACAGCAAAAACAAACAAACAAACAAAACTCATGCAGCCTCCAAGGTCAGATAGTCTATCACTTGGGCCTTTACTCCAGCAGGTTCAATGCTGGTCATGGTTTCAATGACAGATTGGATAGTACAGGAACTTCTGACAAGGTGCAATACGAGACCACACACAGATTTCCAGGATTTTGGAGTGAATCTATGTTCCCTTTGTTAAATAACTATTCTTACTTTGTGATCCTCAATTTGATAAACATAATTTTGAGCTCCTACCATCATGGCCACTTTGCACATAATCCCATTCGAGCAAGCACTAGGGCAGCTGAGGAAAGAGGCCGACCTATCAATGCAAGGGATTATTTTGCCTGCTTTGCAGGAAGAGGAAGCCCTTAAAGAACATTCACAAATCAAAATTATCCCCTCGACCTGTATGTATTCTCAGAGGACCATCTACATACTTTTTTCCACCAATCTTCTCATACTATTCTGCAAGTTTTTTTTATTCTGAGCCCCTGACCATCTAGCCCAACCATTAGCAATGGTCTATAAATCTATACAAATCAGTAGCTGAAGTCTCATCCATCTCCAAAGTAAATGAGTAGATACGCTACTTCAAAATTTTCCCTCTTTGAAAAGTAGTCCAATTCTAGCAGGTACTAATATATTATATGATACAACCTATAAATCAGATTTAGTAACCGTTTTTCTTCCCTGGTCACCTAGTTAGAGAAAATTTCCCATGAGCCAGAGGTGTACATTGTGAATGTGAATCATATGCTCATACAATTCACTTGTGTTATCAGGGCTACTTTAAACTTATCTTACAAATGTCAATTTCACTTGATGGTGGAGTGCTATCGTGCACATATAAACTATATTTTAGAAAGTCATGTAATGCACAATGCCAGATTGGTTGCCAAATTTGTATAGGAAATATCTGTGAGTTGAACAATATAGATTCCCTCATCAGAGATGATCTGACTACAGCTATTACTGAACATCCAGATTGCTACAGGCAGAGACCAACCCTGGACTCAGAAGATAGTAAATAACCCTGGGGAGACCAACAAGCTACCTAGTGGCAGGGTGATTACATTAAAAATGCCTTCTTACACCATACACAAAACTTCACATCCTTGGCTACTATGCTTTTCTATCAAGCATTATCTTACTATGGACTTTCTAGGGGTGATGGCATCCATAAAACACTGTTTCTGGTCAAGAAACTAGTTTAACAATAAAAAAAATGTAAGGCACTGAGCAAATATTCACTGGTCTTATGATGTACCCTAGCTCCCAGAAGCAGATGATCACAGATATTGGTGGAATGGCATGTTGAAAACTCAGTATGATATCATGTAGGACACAACACCTTGGAAAACTGAGGTGCTATCCCACAAAATGCTCTGAACTAGAAACCAATATATGATCTTATTTCTCTTATACCTGTAATATATGAGTCTATGAACTAAAGAGTAGAAGGGAAAATGATTTTCTTTGGTTTTCTAACCCTTTAACTTTGTGAAGGGTGGTAAGAAAGTTGATGGTTTTGAGATCTTATTCCAAACTAGCATACTTCTACTAGAACTGAAAATTCAAACTTTGCTCTAACCTTTGAAGCTTCTCATATCCCTGAACCAATAGCAGAATAAGCTAACCGCGTTGGCTAGAGGAATTGATCATGATGATCAGTGAAAGGAAGACTGCTCATATGCAATGGAGGTAGAGGTAAATAAAGCCTGGTGCCCCAGGGATCCTCTGCAGCACCTACTAGTACTGCCATATCTAGTGATAAAAATTGATGGAAGACTAATGCAAACCAATACAGACAAGATGACAAAGGGCTCAAGAACCTCAATAACAAAGCTTTCGATATTAAAAAAACAAAACTTAGATATAGACAATATATAGCATCCTAACCAGCTAGAGTTGTTTGAATTACAAGAGAAACAGATTGGGTAGAAGGGGAAAAGTTATAAATACCCACTAAAGCCACATGTCCACTTATAGAGACAAAGACTGTACTAACTAACCATATTTTAAACTTTGCTCTGTTAAGTAAGCATTTATCTATTAAAAAGGAAATTTTTAATTTCCTTTTTCTCCATCTCTCCCCTGCCTTACGTAGGGTGTTAATTTTGTAATTTAGTCTATAGGTTAAAGGATATGAAGATATGACTAGAACTAAAGTAACAAAGAAGAAAAATCACCAAATAAATACTGATGGGATTCTAGATTTCCCTGTTAGGGAAGAGGGTAAGGCCATTTTTGTTGTGGAAGTAAAATTATATATTGTATTAGCTGAAAGAATGTTACTGCTATTGCTGTTGACTGAAACTTTAATGTTCTGAGGTTTAAATGACTCAAAATATTCAAAGAGCTTAGACTGGTCCTGCCAACAGTAAGCACTCTTATAACTATTGGATATTAGTACTGAATTATTATATTTTGTAATAACAATCTTGGGATAAATTACTGCGAGATATATAGAAAAACTAAGCAAATGAAAAAT
This sequence comes from Papio anubis, assembly GCF_008728515.1. Lineage (NCBI taxonomy): Eukaryota > Metazoa > Chordata > Mammalia > Primates > Cercopithecidae > Papio > Papio anubis. The sequence continues at coordinate 141,994,120 of NC_044981.1, read as the reverse complement.
AGGAATAAATGATTCCTTACTAATTCTAGAAGAAAAAAATTGGGGAAGGAAATAAAATATAATCACAATATATCTTTGAATTGGCAGTGAATAACATTTAACCATTTTCAGCACAGTATCCCTTCTCTCAGGGGCACTTGGTATCTCTGATTCATTTAGTTTCCAGAAGGCAAAACCCTCCAATGTTCTGCTTAGGCAGGAGAAAAACAGTCACTCTGCTAAATGGTGTAGGAATGCAGGAAATCTGAAAGCATAGCTGAGTCTTGTAATTGGAACTAGTCTTATTATTGACAGGGTTAGACTTTCACCTAATCTTCTACTTTCATCTGCATTCTCAGTAGTGCCCTTAATTCCTAGTACTTCTAGAACGTCGTCAAATGCAAATAAGTAGCTTCTGAGTTTTCCCTACTGCCAGCTTGGGTTTTAGCTTTCCTGGCGTAACAAATCAGTTACAACTTGTCCATTGGTTTTTCAGCTCCTGAAATTATATTGTGGAAGCCTCCATCCCATTCCCACCTTGAAAAACTTCCTCCCATACATCCCTTCCTACTGAGAAAGTGGTTTCATGAAAACAAGGGAGTAAACCAGGATAGGTAATTGGATCCCAGGTAACAGGGGATCTAACCCAGAAGAGAGAAAAGAAATTTCCAGGATGATGATGAAGGGAAATCCCATGAAGGCTGATGCTGTGGGCCAAAAAAAAAAAAAAAAAAATCCTCCAGTACAAACTGGAAAAGAATGTGATAAAAGAAAAAAATAGATTATCTGATTCCTTTTAGCTGGTTGAGAGTTTATGTTTTCACAAATACGAATAGGATATTGTCCCTTCCCTCAGGTATGTGAAAGCCTTGTAGTTACAAAACATAATTGGAAAGAATGATTGTAGGGCACCTTGACATATATTTTGTGAAGCAGTACAATATATGGGTTAGGCATTACATTCTTTGGAACTGGTCTATCTGGATTCAAATACCAACAATACCAATTACCAGTTGTGTCACTTTAATTGAATGGCTTAACTTCTCTGTGTCCCAGTTGAATCATTTGTTTTAAAAAACAAAATAACCAGACTGGGCGCTGTGGCTCAGGCCTGTAATCCCAGCACTTTGGGAGGCCAAGACGGGTGGATCCTGAGGTCAGGAGATCGAGACCATCCTGGCTAACACAGTGAAACCCCGTCTCTACTAAAAAAAAGTACAAAAAACTAGCCGGGCGAGGTGGCGGGTGCCTGTAGACCCAGCTACTTGGGAGGCCGAGGCAGGAGAATGGAGTGAACCCGGGAGGCGGAGCTTGCAGTGAGCTGAGATCCGGCCACTGCGCTCCAGCCTGGGCGACAGAGCGAGACTCCGTCTCAAAATAAATAAATAAATAAATAAATAATAAATAAATAAATAAATAAATAAATAAATAAACAAAACAAAAGAGATATTAAGAGTATCTACTTCAAAAGTTTGTTCTGAAATTGAGTGACTTCAATATAAAACCAATACAAATACCTGAGACATAATGAGCACTATATTAGTATTATGCGGTAGCAGAGGTTAGCAGTATATTTTTAGGATATAAATATCCTAGGGATATATTACTAGTATGTACACTGAACATAAAGTAAATGTAAAATATCATGCAATTATTAACCCCAAGAAAAGTAAAGTTTTAAGAAAAAGGATACATAGTCATATTGCTTAAGCTACCAATAAATAATATTTATAGACATTATAATAGAAGCTTTTAAAACAGATTTAATCAAGAATATGATAAAACTATAGCACAGAGAGAGAAACAGAGCCAATGAAATCTCAGTGCTAAGCTTCTAAATCCCTAAAGATAAGAGATGAAAGCTGAAAGTTAAAAAAATCGAGATAGTGTAAGTGTGTTATTTTTAAACCTGGAGATGAATCCTCCCCCAGACAAAAACACAACAAAACAAGGAATTGAAAGTGGCAGCCTCTGAGGAGTGGAACTTGGGAGTGCAGTAGAATAGGTAGAGGATTACTCTTCATTCTTAAAAACCTTCCCACACTTTTTAACTTTTAAACTATGTATACGTATTACTTCAATAAAAATAAAAAGTAGTGGTTAGGAGATATCACACAGACCATGAACTATTATCTTCTCTAGCTGCTCTGCCAAAAAGATAAACACGGGCTCTGGGCTGGAAGTGGAAAGGAAACTGAAGCCACACAGAATCTGGACCTTTATTTGGCCTTTGCTTTTGCTCCAACAGATAAAACGAAAACAAACATATTTGTTTTCTAAGCTCTAAATTGTCTTTTTAAAAAAATTATGTTCACCTTATTAAATTTTATCTCTAATGTAACAAAACTGAATTAGTATGATTTAATTGTTGTCATAAAGAAAAATATTTGAGGTAAATAAGTTTTTTTTTTTAAAGAAACAAATGCCAATTTGACATCCCAAAGGAATTTATCTTGTTTACATTAAAAATCTGAAATAAAATTCCTTCTGGGTAAAAGATTTCAGCTTAACCATAGGAAACTGGCATTTTTGACATCCAAAAATGGAAAGGTACTCAGGAACAAATCACAGCATACTCAATCAGAACTTCAGGGCAAACAATTATCACCAGGGTCAGTCCAGAGCCCTAAGACTCACAGGATTTCCATGCTGAACATTAAGACTGACACAGTGACTCCAACTGAGCATTTCCAACAGATAATCTATTGTTACATGATATTAATATTGTATTTAATATAATTTTATATTTAATTTTATATTTCATTATATTGATCCTATAAACATTTATATGTTTATATGTTATGTCTATATATTATAAAATGTAAATACACTAATTAAGGGCTTCTTATGCACTAGAAAAAAATGCTTGTAACATGTTTGATTCTAAAGCCCCAAGTAGTTTACAGACATCTAATTTATCATTATAACACTATACACAGCTGCATAGCATGTCAGCATTACCCAGGAGACATCAATATATCTTTGAAATGCACCAAAAAAAAGCACAACTAGCATAATGTAGTTATAATCAAAAGAGCAGTCTAAGGACAAGATATGCATATACCAGCTCACACTAACCATATTGTGAGCCCTCCCTGGGGTTTTCTCATCAGTCCTGAAGAGACTGCTAGGCCCAGAACATATGCCCTAAGTAAGCCAGGACACTAAGAATTAAGTCCAATTATGGACAAGATACATTGTTTTGCTTCAGTTACAAAGGGACATTCCCATTTTTGTGTGAAAATGGGCATTTAGCATCACTGCAAAGAGGTAGATTTTAAAATATCACATACTGTATAATTTCGTTCTCCTAGCCCAGTACACACACACACACACACACACACACACACACAAGCCTCTCCTTCCTCTGCCACCCTCCTTCCCTCTCCTTCCCAATTTCCCCGCAAGCCTCCTGCTCTTTTTCTCACCTGACCTCCCTCCTTGCCTCCCCCCCAGTTCCAACCTCCCTCCTTCCCCCTTCACCTCCTTCACCTCATCCTTTCCTCATTCCCTCTCCACCTCATCCTTTCTTCCTACTCTCCCATGCTCCCTCCTCCTCCCTCTCCCTGTCCCCCACCATTCTTCCCTCTGTCTTCCTTCCCACCTGTCCTCCAAACACACACCCTTACCCCCACACACACATCCACTCTCTCTACCCTGACACATACCCACTCTCTCTACCCCCACCCCACATGTACCTACTCTCCCTTCCCTCTTCACTATCCTCCTCCCCACTCTAATTTTATTTCTGGAAATGAAAATCAGTGTCTCCTTTATGTGAAATGTTTATTTGAACTATCTGGAGGAATATAATAATCTGTGAGACGAGGGACTAGCCTTTTCATCTGTTTTGGGACATATTTTGGATATGGTGAATCCCCTAGGAGTTTACGTAAAACCCAAATCAAATCTCACCAGAAACATAACTCTCTGTTCTTAATTACTATAAACTTTCTACATTGCTGTTAAAATATTTTCACATCATTAATGTGTGGAGGCGGGCATTTGTCTGGGGTAACTGGAATGATTCTATGAAGTTTAGTCTTAGCTGTCTATCATTTCCACTTGAAAGAATTCCAAACATGTTCTTGGTTTATCTCACAACTACAGTCATAAGCCCCTTCTCTTTATCGTGCCACTTTATTCTAGTACTAATTTAGTATATACAGGCAAGAAAAACATTTCTTCTCTATTAACAGTCTAAATAATTCCATGTGTACATCACCATAAATTATACTTTTACAAACTCTAAGCAAATACAATATGTATATGCATATATATATATGTGCACATATATGTATGTGTTTGGTTAAGATACATGTGCATGTGTGGATATATAATATATATTTACATATATACATATATTTGGATATATACACATATCTACATATATGGAAATTTTTGTTCTATACATGCATGCACATCCATGTGCACACATATGTATCTTACTTAACCAAACACACTTCATTCCCCTAACATAAAATTTTTCCTTCTGATTGGCACACACAAAAGTAGCAGAAATGTAAATCCCAATTCCCTTTCTGTCTGCTATCAAAACCAAGAGAAGAACATAAATTACATACAGTAACCACACCCTCAAATCTGAAACTTTCAATTTTTAATACACATACAACCATAACTGGAGAAGAGAAATAGGGAGCAGGGTCAGCTTGCCAATAAATTCTGTAAGAGCTGCAAAGAATGAGCGGAGTCTATAGGAGGCCTGCTCACTTACTCTATGTAACAAATTCAGATCTGTGTTTTACAAAATGTTCTGGATCGCCTGCAGTTGGATATTAGTTGGAGCTTTTGTAAACACACAGAGTATGGTTTGTGGGCATGTGTTGATTAATACTGAGTGTTAACTTGATTGGACTGAAGGATGCAAAGTATTCACCCTGGTGTGTCTGTGAGGGTGTTGCCGATGGAGATGAACATTTGAGTCAGTGGGCTGGAGAAGGCAGACCCACCCTCAATCTGGTGGGCACCATCTAATCAGCTGCCAGCGAACATAAGGCAGGCAGAAAAATGTGAAAAGGCAAGACTGGCCTAGGCTCCCAGGCTACACCTTTCTCCCATGCTGGATGCCTCCTGCCCTCAAACATTGGACTCCAAGTTCTTCAGTTTTCAGACTTGGACTGGCTCTCCTTGCTCTTCAAGCTTGCAGACAGCCTATTGTGAGACTTGTGATCATGTAAGTTAATACTTCACACACACACACACACACACATCCTATTAGTTCTATCCCTCTGGGGAACCCTGATTAATACAGATTTTGGTACCAGGAATGGTTCTAGAGGAATAGAATATTAAGGATGTTCTTTCATTGGTTTTGGGGTTTCTGGAGTTGGCTGCTTAACATGATTAGATCCAAAATGCTAAGGACTCTACTTGTAATAGTATGGAGAACACTGATATTAGTATGGAGAACACTGTAATAGTATGGAGAACACTAATAGTATGGAGAACACTGGTATGAACTCTTTAGAGAGTTACACAAAATAAATACATTTGACACTCCTGATTCACCGCTCATGAGAGACAAAGACTTTAGTGACTCTACACAATACCTTTGATCATATGTGGAGAACCAAGGAACATAATGAAGCTGGTTGGTTGCTCCTAAGTTCAGTGGACAAACTGATGAAAGAAAATGAACTCAGGGATTCTGTCTCCTGGTTTCAGAAGCTGAGGCTCAATTCTGCTAAGATTACCCATAGTGAATGGCTCATTTCCTGTAGAGAATCATGGGGGGACCATGATGAAGCTGAGGACACTGAGTTTGAAAACTCAGATGAAACTTTTGCCAAAAGAAACAGCTTCCCCATCCTCAGTAGTGGCAACATCCCCTCCCCGACCCATGCTGCCATTAGCCTTTCCACCTTTGTCTGAGGAGACAAACCCTGTGCTGCCTGAGGCAACAGTGATGGCCTCCCCTGAAACAGTTGCCCAGAAAATAATGTTGATTCTCCTCAGGAGCCACCTCTAACACCCCTGTTTACTTCTAGACATATAACTAAAGTCCTGGCAGGCCTCTAGAGGTGAGGTTGAGATTGTGACCCAAGAGGCGGTACGCTACACTAGAATAGAACTGCTTGAGTTCTCTAATCTATATACACAGAATTCTGGAGACCAGGCGTGGGAATGGATATTAAGGGTATGGGAAAATGGTGGGAGGAACATAGAGTTGGATCAGGCTGAATTTATTGATTTAGGTCCACTAAGTAGGGACTCTGCTTTTAATGTTGCAGCTCTGGGAGTTAAAAAAAAAGTCTAATAGTCTATTTGCTTGATTAGCTGAAATATGGATTAAATGATGGCCCACTGTGAGAAAGCTGAATATGTCTGAACTCCCTTGGTTTAATGTAGAGGAAGGGATTCAAAGTCTTAGGGAGACTGAGATGGTGGAGTGGATTAGTAACTAGACCTACTCATCCCAGCTGGGAGGGTGCAGAAGATATACCCTTGACCAATGCCTTCTGAAACAGATTTGTGAGGGCTGCACCTGCATCTCTGAAGAGCTCTGTAATTGCTCTTCTCTGTATGTCAGATCTAACAGTGGGAACTGAAGTCATTCAACTACAAAATTTAAATACAATAACAATAATTGGATCCTGATGTGGCAAGGGCCAAGTGGTGGCACTCAACCATCAAAGGCAAGGTGGGCCTAGCTACCGTAATGGACAACAGAGACAAAGCAGCAAACAGAATAGTCTGACTCATGCAGAGCTCTGACATTAACTAATTAATCACACTGTTTCTAGAAGTGAAATTGACAGGAAGCCTAATGCGTTCTTGCTTAATTTATATTAGCAGAAAACTTTTAGGTCAAATGGACAAAAGACTAATTTAAATTATAAAAACAGAGAATCATGGCGCCTCAATCAATTTCCAGACTGGAGCCAGTTTACAGACCCAGAACCCCGTGAGTGAAGGAGAGACTGGGTCCCCCTGAGGAAGCACCCCACTTCAGTACCGACAATCTATACTGTGAATATTCCGCCCATGCTTCCCTAAGGAGACCTCTGGCTTTGTACCAGGTTAACTGTGCACTGGGGAAAGGAAAATGATCAGACATTTTGGGGACTACTGGACACTGGCTCTGAGCGACGTTGATTCCAGGGATAAAAACATCATTGTGGTCCTCCAGTTAAAGTAGTGGCCCGTTTATTAAGTGACCTGAAAGTCTGCCAGTTTTGAGTGGGGTCGAGAACAGGAGAAGGCTCTGCAACAGATTCAGGCTGCTGTGCAAGCTGCTCTGCCACTTGGGCCATATGACCCAGCAGATCCAATGAGGCTTGAGATATCTGTTACAGACAGGGATGCTGTTTGGAGCCTTTGGCTGGTCCCCATAAGTGAATCACAGCAGAGGCCTCTAGGATTTTGGAAAGGCCCTACCATCTTCTGTAGATAACTACTCTACTTTTGAGAGACACCTCTTGGGATATTACTGGGCTTTGGTGGAAACTGAATGTTTGACTATGGGTCAAGTCACCAGGCGACCTGAACTACCTATCATGAACTGGGTGCTTTTTGACCTATCTAGCCATAAAGCGGGTCATGCACAGCAGCATTTCTTCATCAAGTGGAAGTTGTATATACGTGATCAGGCTTCAGCAGGTCATGAAGGCACAAGAAAGTTACATGAGGAAGTGACTCAAATGCCCTTAGTCTCCACTCCTGCCACCCTGCCTTCTCTCCCCCAGCTTTCACCGATGGCCTCATGGTGAGTTCCCTATGATCAGCTGACAGAGGAGGAGAAGACTAGGGCCTAGTTCACAGATGGTTCTGCGCCATATGCAGGCACCGCCTGAAAGTGGACAGCTGCAGCACCACAGCCCCTTTCTAGCAATCCCTGAAGGACAGCGGTGAAGGGAAATCTTCCCAGTGGGCAGAACTTCGAGCAGTGCACCAGCTTGTGCACTTTGCATGGAAGGAGAAATGGCTAGATGTGTGATTATATACTGACTCATGGGCTGTAGCCAATGGTTTGGCTGGATGGTCAGGGACTTGGAAGAAGTATGATTGGAAAACTGGTGAGAAAGAAATTTGGGGAAGAGGTATGTAGATGGACCTCTCTGAGTGGTCAAAAACCATGAAGATATTTGTATCCCATGTGAGTGCTCACCAACGGGTGACCTCAGCAGAGAAGGATTTTAATAATCAAGTGGATAGGATGACCCGTTCTGTGGACACCATTCAGCCTCTTTCCCCAGCCACCCTTGTCATCACCCAACGGGCCCATGAACAAACTGGCCATGGTGGAAGGGATGCCATGGTAGCAGGGATGGAGGTTACTCATGGGATCACCAACATGGACTTCCACTCACCAAGGCTGACCTGGCTATGGCCACTGCTGAGTGCCCAGTTTGCCAGCAGCAGAGACCAACATTGAGCCCTTGATATGGTACCATTCCTTGGAGTGATCAGCCAGCTACCTGGTGGCAGGCTGATTACACTGGACCTCTTCCATTATGGAAAGGGCAGAGGTTTGTCCTCACTGGAATAGACACTTACTCCGGATATGGGTTTGCCCATCCTGCACACAATGCTTCTGCCATGACTACTATCCGTGGACTCATGAAATGCCTTGTCCACTATTATGGTATTCCACACAGCATTGCCTCTGACCAAGGCACTCACTTTATGGCTAAAGAAGCAGGGCTGTGGTTTATGCTCATGAAATTCACTGGTCTTACAATGTCCTCCATCATCTTGAAGCAGCTGGATTGATAGAAGAATGGAATGGCCTTTTGAAGTCACAATTACAATGACAACTAGGTAACAATAATTTGAAGGCTGGAGAAATTCTACAGAAGGCCATGTATGCTCTGTATCAGCGTCCAATATATGATACTGTTTCTGCCATAGCCAGGATTCATGATTCCAGGAATTAAGGAGTGGAAGTGGAGGTAGCACCACTCACCATCACTGCTAGCGGCCTACTAGCAAAATGTTTGCCTCCTTTTCCCACAACATTACATTCTCTTGACCTAGAGGTCTTAGTTCCAGAGGGAGGAACACTGCCATGAGGAGATAAAACAACAATTCCATTAAACTGGAAGTTAAGATTGCCCCCTGGACACTTTGGGTTCCTCCTATCTTTAAGTCAACAGACTAAGAAGGGAGTTACAGTGTTGGCTGAGGTGACTGACCCAGACTATCAAGATGAAATCAGTCTACTACTCCATAATGGAGGTAAGGAAGAGTATGTTTGGAATACAGGAGATCCATATACATGGTTGGGGATTGAGGCCTTTCCAATTGTAATGATACACACACACACACACACACACACACACACACATATATATGTGTATCCTATAAGTTCTGTCCCTCTAGGGAACTCTGACTAATACAGGGCATATTGAGTTTGTGGAGCTTGCGTGATACACAGATCCAAATGCCACATAAAACTTGCAAATATGCTCAGGATAGGCTTAGGGCTGGACGTACAGATATAGGGGTAGTCAGTAAAGAAGTGGTCGGCCTGGCACAGTGGCTCATGCCTGTAATCCCAGTACTTTGGGAGGCCGGGGTGAGCAGATAACGAGCTCAGGAGATCAAGACCATCCTGGTTATCAGGGTGAAACCCCATCTCTACTAAAACTACAAAAAATTAGCCAGGCGTGGCGGCCCGCGCCTGTAGCCCCTCAGCTACTCAGGAGGCTGAGGCAGGAGAATGGTGTGAACCTGGGAAGCGGAGCTTGCAGTGAGCCGAGATTGCGCCACTGCACTCCAGCCTGGGCGACAGAGCCAGACTCTGTCTCCAGAAAACGAAAAAAAAGAAGTGATCACTGAAGCCACTGTAGATAAAATGGAGGGTGAACTAAAGACATAACTCTAGAAGACAATTCTAATTGAAAGTTAAATAAAGGAGGAGAATAAAGAATTAGCAAAAATGAATGACACAAACGAATCCAAAAATAAAGAAGAACAAAGTCAGTGAGGGTGCCAAAAAGACTGTATCTAAGAAAGTATGGCACTTAGCAAAGACTCAAAAAATATTTTTTGAGTGAATGAACAAAAATGAAAGGAATACATTACGTTAAGTAGGCAGAATATAAAATGCTACAGAGAGGTCACGAAAATTAAATCATAATAAGGGTATAGATAAAAATACATAAGGTTGGAAAATGTGCCCATCCTTTGACTTAGCAAGTGTGCTTCTACGGATTTGTTGCGGAGCAACAACTATAAACATCAAGATATTTATCCATAGACATTTATAACAAAAACAAAAACCTACGTGTGTAAAAACAGAAAATTGGGATTCAATCATGTACTGGAACATTATTTAATCCTTTAAAATTATGACACAGATTAATATTTATAGGTGTGAATGGATAATTTTAAATACTTAAGTAAAAAAGGGAAGTCTCAAACAGCAACACTCCTATTTTTCCAAAAAAAAAAAAAAAATCTGTAGCTAAAGTCAAAATATGAGCATAATAGGGTTAACAGTGGTTACCATGAACAGGTAGGGGAATGAGTGTTGCTTTCTCCTTTTGTTTTCAGCATTCTTGAATTTTTCTATGTAAACAAGAATTGTTTGATTAAATTAGAATTTTGAATTAGTTACTGATGTTTTCAATCAGTAATCGATCGTTTTATTTTTATTAACTTAAAAAAATAAATTCTAGATATGCACATACATGTATGTATGTATACATGTGCATATAAAATCCAAAATGTGGATGGTTTTGTCATCATGTTATATTCTCATTTCTGATATTAAAAAAAGATTACATGAGGTAATTGTGAGATTATTTCTTATTACTTATTATTTCTTATTACTATTTAACTCTAGTTAGCAACTGGGTCACTAGAAATAAATAATTTGGTGATTTGCTGTGATGAAATACTAACATTTGGCTATGCTTGCTACTTGTTAAAATAACCAAACTGCTTTTAATTACACTAAAACAAATATGAATTTTTTTAAAACAAATACGAATTTTTAACTTTTCATATTAAAGTCATCTCAGAGGTCAGACTTTTTTTTTTACAAAGAAGCTAAGGATGTATAAAACTGTTCATTGTACTATATATAAAATTTACTGTTGGTGGGTAAATATAAAATAATAACAAACAGGCCGGGCGCGGTGGCTCAAGCCTGTAATCCCAGCACTTTGGGAGGCCGAGGCGGGTGGATCACGAGGTCAGGAGATCGAGACTATCCTGGCTAACACGGTGAAACCCCGTCTCTACTAAAAAATACAAAAAATTAGCCGGGCGTGGTAGCGGGCGCCTGTAGTCCCAGCTACTTGGGAGGCTGAGGTGGGAGAATGGCGTGAACCCAGGGGGCGGAGCTTGCAGTGAGCCGAGATCGCGCCACTGTACTCCAGCCTGGGAGACACAGCGAGACTCCGTCTCAAAAAAAAAAAAAAAATAATAATAATAATAATAATAATAATAACAAACAGCAAATGATTAATTTTAAAAGCTATTCTGTAAGTATAGACTCCCGAGTTTTGTTTTTAAGAAAATTAACAATAAATGGGCCACATTATAGTTTCAAATGAGCAAAGAAGAAATAGGTTTTAGGAGAACTATATTAACATTTTTAAACCATGCTAAATTTTAATATATATTTAACTAAGAGTTACTATATAAGACTTAAGTTGTGTAAACTAAGTACATATTTAGCACTGAAGACCAAAGTAAAAAAAAAAAAAAAAAAAAAAAGCTGCAATTCTACAGCTTATAATAAAACTTAATGTGGTCAGTTTGATATAAAGAAAACTATTAATATTAAATGATGATATAATGTTTCCCCATGAAATTTACAGCTTTTGTATTGAAATAAAATGTCCAAGAAGGAATATAACATTCCTCTAAACCTACTAAAAATGGTTAAGAAAAGTTCAAGCATCTAAGCCTTGGGCAGTATTGAAAGTTTCCAGGCAACTGTTTTAACCAATCAGCAGATTTAACAAATAAATGCTAATCAAAGAACTCAAAACGATCTGTCAATGTGGTAGACATGAAAGTAGAAGAAGATAATACTCCCTTAGGAAACTGAAGTTGTATTCAGAAAGAAGAAATAAATAAAATATTAAATCTGTGGGAAGGATCAAAAAGGCAAGAGACATGCAAAGAGAAGACAAGATCAGAATGGGCTATAAGTAACTCATGGAGCAAGCTTTGTGTTGAAGGATGGGTTGAATTTGTATAAGTAGACAAAAGCAAAGACAGTAGTCAAGACATGAAAAACAAGTATAGAGGCAGGAACAAATGCTGTTTTGTCCTTGAGGGAGATAAGGAGTCTAACCTCCTCGGAGCATTAGTTCAGGCTAAGGAAGGGTAGGAACTATTGTACACAGGAAAGGTAGAGATATATTAAGGTAAGTCACACAATGGTGTCCAGAATTTCCAGTAACTTAAATGATAAAAGATGGGTGAGAGCTTTATAAGAACGTGTTTCTTTTCTGCCTTAATTACCTCAGATTCTTTGACTAACTTAATATCTTACTCCTCACTAGATAACAAGGTTAAAGAGAATGAGCACCACATCTGATTCACTCATCATTGCATCCCCCATACTGGCACAGTCCATAGCTCAGAATGCGTGTTCAATAAATACTGGTTGAGTAAATATACAAGAGTAAATTTTAAAATTGTAAATCTTACTGTATAGTCATCATAAAAGGCACTTCATATATTAGGTCACTACACTGAAAAATGCAGATTAGTTTATTGCTTAATCACCCTCCTGGGGAGGGAGGAAGATAGGGTCTCTGACCCATCATGGTAGGTTAGGAAATGGGCAAAGGAACTACTTTTTAACACAGGTGAGGACAGGGGACGTGGGCAGTTGACAAGAGCATGAATGTCTTCATCTATCACAGTAGAGTTGATCAATACTGTCCAAAAGTGAAAAATCATGCTCAAACCTCTTGAAATGTTTTACATCATCTTTTCTCTTTACCTTAGAGGAATCGCTTAGAAAATAAAGACCCCCGGAGCGAAAAAACAGTTATCTGAAATTCAGCAATTCCTTCAGTCTCACGCTGGGGCTTCCTTTTTTTTTTTTTTTTTCCCTATAAAATTCAGTTCAAATTTAAAGTGGCAACTGTACTATAATTCTATTTTTATAAAAGAATTTATTTTTATATATCTGTATATCTTTCTGTCTGTATATGTATAGAAAGCGGTCTAGAATGATTTACCAGTGTTAATAATGACAGTTTTAGAATTATAAGGAATTTCATTTCATTATATTTAATTTTCTGCATTGGTTAATTTACTTATATAAAGATATATTGTTTTAAAAAACAGAAAAAAGTTATGATGACTTTCAAGATTAAGCAATTAAAGAGATGGTTGAATCACTTAACGGGATAGAAATGAAAGATTTATTTTGTTTGTTTTTGTAGGAGGAGGTTTGGGAGACCCAAGAGTTCAATTATGAACATGTTTAAACGAGAAATATATAAATTGAGATGTCAGAAGGCAGGTGTATATATAGGTCTGGTAGCTGAAAAGAGAGGTTTGGGCTAGTGATATAAATGGGGGCATCTACTGGCATATAAACGATATTTGAAGGCAAATGTTTAAGTGGAATAAATTAGGAGTATACAGAAAGTATACAGTATACTGTATACTAATTTCTAAAGTATACAGAAAGCTAGGATCCTTGGACCTGGGCCAAAGACTAAATCCTGAGCATTCCAACATTCACAGTTTGCCTAGAATGAAAAAAAAAAAAAAAAACTGCAGCAATAAGAGTGTGTGATAGCACAGAAATGGAGAGAATTTTTCACAAAGGAAAAAAAAAATGGTCCACTATATCAAATGCTACTGACAGTTGTAGTAAGATAAGAAAAGAGAAGAATGCACTAGAATCATCAGCATGGAAGTTACAAGTGATATAGCAATGAGCAGGATGAATAGTTCTGACAAAATTATAAAGTCAATGTCAAATCAAAGTGAGTTGGGTAAATACAGGTTAGCAACTGAGGACAGTTCGTATAGACATATTTTGCTATATAGATCAGTGGCTGCAAGGAGACACAAGGTCAAGGGTATTTCTCTGTGTGGTTTGTTGTATTTCATTGTAAGACGGGACATATGAAGGCATGTCTTCACACTAATAGGAATGATGTAGAATAAAAGGATAGGTTGGAAGAGGGAGAAAAGGGGTAGGGGTGAAGAGGGGAGGTTAATCAAAGGAGCACCCTTCTTGAATATTAGTCATTTACAATGTAAGATTTGTAATATCTTGGCAAATTAAAATTCAGACCTTTAAACAGAATGTGATGCTGTTCATGCCACATTTCACTAAGCCTCATATTAGCTTCATCTGAGTGTTGTGATAAATAAGTTGTATCAAGTATTACACTTAATGCTACTGCTACAGTTTTGAGGCAGAAGAAAATATAAAGTAAATGGAACAAGCAGTAATAAACATAGATTCAGACACATTAATGGATAATCCACTGAAGAGAAAGGCACAAGGAAGGTTTAACCAGAAACAAACAAAAATACTGTGGGAATAGGAAAGAAACATATGGGTAAAAATCCCAAACACACAGAAACACAAGATTTATGAATAATGCAAACCTATGATCTAGATTTATCACCATTAGATATCAATGACCAATAACAGACAGAAATTAGTAGAAAAATGAAAGTAAATTATTAGCTTAAAATATATGACTTACAAATACACCTGAATTAAAGATTCTTATGAATAGGAATCTCAAAACCTAAATTTATGAAAGAAAAACTTGTTAAAAAGCAAATAAAGTTAAAATACAAACTTTTCCTCAGAAAGCAATTTTGTCATTTTCTCTTTCTGAATGCTGATATAAAACAAGCAAATTACTAGGTAGCATGTTTATGACTACTGAGATACCGAAAAAATGAAGACAAAAATTATTTCATAGTAAAACACAAAAAGAGCATAGGTCAAGCAGATATAAAGAAAGACACGAAGAATTGCTATTAGAACTATTACTACTACTGTTTTTACAGTGCTTTCTGTGTGCCAGGTACTATTTTAAGCCTTTTTAATTTTTCATATCAATTATGACAATAACTCTATATGGAAAATAATGTAATTATCCTCCACTTTACAGATGAGTAACTGAGACCCCATCTCACACAACCAGTAAAGAAAGAGCAGGCAGTTTGACCACAAGTCCATGTTGCTAACCACCATATTGCACTATTCTATTATATCTATCAACAACGGGATAGTAAATTCTTTAGAGTAGGATAGAATGATAACATTTGGATATTATGAGAAAGCACATACTATGAAAATTAATGTATGTTATTCCCAGGAGCATTTCACTTCTTGGATTGCTTTTCACATAACTTAATAAAGTCCCATTGTTAAAATCTTCTTCCAAAGAACACTACAGAAAATATTATTCCACACAAGTGAGAAAATATACAGAAAAAAAAAAGAAATTTACTCAGTATATCAACAAGAGGCCAAAATCGATGTTCTATAACTGCAAAACTCAGAAACATACTTGCTATGCAAAAGGAAATTCTACTGAATGTAGTTTTTCCTAGTTTACCTCATCAAAACTTGCTATCTGATGTATCTGAGACTATAGACTAAAAATTAAAATTTAATGTGAAAACACATTTTGAGATAAAGGGCACACCACCCAAAGAACTATAATAGCAGCACCTTTGTTATACCTCCAATGAACTATAAAGTCCAAACACGAAGCTCATCTATTAATATACAGTTTTTAAAAAGTTAAAAATACACTATCATCAGAGAATTCTAACTTTAGAAAAATAATTGCTTCCTTTCTTAGGTGGTGAAGTTACTTTGCTAATAGAAAAGAAAGAAAAATAATGAAACTATGGAAATGGAAAATTTCCTTAATTCAGCTGTTTTTAAAGGTAGTAATTTACAGGTAGGGAAGCAAATTATAAGTTTACATATGAGCAAAAGACTGCGAATTTCACGAGTCCCTATAGCCCTACCAACTATGTCTTATTTCCCATTTGAATATGGGAAATAAAATATCAAGGAACATGAACTCAACTAGAAAGATTTAAACTTCAGGCAAAGTTGAAAAGTAATGATTAACACCAAAGAGCAAAACTTGGGCCTCAGGATAAATCATCCATTTCTAAGCCTCTTTTAAGGGTGTATTGTGACAAGAATCTAGCCAAATACCAACCCAGGGAAGGTGAAGTTGACTCCTGAGTAAACTAAATGAAATATAGTCCCCAAAATGCCTCTATTAAATTAAGGAATGGGAGACACTATAATAATACAGAATCCAAATTCAGACAAAGGCCATGGTACAAATATCTAATTGCCATAATTTACTGTGTCTATAACGTTACAGGAAGACAAATTACCTTTAAGCATGCTTTTAAATATTAGGTAATTTTAAATACTTTTAAAAGTAGATAGGACAAATGCTTATTTTTTGTGGAACATAAAATATAATATCAAAAGTAAAATGTAGCACTTTACCTTAGACCAAAGATATGTGATTGTTCATAGTTGAATAAAGAACGAATCTTAGCTTCAGAATTCAAAATTATAAGTCTATCAATAATATCCTGAAAAAAAAGAGACAAAGTGAGGCTGTACTTAACTGAAATCATTTAAAGAAAATTAAGTCAACAACAACTTATTTAGATTTGTGGCTCTCAAATTTGGCTTTATAAAGAAATCACCTGAGGAGCTGTAAATAATAATAATAATTATTATTATTATTATTTAATGTCTGGGTCCTAACCCTCAAAGTTTCTGAATTAACTGGTCTGAGTGTGGCCTAGACTTACATTAGGACTGTAAAAGTTTCCGAAGTGAATCTAGTGTTCAGCCAGAGTGGAAAACACTGATTTTGACCCTACTCTGGCACTAGTGAGCACCTTATACCACCAGTTAAATATTGATAAAATTGCCAAAAATGTAAACTACTTTGAAAAACAAATATAAAATCCACAAATTAGAAGAATGAATAATGGATCCAAATATTGTATCTAGTAACTATTTGAGATTTTCTTAATAGAGATTACCTGGCTCATGTAAATCAGCGGTTTCCAATCCCGGTTGAACATTAGAATCACATAGAGAACTTAAAAAAGATACACAGGTGCCCAGGTTCAACCCCGGGCCGATTAAATCACTATGTCTAGGGGTGGGATTCTGGCATTAATATTCTTTTAAAAGCTCCCTGTGATGTTCCAGTGTGTTGCCAAGGCTTCAAAACCACTAAAGCAAATACACACAGAACCTGATGATCTAAGTGCCAGCAGTTGTCCTAGAACTCACAATTTTAGCCAATCACACAATTTTGAACATGTTTTAAAAGGCTTTCTTGGCCGGGTGCAGTGGTTCATGCCTGAAATCCCAGCACTCTGGGAGGCCAAGGCTGGCGGACCACGAGGTCAGGAGTTCAAGACCAGCCTGGCCAACATGGTGAAACACTGTCTCTAGTAAAAAAAAAAAAAAAAAAAAAAAAAAATTAGCCAGGTGTGGTGATGGGTGCCTGTAATCCCAGCTACTCGGGAGGCTGAGGCAGGAGAACTATTTGAACCCGGGAGGTGGAGGTTGCAGTGAGCCAAGATCGTGCCA
Source organism: Papio anubis (assembly GCF_008728515.1). NCBI lineage: Eukaryota > Metazoa > Chordata > Mammalia > Primates > Cercopithecidae > Papio > Papio anubis. Next base: position 141,976,575 of record NC_044981.1, on the reverse strand, counting down.
CTGCACTCTAGCTTGGGTGACAAAGCAAAACTCTGTCTTGGAAAAGAAAAAAAAAAAAAAAAGAAGAAGAAGTCTTTCTTTCTATAATTCCCTGCTTTTACGTATATCTTTGGGTTCAGGCCTAAGAAATTTATTCATGGACAAATATCTATCTCTCTCATTGCTCATTTTCCTGACCAAGAAACTTGCTACTCTCCAATGAGTTTAAATTCAGGATATTTCTGTCACCAATAGGGCAAAAGATGAAAGGTTTTGCTAGGGAGTAAAGTCACATAATATTTATTGAGGAATTTGTTGCTTATGATACAAAGACTGTTTCATCAAATTAAAAAAAGAGGCAAGGGAATGAATTTGTAAAAAGGAGGAAATAATAGACATTTCAAAATCACATTTGAAAAATACTAATCTAATCAAATACTGATCAATACTAATGCAACAACTGGATTGTGGGTAAAGCTATCTAGTAGAAATTTGTACCCAACATATAAGAATGTATTTACCATTCTATAGGTTATGTTGTAGAAGTGTGTAAATAATACTAGCATGAGAGTTTAAATTGGTAAATATTAATAAACTACCTAGTAATGATGAATAAAAAGACTATTATTTTTAAATGATCTGTTACTGTTATCTACTACTTTGCTGTGCACTACTTGCTTCAAACATTACAATGGAACATAAGCTAAACAAGTCATATTCATATTTCCAGCTGCACAGTCACTCTCATTAATTGCATCACGACTCTTTCCATCTCCTTTAACCTCTCTACTTTTTCCTGAATTAGCTACATGACAGAGCCACAGAGATTGCCATGACTTGCTCAAGCATCTGAATACTATTAAATAAATAGTCTTTGCCCTGGACATAGTGATGAAACTTGTTTACTATCTACCTATTCTACAAATAGGTAAATGTTTTATTACTTAATAATTATTATAATTTTAAAGAAAGGACCTATTATCACTATTTTTAACCACTGTTAATCTTCATAAAACAATCTAGAATTGATCAGGAATCATTAACCTTCTTGTACCTGAGGTGAGAGAGGTTGCCAATTAGTTCTACGCATAGAAGTTTCTAAATGTATTATAATAAATATTCATTTATTAGTAGGGAATTCGTATAGGTGACTGAAATTTGCGCAGCTATCTGAATATAATGCAGAGCTCAAACTATTTGATAGCCAGTGACATCTTGTAACTGAGATTCTAGTTCTGAATCTAAGTACTAGGTACTGTTAGAATAAAAATGATAGACTGTATTACCAACAAGCTAATGGAAGAGTAGATTACAGTAATCTATCAACGAGAATGCATTTTCAAAGAAGAAGATTACACTGATGTATCACCACTTAGGGAAGAAAACAAAACCCCTGGGAAGCCTTACGGAGAGCTTCAGTTTCTAAGCACCGTAACATGTGTCAATAAGGGAATCAGCTTCCTAAATCAAGAAGCAGCTTCCCAGCAACGAACTAGTGCAAGAAGACCTGGGACTTACAAAAAGTAGACAGAAATTCCATATCTTTTTAAAAGATACTGTCCAGCTTGAGAATATTTTCAATAACCTACTAGGTCAGACTGAGGCCACACTGGAAAAACAAAAAGGAATATCAATTCTATATAAAGATATGTTTGAGTGCCTACTGTTTACAACTGCCCCAATAGGCAGGTTTGGGCTATGTGACTGACTCGTTTTTTTGAAGAAATAGGCAAGTGAAGGGTGAGGATAGGTCACATGTAACACCCCAATAGTTCTGCACTTCCACTTCTAGAAGTGGCTTATGATTCGTTAACCTATGAATAAAGCTAAGCTAATCAAACTCCTTCCTTGGGATTTTTCAACGTGGAAAAGTAGAGGAAAAGGCTGCTCTCCTACTTGGGGTTATAGAGAATTAAATGGTGACCCTCACATGCACACCAAAAAAAAAAAAAAAAGAAAGATATGTCCAGGGCCTCATCCCCAGAACCTGTAAATGTCACCCTATTCAGAAAAAGAGTCATTGCAGAGGTTAAGAGTCTTGAGGTATGCGTTAGTCCATTCTCACGCTGTTAATAAAGACATACCTGAGACTAATTTATTTTTTTAAAAAAAAAAAGAGGTTTAATTAACTCACAGTTCAACATGGCTGGGGAGGCCTCAGGAAACTTACAATCATGGTGGAGGGGAAAGCAAACACATCCTTCTTCACATGGCAGCAGGAAGGAGAAGTGGGGAGCAAAGTGGGGTACAGCTCCTTATAAAATCATCAGATCTCATGAGAACTCAGTCGCTATTATGAGAACAGCATGGGGGAAATTACCCCCATAATTCAGTTACCTTCTGTCAAGCCCCTCCCATGACACATGGGGATTATGGAAATTATAATTCAAGATGAGATCTGGGTGGGGACACAGCCAAACCATATCCTCCTGGATTATCAAAGTAGACATTTAATCTAAGACAAGTGTCCTGAGAGAAAAACGGAGGGAGACTTAAGACAGAGACGAGGAAACAGACATGTAAAGATAGAGGCAGAAATTGGATTTATGTAGCAACAAGACATGAAACAGTGGAAAAAAACAGAAACTAAATGAAAGAATTCTTCCCTGGAGCCTTGGGAGGAAGCATGGCCCTGCTGGCACTTTGTTTTCAAACTTCTGGCCTTCAGAATTGGGAAAGAATAAATTTTTGTGATTTAAAGCTACCCAGTTTGTGGTAATGTGCTATGACAGCCCTAGGAAATTAACAAAAGGGGAGAGGGTAAAGATATTACTACAGAATAACAGGTAGCCCCTCCTATGGGGAATGGAGGACTATGGAGTCCTCTCCTATGGAGAATACCATCTAGAGAAGAAGAAAATAATTATAGCAAACATTTATATATCACTTATTATATGCCAGGTGGTGATCTAAATGCATTTAGTCTTCACAACAATCCTAAGATGAAAATATTACAGCTCTTCTTTAAAAAAAAAAAAAAAAATTCACTTTATTGAGGTTTAATTGACATAAATAAGCTATACTAATAATGTATAAATGTGATGAGTTTGGAGATATGTATACACCTGTGAAACCACAACCACAATCTATGCCATAAGCCCATCCATCACCACCCAAAGTTTCTTCCTGCCTCATTGATTAGTGTGTGTGAGAAATAAAAACATTTAGCATGAGATCTGCCCCCTTAGCAAGTTATTAAGTATATAATATAGTATTGCTAACTATAGGCGCTATGCTGTACAGTAGATCTTTAGGATTTAATCATCTTGTATAACCAAAACTTCGTATATTTGACTAATACTTACTTGTTTTCTCCCATTCTCACGTCTAGCCAACACCATTCCACTCTTTACTTCCACGAGTTTAACTATTTTCGAATCATCATACAAGTGGTATTATGTAGTATTTGTCCTTCTTGTGTCTGGCTTATTTCATTTAGCATAAGGCACTCTTTTATCAAGAAAAAACTGAGGTCTAACTTGTTCAGGGTCACACAGCTAGTAAGAGGCAGAACCAGGAAACTAATGCAGGCAGTCTGGCTTCAGAATTCGAACTCTTGACCATTATTACACTGTGCTTGCCATTCAACAAAGCCAACATGAAATGCAGTAATAAGCAAAGGTGGAGGATGTAGGAGGACAGACACAGAGAGACAGACGTAGACCCGACAGCACTTGCAGTCCTGTTTCCAGCAGTCTCTGCTTTTCCTGAAAGTTAGTTATGTAAATCAAAAAAGTCCTATTTTGCATTTGTCTACCTAATACAATACCATGTTTACACACCATTATCATACAGCTGGATCGTAAGCATAGAAACTGAAAGGAATTTAAAAATTGTGTATATTAAAGGAAAAGGGTATTTTGTATTATTCACCTTTAATTTACTAAAGTACAACTTGGAAATTGTTCACAGGTGTTAGAATTTTGGTAGATACCTGACATGAAGCCATGAAAAATTAAGACCTAATATCCCTAAAAGCTAAAGAATCTCTTAAAATTTACAAGAAAAAGAACTACACAAATGGAAAAATAGGCAAAAATGAATGAAAAGACATTTAAGGGATAAGTAAATGTCAATGGCTATTAAGCATAGAAAAGGATGTTCTGTTCAGAATGAAAAAAAATATATAAATTAACATTTTTCACTTGTCAGACAAATATGTAAACTTTTGACCACATAATCTTCTTAATCAGCCTACCAGGAAACAGGCACTATAATATCTTACTGGGAGGAAAGCAAAAGGATTATTCTCTGCGAATGGAAATCTAGCAATAAGAACTGTACATTGGAATATATTACATGTGAATTTACCGTTCAACCCAGTAATCATGCTTCTACAAATCTAGCCTGAAGATACTGTGGTAGGCAGAATTCGAAAATGGCCCTCAAGATTCTCAGGCCTCAAACACAAATGCAAGCACTGCTGTGAAGGAATTTTTGCAGATGCAACTAAAATCTTTAATCAGTTGACTTTAAAATAGGAGATTATGGGGGTGGGCTTGACCTAATCAAAAAGCGATTTAAAAGTGGAATGTTCTCTAACTGGTCACAAAAGGTCAGAGAGATTCAAAGAATGAGAGGAATACGGTATAATGGAAGTTCTCCATTGATGAAATGCAAAAGGACACATAACACCCGAGAGTAGCCTCCAGAAACCACAAAGAAGTCCCTAGCTAATAGCCACAGAAAATTCAGGCACACCATACTAGACTTCTGACCTACAAAACTGTGAGTTAATAAAGGGGTGTTGTTTTAATCCACTGGATTTGTAAGAATTTGTTATATGACAAAAAAAAAAAAAATATATATATATATATATATATATATATATATAGACACACTGGCAAGTACAATATAAGCCAAGGCTATTAATTTTGGCATCATTTATAACACTAAAAGACTTGAAAGAACCCAAGTGTCCACCAATAAGACTGGATAAACTCTAGCACATCCACATAATGGACTATTATGCAACTGTGGGGGCGGGGGGGGGGGGGAAAGGATAAGAAAGAGCTCTCTATACTGCTACAGAGTCATCTCCAAGATAAGCAACAGAAAAATGCAAGGGGGAGGTGAGTATAGCAGACTATATTTCACTTACATCTAGAGGGAAAGAAAATACGCATTTTTTTTTTTTTTTCTAAACAGTTGTGTTTATTCCAACAAAAATAAACGTCACTTTCAGTTACCAGGGATAACTTAACTAACAGTTAGAAGAATTTTTCTTAAATGATTGTTATTTAATTCTAAGAACACTTTTATTATCACTATAGTATTCTGTTATATTTTGATTTCACGGTACTAGTGATGGATAAACTGGTTTGTATAATCTTTTTTTAATTCATTTCTTATTTCAATAGGCTTTGGGGGAACAGATGGTGTTTGGATATATGAGTAAATTATTTAGTGGCAATTTCTGAGATTCTAGTGAACCCAGCACCCAAGCAGTGTACACTGTACACAATGTGTAGTCTTTGATCCCTCACCCCTCTCCTACCCTTTCCCCCCAAGTCTCCAAAGTCCACTGTATCATTCTTATGCCTTTGTGTCCTCACAGCTAAGATCCCATATCTGGGTGAGAACATATAATGTTTGGTTTTCCATTCCAGTGTTACTTAACTAAGAATAATAGTCTCCGATTCCATCCAGGTTGCTGCAAATGCCATTATTTCATTCCTTTATTATGGCTGAGTAGTATTACATGGTACATATTACCACATTTTCTTTATCCACCCAGTGACTACCCAGCCCCATACAAGTAAAATGCTGTGGAAGATCTACTGGAGAGACTAAACCCCTCACCGGTATGGGGAACACCACTGTCCCAGTGGAACCTTGACCACACCCTGGAGCCCTATTCTTCCTCTCTGGACCTGAGCCAAACTGTGAGTGTCACAGAGCAGGGATAGTATGTGCTCCACTCAACACTGCACACACAGTTGCTTGACCACAGTGCCAAGCAAATGGCAGGCACTCCCTGTGTATCTGCTGAATAAATAAATAAATGAATGAACAACCCCCCCCCACACACACACACACAACAAAGGGATATAATTACTGATGTGAAAGAAATACAAATAATCAAAGACTACTATGAACACCTCTATGCAAACAACCTAGAAAACCTAGAAGAAATGGATAAATTCCTGGACACATATGCTCCCCCAAGACTGAACCAGGAACAAAGTGATTCCCAGAAAAGGCCAGTAACAAACTCCAAAATTGAATCAGCAATAAATAGTCTACCAACCAAAAAAAGCCCAGGACCAGGTGGACTCACAGTTGAATTTTACCAGATGTACAGATAAGAGCTGGTATCATTCCTAATAAAATTATTTCAAAAAATTGTAGAGAAGGACTCCTACCTAACTCATTCTATGAGGCCAGCATCATTCTGATAACAAAACCCAGCAGAGACACAACAACAAAAAAAAACTTCAGGTCAATATCTTTTTTATTTATTTATTTATTTATTTATTTTTTTTTTTTTTTTTTTTTTTTGAGATGGAGTTTCAGTCTTGTTGCCCAGGCTGGAATGTAGTAGCACAATCTTGGCTCACTGCAATCTCTGCCTTTTGGGTTCAAGCAATTCTCCTGCCTCAGCCTCCTGGGTAGCTGGGATTACAGGCATGTGCCACCACGCCTGGCTAGATTTATATTTTTAGAAGAGACGGGGTTTCACCACGTTGGTCAGGCTGGTCTCGAACTCCTGACCTCAGGTAATCCATCTGCCTGGGGCCTCCAAAGTACTGGGATTACAGGCGTGAGCCACCATGCCCAGCCCAGGCCAATATCTTTGATGAACTTGATGCAAAAATCCTCAACAAAATACTTGCAAACGAAATACAGCAGCACATCAAAAAACTAATCCACCGCCATCAAGTAGGCTTTACCCCTTGGATGCAAAGTTGGTTCAACATATGCAAATCAATAACATAATCCATCACATAAACAGGACTAAAGACAAAAACCAAATGATTATCTCAATAGATGCAGAAAAGCCTTTCAATAAACATCAACATCCTTCGTGTTAAAAACTCTCAATAAACTAGATATTGAAGGAACATAGCTCAAAATAATAAAAACCTTCTATGACAAACTCACAGCCAACATCATACCATTTACACAAAAGCAGGAAACATTCTCCTTGAAAACTGGCACAAGACAAGGATGTCCTCTCTCACCATCCCTATTCAACATAGTATTGCAAGTCTTGGCCAGATCAATCAGGTAAGAGAAAGAAAGAAAGGTCATCCAAATAGGAAGACAGGAAGCCAAACTTTCCCTATTTGCAGATGGCATGATTCTATATCTAGAGAACCCAAGAGTCTTGGTCCAAAAGCTCCTTCAGCTGATAAACAACTTCAGAAAAGATTCAGGATACAAAATCAATGCACAAAAATCACTAGCATTCCTATACTCCAACAATAGCCAAGTCAAGAGACAAATCAGGAATTCAATCCTATTCACAACTGCCACAAAAATGAAATGAAATGAAATAAATACAATACCATACCATACCATACCATACCATACCGTACCATACCATACCATACCTAGGAGTACAGAAAACCAGGAAGAAGAACTCTACAATGAGAATAACAAAACACGGCTTAAAGAACTCAGAGATGACACAAACAAATGGAAAAACCTTCGATGTTTATGGATAGAATCAATATTATAATGGGCATACTGCGCAAAGCAATTTATAGATTCAATGATATTCCTATCAAACTAACAATGACATCCTTCACAGAACTAGAAAAAAATATTTGAAAATTCATACGAAACCAAAAAAGAGCCTGAATAGCCAAGGCAATCCTAAGCAAACAGAACAAAGCTGGAGGTATCATGTTACCTGACTTGGAAGGACTATAGTTATCAAAATAGTATAATATTGGTACAAAAATGACAATCAATGGAATAGAATAGAAAGCCCAGAAATAAGGCTGCATGCTTACAACTATCTGATCATCAACAAAGCTGACAAAAACAAGCAATGAGGAAAGAACTCCCTGTTTGATAAATGTGCTGAGACAACTGGCTAGCCATAAGCAGGAAGTTGAAACTGGACCCCCTTTCTTTATATCATATACAAAAATTAGCTCAAGATGGATTAAAGACTTAAAAGTAAAACCCAAAACTATAAAAACCCTGGAAGACAATACAGGCAATACCATTCCGACATACAAACAGGCAAACATTTTGCCTTTGGATGCTTGGAGTGTTGATTCGCCAGCTGGAAACCTGAGTGGCCTGTGGCACCTTTGCCTGAATTTTGCTCAGGCCCACTGGGTTCATTCCACCCACTCGCCACTCGGCCTGGCAGGCTGTGCTCAGCTCATGCTACCAACGCAGATCCCATGCCTGCCCAGGATGAGCCAGACATGAAGTGGTGAGGGTTACGTGTGTGAGTGAACGAGCATGGGGTCCAGCCACTGCTCAAAACCAGGTGTGTCAGCTGCAGCAGGGTGGGCAGGTCCAGGCACTGGCATGAGTGCCAGCTCCCTGTTAAGCTGCAGCTGGACCAGGCATAAAGCAAGCAGCTTCTACTATGGGCACCAGGAAACACAGCAGTGTCCAAAATCCTGGAGATGCCAGGAACCACAGAGTCCCAAAGAGGGTGTCACAGCCATGGATCAAGGATCTCCTAGTCTGGGCTACGTGAAGGGCTAAAGTTCTTCTTTCTTTCTCTCTTCTCTCTTTCTCATTGCCCGCAACAGGGTGAGCATGAGTGGGAGGCGTGTTTCAGCCCTGTTTGTGTTATTGCTCTTTCAGTCCTCCCACTTGGTGGGTCCCAAGTTCTTGTCCCACATCCAGGAATAATGAAGTATGTAGACAACCAGAGGGTGAGCAAAGCAAAGAGGTGCTTTATTGAGCAACAATACAGCTCTCAGGAGACCAGAATTGGGTAAAGACTTTCTCCAGGCTGGTCATCTTGATGTCTGCTCAGCACTCAGCTGACAGGAGACCCACAATGTATATCTCCTCTCCACAGGCAGGTCGCCCTGCTGTCTGCTCAGCTCTCAGCTGAGAGGAGATGCACAGTGTGTAGCTCCTCTCCACAGGCAGGGCATCCCGACATCTGCCCAAGTTTGGCTGAGTCTGGGGCTTTTATGGGCTTCAGAGGGAACAAAGTGCATGCTGATTGGTCCACAGGCAACCACAGTCAAGCTCGGAAAAAGCACTGTAAGTCCTCACTCTGGTCTGCAGAACTGGCAGCTTGGTCCTCATACTTCAGGCCAACCCTGACTCAAAGGTGGGGCTTCACCAGGGACCCACCACTGTCTATCCACAGGCAGCTGAGTGGCTGCAGCTGTGCCTGGGAGGGTGGGACTACCACCAGCTCCATGGGGCATGCAGCCCCAGTCTTGCCTTCCACAATGAAGCTGGCATCATGGCAGTCACTGCTCCAGATGGGCCACCTCTGCCATCAATTTCATGACAAAGACACCAAAACCAATTGTGACAAGAGCAAAAATTCACAAATGGGATCTAATTAAGTGCTTCCTCACAGCATAAGTATCAACACACTAAACAGACAACTTACAGTATGAGAGAAAGTATTTATGAACTATGCATCTGACAAGTATCTAATATCCAGCATCTATAAGAAAATTAAAGAAATTTGCAAAAAGAAAATCCCATTAAAAGGTGGGCAAAGGACATGAACAGGCACTTTTCAAAAGAAGACATATATGCAGCCAAGAAGCACATGAAAAAAGCACAATATTACTGATCATTAGAGACATGCAAATCAAAACCAAAATAAGACGCCATCTCACACCGGTCAGAATGGCTATTATCAAAAAAGTAAAAGAGTAACAGATGATGGTGAAATTGTGGAGAAAAGAGAACTCTTATACACTGTTGCTGAGAGTATAAATTAGTTCAACCATTGTGGAAAGCATTGTGGCAATTTTCCCCAAAGAGCGACAAATAGAACTACCATTCAACCCAGCAATCCCATTACTGGGTGTAATGGTTAATACTGAGTGTCAACTTGTTAAATTGAAGGATAAAAAGTATTGACCCTGGGTATGTCTGTGAGGGTGTTGCCAAAGGAAATTAACATTTGAGTCAGTGGGCTAGGGAAGGCAGACCCACCCTTAATCTGATGGGCACCATCTAATCAGCTGCCAGCGAACATAAAGCAGGCAGAAAAACATGAAAAGACAAGACTGGCATAGCTTCCAAGCCTACATCTTTCTCCTGTGATGGATGCTTTCTTCCCTCAGACATCAGACTCCAAGTTCTTTAGCTTTGAGACTCAGACTGGCTCTCCTTGTTCTTCAAGCTTGCAGGCAGCCTATTGTGGGACCTTCTGATTGTGTAAATTAATACTTAATACACTCCCCTTTATATGTATATTTATATCTATCCTATTAGTTCTGCTCTCTAGGGAACCCTGACTAATACAGATTTTGGTACCAGGAGTAGTTCTAGAGGAAGAGAATATTAAGGTTGGAATTCTTTCATTAGTTTTGGGGTTTCTAGAGGACTCTCCTTCTAAAAGTATGGAGAACACTGATAGTCACTGGCATGAATTGTTTAGAGAGTTACACAAAATAAACGTATTTGACACTCCTAATTCACCACTCATGAGAGACAAGGAATTCAGTGACTCTATATGTAATATGGTTTGACCGTATGTGGAAATCCAAGGAACATAATGAAGTTGGTTGGTTGCTCCTAAGTTCAGTGAACAAAGTGATGAAAGAAAATGATGAACTCAGAGATTCTGTCTCCTGGCTTCAGAAGAAGATACTGAGCCTCAAATCTGCTAAAATTGCCCTGATTGAGAGTTTTATCTCCTGCAGAGAAAGAGCAGAAATTGTGGGAAAAAAAGTATGTGAGTGGCTGACCTGCAACAAAAGCTCCATGCACAGCCTCGCCAGGTGTCTACTGTTAAAGTGAGGGCATTGATTGGAAAAGAATGGGACCCTACAACTTTGAATGGGGACATGTGTGGGGACCCTGTAGAACTGGGGACACTAAGTTTGTACACTCTGATGAACCTTTTTTTTTGCCAGAAGAAACAGCTTCCCCATCCCCAGTAGTGGCAACATCCCCTCCCCAACCCATGGTGCCATCAGCCTTTCCACTTTTGTGGGAGGAGATAAACCCTGCACTGCCTGAGGCAAAAGTGATGGCCTCCCCTGAGGCAGTTGTCAGGCAAAAGAATGTTGATTCTCCTCAGGAGCTAGCCCCAACACCCTGTTTCCTTCTAGACCTATAACTGCACTAAAGTCATGCAGGCCCCTAAAGGTGAGGTTGAGAGCATGATCTATGAGGAAATGCACTACACTCAAAAAGAACTGCTTGAGTTCTCCAATTTATATAAACAGAAATCTGGAGAACAGGCATGGGAATGGATATTAAGGGTATGGGATAATGATGGGAGGAACACAGAGCTGAATCAGGCTGAATTTATTGATTTGGCCCAACTAAGTAGGGCCTCTGCATTTAATGTTGCAGCTCGAGAGGTTGAAAAATGTTCTAATCATTTAGTTGCTCAGTTAGTTGAAATATGGATTAAAAGATGGCCCAATGTGAGCACGCTGGAAATTCCTGATGTCCCTTGGTTTAATGCAGAGGAAGGGATCTCAAGTCTTAGGGAGATTAAGATGGTGAAGTTGATTAGTCGCTTTAGATCTACTCATCCCAGTTGGGAGGTTCCAGAAGATATACCCTTGACCAATGCCTTGCAAAATAGATTTGTGAGGGCCTCACCTACATCTTTGAAGAGCCTCGTAATCGCTCTTCTCTGTATGTCAGATCTAAATGTGGGAACCGAATTCACTCAACTACAAAATTTGAATAAAATAAGAATAACTGGATCTCGAGGTGGCGATGGCCAAAGAGTGGCACTCAACCGTCAAAGTCCAGGTGGGTGTAGCTACTGTAATGGACACCAGAGACAAAACAGCAACCAGAATAGTCCGACTCCTGTTTAGCTCTGGCACTGGCTAATCACGGTGTTCCTAGAAGTGAAACTGATAGGAAGCCTACTGCATTCCTACTTCATTAATATAAGCAGAAAACTTCTAGGTCGAACAGACAAAAGACTACTTTGAATTATAAAAACAGAGAATCGCGGCCCCTCAATCCATTTCCAGACAAGCCAGTTCATAGACTCAGAATCCCTTGAATGAAGGGGAGGCTGAGTCCCCTCAAGGAAGGACCCTACTACATTACTGACAATTTATGCAGTGAATTTTTCTCCCATCCTTCCCCAAGGAGACCTCTGGCCTTTTACCCAGGGCAACTGTGCATTGAGGAAAGGGAAATGATCAGACATTTTGGGGACTGATGGACACTGGCTCTGAGCTGATGTTGATTCCAGGGGATCCAAAAATGTCACTGTTGTCCTCCAGTTAAAACAGTGGCTTATGGCCATCAGGTAATTAATGGAGTTTTACCTCAGGTCCGACTTAGAGTGTGTACAGTGGATCTCTGGACTCACCCTGTAGTCTTTTCCCCAGTGCCAGAATGCATAATTGTCACAGACATACTTAGCAGCTGGCAGAACCCCCACCTACGTTCTCTGACTGGTAGGGTGAGGGCTATTATGGTGGGAAAGGCCAAATAGAAGCCATTATACCTCCCTCTACCTAGAAAAATACTAAATCAAAAATAATATCGCACCTCTGGAGAAACTGCAAAGATTAGTGCCACCATCAAGGACTTGAAAGACGCAGGGGTGGGGATTCCTAACACAGCCCGATTCAATTCTCCTATCTGGCCTGTGCAGAAGACAGATGGATCTTGAAGAATGCTACTGGATTATCCTAAGCTTAACAAAGTGGTGACTCCAACTGCAGCTGCTGTACCAGATGTGGTTTCACTGCTTCAGTAAATTAACACATCTCCTGGTACCTGGTATGCAGTCACTGACTTGGCAAATGCCTTTATCTCCGTTCCTTTCCATAAGGCCCACCAGAAGCAATTTGTCTTCAGCTGGCAAGGCCAGCAATAAACCTTTCCTGTTCTACCTCAGAGGTATATCAACTCTCCAGCTTTGTATCATAATCTTATCCAGAGAGAACTTGATCGCTTTTTGCTTCTGCAAGATATCACACTGGTCCATTACATTCATAACTAAGCTGACTGGATCAAGTGAGCAGGAAGTAGCAAACACACTGGACTTATTGCTGAGACATTTGCGTGCCAGAGGATGGAAAATAAATCCAACTAAAATTTAGGGACCTTCCACCTCAGTAAAATGTCTAGGGGTCCAGTGGTGTGGGGTCTATCGAGATATTCCTTCTAATGTGAAGAATAAGTTGCTGCATTTGGCCCCTTCTACAAACAAGAAAGAGGCACAACGCCTAGTGAGCCTATTTGGATTTTGGAGGCGACACATTCCTCACTTGGGTGTGTTACTCTGTCCCATTTATTGAATGACCTGAAAGGCTGCCAGTTTTCAGTGGGGTCCAGAACAGGAGAAGGCTCTGCAACAGACCCAGGCTGCTGTGCAAGCTGCTCTGCCACTTGGGCCATATGACCCAGCAGATCCAATGGTGCTTGAGGCATCAGTGGCAGATAGAGATGCTGTTTGGAGCCTTTGGCAGACCCCCATAGGTGAATCACAGCAGAGGCCCCTAAGATTTTGGAGCAAGGCCCTGCCTTGTTCAGATAACTACTCTCCTTCTGAGAGGCAGCACTTGGCCTGTTGCTGAGCTTTTGTGGAAACTGAATGTATGACTATGGCTTCAAGTTGACAAGAGGTGAACTTGTGATGGTTAATAGTGAGCGTCAACTTGATTAGACTGAAGGATGCAAAGTATTGATCCTAGGTGTGTCTGTGTGGGTGTTGCCAAAGGAAATTAACATTTGAATCAGTGGGATGGGGAAGGCAGACCTTTAATCTGGTGGACACAATCTAATCAACTGCCCTTGAATATAAAGCAGGGAGAAAAACATGAAAAGGTGAGACTGGCTTAACCTCCCAGCCTACATCTTTCTTCCATGCTGGATGCTTTCCTGCACTCAAACGTTGGAATCCAAGTTCTTGAGTTTGAGACTTGGACTGACTCTCCTCACTCCTCAAACTTGTAGATAGCCTATTTTGGGACCTTGTGATCTTGTAAGTTAATACTTAATAAACTCCTCTTTTTATATATATAGTATCCTATTAGTTCTATGCCTCTAGGGAACCCTGACTAATACACTAGGTATGTAACCAAAGGAATATAAATCATTCAACCAAAAATACATGCATACGAATGTTCACTGCAGCACTATTCACAACAGCAAAGACATGGATCTTGAAGAATGCTAACTGCTGTACCAGATGCAGTTTCATTACTTGAGTAAATTAACACATCTCCTGGTACCTGGTATGTAGCCATTGACTTGGCAAATGCCTTTATCTCTGTTCCTGTCCATAAGGCCCACCAGAAGCAATTTGCCTTCAGCCGGAAAGGCCAGCAATCTACCTTTACTGTCCTACCTCAGAGGTATACCAACTCCCCAGCTTTGTGTCATAATCTTACCCAGAGAGAACTTGGATAAGGTGAGACATGGAATCAACCTAAATGTCCATCAATGGCAAATTTAATAAAGAAAATGTGGATATATATACCACAGAATACTATGCAGCATTAAAAAAGAAGAAGATCATGTCTTTCATGGGAGCATGAATGGAGTTGGTGACAATCTAATGCACAAACAGAAAATCAAATACCACATGTTCTCAGGCCTAAGTGGGAGCTAAATGATGAGAACTCATGGACACAAAGAGGGGAACATCAGACACTAGGGCCTATTAGAGGGTACAGGGTGGAGGAGGGAGAGGAACAGAAAAGATAACTATTAGGTACTAGGCTTAGTACCTGGATGATGAAATAATCTGTACAACAAGTCTCTGTAACATGAGTTTACCTATATAAGAATCCTACACATGTACCACTGAAGCTAAAATAAGAATTTTTTTTAAATGAATACAGAAAGAAAACAAGACCAAGGTGTTAGGGAGGCAAATTCTATCAGGTGGTAATTTATTGCCTATAGAGAGGGAAGAATCAATAATGATTTCCAGGTTTCCGGTTCACTAAATTGTGTGACTAATAGTACCATATACTGAGAAAAACAGGAAACAGAATTGATTTGGGAAAGAGAAAACATTACATTCAGTTGTAGACACAGTAAGACTAAGATGCCTGTGACTGTTCCAGATGCCCATTGTCTGGTAGGGTCCTAATTATAAAATTGGCAGTCAAGTCATATAGGTCAAAGAGTTGTCAGTGTGTAACTGAAGCCATGGAATTGGATGAGATCACTCTGGAGGCCATAGGACAAACAAAGGAAAAGAAGTCTACAAGGACAACTATGCAGGAGAGACCAGAAAAGAAGGAAGAGAACAAGAAGTAAGTAATGCTGCAGTCACAGAAACAGAAAATTACACAAAGGAGTAGACAAACCATGTCAAATATTCCAAAGTGGTAAATTAAGTTAAAGGGTATAGGGATGTGACACGATTTAGTTGTGTCCCCACCCAAATCTCATTTTGAATTATAGTTCCCATAATCCCCACATGTGATGGTTAATACTGAGTGTCAACTTGATTGGATTGAAGGATGCAAAGTTTTGATCCTGGGTTTGTCTGTGAGGGTGTTGCCAAGGGAGATTAACATTTGAGTCAGTGGGCTGGGAAAGGCAGACCCACCCTTAATCTGGGTAGGCACCCTCTAATCAGCTGCCTGTGTGCCTAGAATATAAAGCAGGCAGAAAAATGTGAAAAGACTAGACTGGCCTAGCCTCTCAGCCTACATTTTTCTCCCTTTGATATACAGATATAGATACATAGATAGATAGACAGATAGATAGATAGATAGATAGATAGATAGATAGATAGATAGACAGACAGACAGACAGACAGACAGATAGATATAGAGAGACATATCCTACTAGTTCTGTTCCTCTAAAGAACCCTGACTAATACACCATATGTCATGGAAGAGACATGGTGGTAACTGAATCATGGGGGCAGTTACCCCCATGCTGCTTTCATGATAGTGAGTTATCATGAGATATGATGGTTTTATAAGGGACTTTTCCCCCTTTGCTCAGCACTTCTCTTGCCTGCTACCACGTGATGAAGGATGTGTTTGCTTCCCCTTCCACCATGATTGTAAGTTTCCTGAGGTCTCCCCAGCCATGCTGAACTGTGAGTCAACTAAACCTCTTTCCTTTATAAATAACCCAGCCTCAAGTATGTCTTTATTAGCGCATGACAAACTAATACAGGGAGGTTCCATTAGATTAGGGAATTATATATTTATTGGGTTTTGGCAGAACAATTTAAGTTAGGTAGTTGGGCAAAGATGCCAGGTTATGGTGGCTTCCCTGGTTGACAGAAGAGAAAAAAATGTAGAGACTTAAAGCACAGGCAAAATTTTCAGGAAGCTTAGGGTGGAGGGAAAGAAAGAAAACTACAGTGTGGTAAATAAAAGAAGGCATAGACCAAAAGAGTTGTTTGTTTTAAAAGGAACTCATATACATGTTTAAATCATGACAGAAAGCAGTGATCTTTCTACCGGGTTAAAACATAATGTCTTTGGGAGAAACAGAGTAATAGAACTGCAGTTAACTGTCTTAAGACCAAACAGAAAACAAATTTTTCCATAAGTGGAAAGATATAGTTGAATATACCCCACAGAGATACATGAAAACTTAAGAGAACAAACATTGAAGCCATCGTTTTGGACTACATCATAAAACTAATTTGTACTTGTTTCCCATAATCAATCTAAAAAAACCAATCATAATAGAATAATTATTTTCACTGGATCCATATAATGTGCTAGATTTATATACATTGAAGACAGCCTACTTTCTCTAAGGTACTCCCATTGTAGTGGGAAATCTAGGCACATAAATGACTAACGATGAAACTACAGGCATACCTTATTCTATTGCATGTCACTTATTGTACTTTGCAGATAATATGCTTTTTTGCATATTTAAGATGTGTGGCAACGTTACGTCAAACAAGTTTACTGGTGTCATTTTTCTAACAGCATGTGTTCACTTTGTGTCTCTGCATCACATTTTGGTAATTCTCACAATATTACAAACTTTTCATAATTATTCTGTTATGATGACCTGTGATTAGTAAACTTTGATGTTACTATTGTAATTATTTTGGGGCACCATGAACCATACCCAGATAAGACAACAAACTTAACGGATAAATGTTGTTCTTATTGTTCCACCAACTGGTCATTCACCTATCTTTCTCTTTCTCCTGGGGCCTCCTTATTACCTGAGACACACCAATATCAAGATTATGGCAATTAGTAACCTTACAAAACCACTAAGGGTTCAAATAAAAGGAAAAGTTGAGTGTATCTCACTGTACATCAAAAGCTAAAAGTGACTAAGCTTGGTGAGGACAGCATGTCAAAAGCTAAGACAGGCCAAAAGCTGGGCCTCTTTTGCCAATTAGCCAAGTTGTGCATGCAAAGAAAAAGTTCTTTAAGGATATTAAAAGTGTTACCCCAGGAAACACATGAATGATAACAAAATGAAACAACCTTATTGCTGATATGAAGAAAGTTTGAGTGATTTGAACAGAAAATCAAACCAATCACAGCATTCCCGTAAGCCAAACCCTAACCCACAGAAGGCTCTAACTCTATTTAACTTTAATAAGGCTGAGAGAAATGAGGGAGCTACAGAAGGAAAGTTTGAAGTTAACAGGTTGGTTCATGGGATTCAAGGAAAGAAGCTGTCTGAATAACATGGAAGTACAAGGTGAAGTAGCAAGTGCTGATGTAGAAGTTGCAAGTTATCTAGAAGATCTAGCTAAGATAATTGATGAAGTTAGCTACATTAAAGAGATTTTTCTTTTTCTCTTTTTCTTTTTTTGAGATTGAGTCTTACTCTGTTGCCCAGGCTGGAGTGCAGTGGCTCAATCTAGACTCACTGCAACCTCCACCTCCCAGGTTCAAGTGATTCTCCTGCCTCAGCCTCCCATGTAGCTGGGATTACAGACACGTGCCACCACGTCCAGTTAATTTTTGTATTTTTAGTAGACATGGAGTTTCAAGATGTTGGCCAGGCTGCTCTCGAACTCCTGACCTCAGGAGATCTCCCCACCTCGGCCTCCCAAAGTGCTGGGATTACAGGCATGAACCACGACACCCAGCCAAGAAATTTTCAATGCAAACAAAACAGCCTTATATTGGAAGAAGATATCATCTAGGACTTTCATAGCTCGAAAGGAGAAGTCAATACGTGGATCCAAAGCATCAAAAGATAGGCTAACTCTCTTCTTAAGAGCTAATGCAGATGGTGACTTTAAGCAGAAGCCAATGCTCATTTACCATTCCAAAAATCCTGGAGCACTGGAAAATCTACTCTGCCTATGCTATATAAATGGAAAAATAAAGTAAATGACAGTACATATGTGACTGCATGGGTTTACCGCATATTTTAAGCCTACCATTGAAAATTACTGCTCAGTAAAAAAGATTCCTTTCAAAATACTACTGCTCATTGACAATGCAACAGGTCACCCAAGAGCTCTGATGGAGATGTTTAAGGAGATTAGTATTGTTTTTGTGCCTGCTAAGATAACATCCATTCTGTAGCCCATAAATCAAGGAGTAATTTTGACTTTCAAATATTTAAGAAATATATTTTGTAAGGCTATAGTTGCCATAAATAGTGATTCCTCTGACAGATCTGGGCAAAGTAAATTGAAAACCTTCTGGAAAGGATTCACCATTAAGATGCCACATCTGTGATTCATGAAAAGAGGTCAAAATATCAACATTAAAAGAAGTTTGGAAGAAGCTGATTCTAACCCTAATGGATGACTTAAAGAAGTTCAGTACTTCAGTAGAACAAGTAACTGCAGACGTGGTGGAAATAGCAGGAAAACTAGAATTAAAAGTGGAGCCTGAAGATGTGACTGAATCACTGCAATCTTAAGATCAAAATCAAACAGATGAGTTGAGTTGTTTCTTATGGATGAGCAAAGATGGAATCCACTCCTGTAGAACATGCTGTGAACATTGTTGAAATAACAACAAAGGACTTAAAATATTGCATAAACTTAGTTGATAAAGCAGTGAGTGGGATGAGAGGATTGGCTTCAATTCTAAAAGAAGTTCTACGGTGGGTAAAATGCTATCAAAAAGCATCAAATACTTCAGAGAAATTTTTCATGAAAGGAGTCAACTGATGCAGTGAACTTCACTGTTCTCTCATTTTCAGAAATTGCCAGAGGCACCCCAGCCCATAACAACCAACACACTGATCAGTCAGCTGCCATCGACAGTGAGGTAAGATTCTCCACCAGCAAAACAGATTACAACTCACTGAAGGCTCAGATGTTCATTAGCATTTTTAGCGATAAAGTACTTTTAATTAAGCAATAAACATTTTTTAGACATATTTCTACTGCACACTTTAGATTGAAGTATAGTGTAGACGTAACTTTTACATGGGAAAACAAAAAATTTGTGTGACTTCCTTTATTGCAATATTCATGTTATTGCTGTGGTATGGAAATGAACCTGCAATAATTCTGAGGTCCAGCTGTACTCAACAGGTAGACTTGTATGTCGAAGTGCCAACACACAAGTAAGCACAAAATACAATTGAAAAACTTCAAGAAAAAGAAGATAAGAGAATCTAAGTTAATGTTAAATGACAGAAGTACCCATCTTTGTATTTCACATCATATAAGCTATTAAAAGTTTCCCAAAGTAGATGAAATTTTTAAAACTCTAAGTATTTAGGGTTAACAGGTTTAAACGTATTCGAAAGGGCAAAACTATGTTTATAAAAACAATATCACATAGGATGAAGTGACCAGAAAATGAAAAAGAGTGACCAATAATAAATTTCAATATCAAGTAAGTCTTTACTAACCCTTATATGCATATACACATATATTTCTGGGTTAATTCATAAATGTACCCAAAGATAAGGAACTAAATATCCCTTAATGATTAAAACAAGTTACTTAACTGTGAATATTAGTACAACCTAGGTCTCAGATTAAATAAATTTGTATATACTGCCCTCATGGGGCAATAATACGTAGTTCATTAAAATATAAGCAGGAAATGTAGTGGACTCCGTGGAGATAATTTATTCCTACTAATCCTAGCCAATGAAGGAGCATCACTGGTTTGACTAATAATGTAATGAGCCATCTAAAAATCACTCAAAAGTATACTTATATCTATGCCAAGTCTCCTTCCTGGTTGGAGTTAGCCTCGAATTCTGATAGGTCTTGGGAATGTTAGGTGACCTGGATCAAAGATTCCATGCACAGAAAATTCAAAAGTTGATATAATTCATGCATGATTAATCAAATCAGCCCTTAAATGCCTTTACATAATGCTTCTTTTTTCTCTTTTTGGTCAAATTGCATTTTTACTACCAATCTCAAACAGTAGCATTTATAAAACAGAAAGATTTAAAGAAAATGACTTACAATAACACATGTTGGGACTTCACGAAGAGAATATTCTGTTTTATTAGGAAGATCTTGATTCCTTATCAGCTCATAAATAGCAGGATAGGATAATAAGTTCACCAGGGCTAAAAAAGACTAGAGGGAAAGAAAACAATCATTTAAATGATTCTTTTTTGTCAACCACATCCATGGAGAGTTATTAATGTAGTTTCGTATCTGTATGACTTTGAGGGCTAATTTTTAAATATACCTAATTCCCATAAGTTTGAAATATGTTACATATATGATAAGTACAAAACAGTTAACATGCACAGCAATAATCTATAAGCTGACAATGCATGACGTAACAACCATTACATACATATATGAAATTTGGAATATGCTTTAAAATATCATGTATCTCTTAAAAGTTTGGTTCTGACAAAAATTCAATAATCCATCTTTCTCATTCTTTGCACTGTCATATCCAATACGTAAAAAAATGCAAGAGAACAATACTTAGGGACTCTGGGGCAAGATAATAAATTCTATATATTTTTGCCCTCAGACCATGAGGCTATCTTTCAACTACATTCACTGAAAATCCAACTAACCTAAATATGATAGCTAATTTTTAAAAGCCATGGCTTTTCCTATCAAAGCTAACTCACTTGCTGGTGCAATTTTACCAATCTCTCCATGAAATATTTAAGCTCTTCACTCTCATTGCATCTTATTAAACACAACTAGAATATTTTTCTCAGGCACATTCATTCTTGGGCTCCCCAGCTCAAAAGCATGCTGTGGTTGCCCATCACTAAGCATCAAATCTAAACTCCTTAGCATGGCTTTCAAGGCACTTCTCAAATTGACACGCTTCTACCCTTCATAGTCTCAAAAGCCTCATTTCCTAGTATTCCTCAGCATGAAGTCGCCACTTCAGTCAATCAAATATGCCTGTGGTCTCCTTCAACTGACTGCCACCTATACGTACTTTCTTATCCAGTAACACATTTCTCCTGCCCTCCACTTACTCATTAGCCCACTTGATATGCTTTCAAAATATGTCACGTCTTTTCTGAAGACTTTCCAATTAACTCCATCCACATCCAGAAGCCCTATATTCTGCCAATATTTATATCTTTTGCTTGCATTATATTAATTGTACTCACTTATAACTGTAAAGTTTTCTGCTTTACATTTTCACTATAGTACGCACTATAGAAAAGGAAGAAAAAAATTGCCAAGGAAAGAATGTTTGAGAAATATGTCTATTAATTATACATAAAATGAACTGCAGAAAAATTGGAGGGTTCACCTAGGAAACTATTGTATGAACTTCTCTAAAAACCGGGTATTAACTAGAAAGATGATTAATAAAACAGATTTCATTACAGATTTATTTTTTATCCAATCTAGTTTATCCTGAGAATATAGATGAACCAAAAAATACAAGGTAATAATGCTTTGTAATTTAAATCTGCAAACATGTTTTAATGTCCTTAATATTAATCCAGCAATATTTGTATTCTATCAAGAATAAATCCTTTATTTTATGTTTACAGAATCTTTTCTACCATAATCATAAAAGATTACAAAAAAGCCTTTAAAAATGTCTATTTGGGTAGAGAAAGAAATATAATCTTTATAAATCACATATAGCAATAGTATATTGAGCATTTTTATATTATTTATGCATGAAGAATTCAGTTCACGATTATGGAACCTCTCTTTACGTAAGAAATAAAATGATGTGGACCACATACAATCAAATAAAGGTAAGGTGTGACATGCTACTCTAAGCAAATCAAGTAAAACTTTAAGTAAAAATAATTCAACAACTGTATTCAAACTAAAACAACCTGAACAGAATTTTAAAGAAGGTTGAGAAGATTTCAGCAGCTTGTTACTAGAAGAAATACATTCATTTCTCACACATTGGGCATTTTAAAAGATGTTAGCTTACTGTGATGCATTAAGCATTTCTGGAATAAAAATATATACAATGTAATTGTTGGCTCCCACAAACACACATTGTAAGATGTCGCTAATATCAGACATTAATTATCTTAAAATTTATAGTAGCACAAAACATAAATCTATGTCATCAATGTTTTGAATAGAAGAATGAGACTTTATGCAATAATGATAAGGAAACTAATGAAAAGTCAAAGTTTGATATATTTTTAAGATTAAAGTATAAAATTAATTCTCCAAGTCAAGAAGTTTTCTTCTAAATTAAAATCTTTCAGGTTGATATTGATCTTCTATTCACTTATTTATTCACTAAAAATATTTTAGTGCCAGCTGCTTATCAGTAATTGTGCCAAATGCTAACAATAAAAATATTAATAAAGGCATGGTCCCTGCCCTCAAGGACTCATAGTGTAGTGAAGGACAAAATACACTATTAAATCACTTAAAATAGTGCCTAAATGTTCTGACGTTAGTACAATATGGAGAGCAATGGGGTGATATAAGGATGACACTCTTCAGCAATATAGGGAGAGGTGAGAGGTAAGTCTGTATAAGTAGCAGGCACGCAGTCAGGCAGAGATATGCTATGTTAATGAGCTCTATCTTTATCCTCTAGGGAAAAAAAAAGGGGGTAAAGTATTCTCAGAAAAGTAGTGGGGATTAAATTTTACATTTTAAATAGAAGGCTCTAAAGAAAAAAGGGTTTTGAGGGTAGACAATATAAGGGAATAAAGAAACAAATTAGAATATGGAAGTTGTTAGACTGTCAGAGATACATTACACCTATTAGAACACAGATGTATTGAAAACATGTCCAACAGACAGAATGATCAAATAGTTACTCAAAAGGTTAGTGTTCGGGGAATACATGCCTTAGGAGTAAAGGAAAGGTCAATGAAGACTATGTGTATAAAGTATTCTATTCCTTAAAGTAGTATGGACAAGAAGGGGAGAAGGAAGACTGAATAGTGATAAAAATTTAACTGCTATCATTATATGAGCACTTATTTTTGCCCAAATGCTATAGTATCAATATTTATATACATTATCTATTTTAAACCTTAATATGTACAACTGTAAGACCATTGTAAGGAACACCTGGCTTCTGAAGCAGAGTCTCACTGACTCTAAAGCAGGGGTATCCAATATTTTGGCTTCCCTGGGCCACACTGGAAGAAGAATTGTCTTGGGCCACACGTAAAATACAGTAACGATAGCTGATGAGCTAAGAAAATAAAAATTAAAACTGCAAACAAAAATATCATAATGTTTTAAGAAAGGCTATGAATTTGTGCTGTGCCACATTCAAAGCTGTCCTGGGCCGAATGCAGCCCATGGGCCGCAGGTTCTACAAGCTTGCTCTAAAGTCTGCTGTGATGTAAACCACTAGAAGACACTAGGCAGGCACTTAGATTCAGGGAGAGGATCTTTTGTTTGGGCTGGTGGAGTGAGAGGGGTGATACTTGTTTTTGGAGGAGAAAATCAAGCCATCTTCACATAATTTTACATCTTTTTTTCCAATCCGTATGTCTTCTATTTTTTCTTGCCTAATTATACTTATATAAAGTAAATAAAAGTGGTAAGAGTCAACCAAATTTAGAGTCAATATTTTACCATTAAATATGATGCTAACGGTATGCTTTCCAAACACAGCATTTATCAGATTATGGATTAAATCATTTGAATTTTTATCATAAATGTGTATGAAATTTAGTAAAATGTTTCTACATATGTTGAAATAATATTAAGAGTTTTCTTTTTATTCTTTAACATGGTAAGTTGTATTTTCGTACTGAAACGTTTAACCAACTTTATGTTCCTGGAATAAACCCCACTTGATCATAATAAATGGTCCTTTTACACACTGCTGAATTACAATTGATCATATAGTATTTTAAAAAGCATTCTGTCTATATTCATCAGGCTACAGCTCTATAATTTTCTTCTTTGTTGGTGATGTTTTTATATCAGTGTTATGCTGGCCTCATAAATTAGGGATTCCTCTACCTGTTTTCTGGAAAACCTTGTGTGAGATTGGTGTTCTTTCTCCTACAAATGTTTCATAGAATCCACTGGTGAAACCATCTGGTTCTCTCTGTGTAAGAAGGTTCTTAATGACAAATTCAATTTCTTTAACAAATGCATACCTATACTTTCTTTTTATTGAGTCAGTTTTGGTAACCCTACTTTTAAAGAAACTTTGCCAATTCGATCTTAGTGGTTGAGATAATGACATAAAGCAAATCATAATATTCACTTATTAACCTTTAATATCTGTGGACTCATTAGTCTTACCCTTCTTTCATTCTTGATATTGGTAACTTTGGATCTGTCTTATTTTTGTTATCAATCTAGTGAGGGGTTTATCACTTTTAATAATCATTTCCAAAAATCACATTTGGATTTGTTACTTCTCTTTAGTTTGTTCTGTTTCACTGATTTCTGCTCTAATGTTTATTATTTCCCTTGTTGCATTGGTTTTGGGTGTAATTTGCTCTTCTTTTTCTACTCCCTTTGAGTGGAAACATGAGTCAATAATTTTAGATCTTTCTCATTTTCTAATATAAATATTACAGTTCAAAACATCCCTCTTAGGACTGCTTCAACTATAACCACAAATTCTGATGTATTTTTATTTGCATCCAATTTGAAATACTTCCTAATTTCCCTTGTGACTTCTTTGAGCTACAAGTTATTTGTAAGTATGTGGCTTAATTTCCAAATATCTTTTTTTCTAGTTTCTAGTTCTTGATTTTTAATTAATTTCATTGTGGTTATAGAATATGCTTCATATTATTCCAATTATCTTAAATTTATTTAGACTTGCATTTAGCCCAACATGGTCTATCTTTGAGGACATGCCATGTGTTCTTGAAAAGAATGCATATTCTGCAGTCACCGAGTATAATATTGTATAAATATCAAGTGGTTAATAGTGGTATTCATATCACATAATTCTTAACAGAGAGCTCTTGATCTGTTCTATCAATTGCTAAGAGAAATGTTAAAATCTTCAACTCTGATCACAGATTTGCCTATTTCTTCCTTAAATTCTATTTCAATACTACATATATTTTAAATATTTTATTAGGATCATACTGATTTATGATTATAGCTTTCTGGTGTTTTGACCATATTCATATTATCATTATAAAATGTGTCTCTTAATCTGATAGTTTTTCTTTTTCTTTATCTCTGACACTAAATGTGGCCATGTCAGTTTTCTAATGTATATTGCTTCTCTCTATATATTTTTTCCATCCAACTTATCTTTATCTTTAACGTGGATTTCTTCTAGAACTCTGCCACCTGCCCCAGAGAGCCTTCTCTGGGCCCACAATTATCTCCCCTGCCTTCCCTCCATAACACCCAGTATCCTGACCTTTACAATAATCACTTTCAAAGATTTTTTTGTGGTTTTACTTCTCAGGTGTACATATCCAGACACTATAATTTTGTTTTTTCCAATTTTCAAGACTTGATGTGTCATTTAAAACTTCTTTTAATCTACAGGCATTCATCTTCTCCCTCTCCTTTCTTTTCATTTCGTCTGTTGACAAGATCAGGCCATTTGACCTGTAAAGTTTTAACTAGTCTGGATTTTAGGAAGTGCACAGTCAGGCAGCAGTTCAGCCTGTTCTTCCATCCTCTGGATATATGCAGTTTCCATATTCTGCAAACTTGCAGCTGAATCCAAAGGCTTATCAAGTTAGATACCTTGGTAAGACTAGAGATGGTGGTTTATTCTTTCATTAGAGGGCACATTAATAATGTTTAACCATTTCTGTTCTAGTAATGTTAACGTGGCTCAATTAATTCTTGCAGACTGCAAATGGTGACATTCTAATTCCATCATTTAAAAAAAAATATTAGTTGGGATAATTCATGAAAAAGAGGCACTACCTTCACCTACTATTTGGTTACCCAGTAGTGGAGTTCTGATATAGTTTGGCTGTTTGTCCCCACCCAAATCTCACCTCAAATTGTAATCCCTACATGCCAAAGAAAGGACCTGGTGGGAGCTGACTGGATCATGGGTGCAGTTCCCCCATGCTGTTCCCATGATAGTGAGTTCTTCCGAGATCTCATGGTTTAAATGTGTTTGGCAGTTCCCCTTCACTCACTGTCTCTCCAGCAGTCATGTAAGATGTGTGCCTTGCTTCCCCTTCGCCTTCCTCCCTGAATGTAAGTTTCCTGAGGCCTCCCCAGACAAGTGGAACTGTGAGTCAATTAAACCTCTTTTCTTTATAAATTACCCAGTCTCAAGTAGTTCTTCATAGTAGTGTGAAAATGGGCTAAAACAAGTTCATACAGGAATGGCATAATAAATGCTGTTATTTTAGTAAACAAGTTTCAAAATAATGAATTGATTCTCGATCATCCTCTGAGCATAACCAATTATAAAAAATATTATTTAATAGTTTTGCTTTCATATCCACACTATGCATCATGACTAATTAAACATACCAACGCTGATAATACTTTCTACCATTTATTGAGTGCCTACTATATGCAAAACATTCTGCCATATACTTTTATAAATTATCACAGTTCGACATGCTAAAAATTATGATAAATATATTATCATCTTTAACACTGGTTAACTACATTTTCCTACCACCTAAAATGTAATTTCATTTTGTTTCTAATTATAGTTCAGTAGAGATCGTTATCAACAACCTGCAACTTAGGTGATGTTAAGCTACCTGTAATTAAAATGAATCAGAACATATTTATTTTATTATCTAAGTGTCCACAGAAAAAATAAAGTTAATTTCTTTTTTACTGGTAAATGTTATTGAAATCTGACATATATATATATATACACACACACACATATATATACACATACACACATGTGCGCATATATATTTGCCACTTGTGTGCTGTTTTTATTTAATTTATTTTTATTTCAATAGGTTTTGGGGGAACAGATTGTATGGTGCTTTTAGTTATTTAATTTATTTTTATTTCAATAGGTTTTTGAGGAACAGATAGTATCTGGTTACATGAATAAGTTCTCTTAGTGGTGATTGCTGAGACTTTGGTGCACCATCACCTGAGTAGTGTACACTGTACCCAGTGTGTAGTCTCTTATCCCTCACCACCCCCAACCTTTTCTCCTGAGTCCCCAAAGACTGATGTACCATTCTTATGCCTTTGTGTCCTCATAGCTTAGCTCACACATATGAGTGAGAACATACACTGTTTGCTTTTCCATTCCTAAATATTTCACTTAGAATAATAGTCTCCAATTCCATCCAGGTTGCTGGATGTTGCTGGAGTTGATTTTTGCATAAGGTGAAAGATGAGGATCCAGTTTCATTCTTCTACATGTGGCTTGCTAATTATCCCAGCACCAGTTTTTGAATAGGGTGTGCTTTCCTCACCTTATGCTTTTGTCTGCTTTATCAAAGATCAACTGGCTGATCTCTTTATGGCTGAGTAGTATCCCATGGGGGGTGTGTGTGTGTGTGTGTGTATATACACCATATTTTCTTTATCTACTCATTGATTGATGTGCATGTGGGCAGTTCCATATTTTTGCAATTGCAAATTGTGCTGCTATGAACATGTATTTGCAAGTATCTTTTTTGTATAATGACTTCTTTTCCTCTGGGTAGATACCTAGTACTGGGATCACAGGATCAAACGGTAGATCTACTTTTAGTTCCTTAAGGAATCTCCACGCTGTTTTCCATACTGGTTATACTAGTTTACATCCTCACTGACAGTGTAAAAGTGTTCCCTTTTCACTGCATCCACACCAATATCTTTTTTCTTTTTTTTTTTAATGGCCATTCTTGCAGGAATAAGGTGGTATCACATTGTGGTTTTGATTTGCATTTCCCTAATAACTAGTGATATTGCACATTTTTTCATATGCTTGTTGCCCACTTGTATATCTTCTTTTGAGAATTGTCTATTCATGTCATTAGCGATAGGGTTGTTTGTGTTTTTCTTGCTGATTTGTTTGAGTGCTTTGCAGATTCTGGATATTAGTCTTTTGTCAGATGCATAGATTGTGAAGATTTTCTCCCACTCTGTGGGTTGTCTGTTTACTCTGCCGATTATTTCTTTTGCTGGGCAGAAGCTTTTTAATTTAATTAAGTCCCATCTATTTATCTTTGTTTTTGTTGCATTTGCTTTTGAATTCCTAGTCATAAAGTCTTTACCTAAGCTAATGTCTAGAGGGGTCTGGTTTTTCTGATGTTATCTTCTAGAATCCTTATGGTTTCAGATCTTAGATTTATGTCTTTGATTGATCTTGAGTTGATTTTTCTATAAGGTGAGAAATAAGGATCCAGTTTTATTCTTCTACATATGGCTTGCTAATTAACCCAGCACTATTTTTTGAACAGGGTATACTTTCCCCACTTTGTTTTTGTTTGCTTTGTGGAAGATCAGTTGGCTGTATTTGGCTTTATTTCTGAGTTCTCTATTTTTGTTACATTGGTCTATGTGCCTATTTTTATACCAGTACCATGCCGTAGCCTTGTAGAATAATTTGAAGTTGAGTAATGTGATGCCTCCAGATTTTTTCTTTTTGCTTAGTCTTGCTTTGGCTATGTGGGCTCTTTGTTGGCTCCAAATATATTTCAGGATTGTTTGTTCTAGTTCTGTGAAGAATTATGGTGGTATTTTGCTGGGAATTGCATCGAATCTGTAAATTGCTTTGGGCAGTATAGTCATTTTCACAATATTAATTCTACCCATCCCTGAACATGAAATGTCTTTCCATTTGTTTGTGTTATCTGATTTCTTTCAGCAGTGTTTTGTAGTTTTCCCTGTAGAGGTCTTTCATGTCTTTGGTTAGGTATATTCCTAAGTATTTTATTTATTTATTTATTTTTGCAGCTATTGTAAAACAGGTTGAGTTTTTTATTTGATTCTCAGCTTAGTGTTCATTATTTCTTTTTTCATGCCGGGTTTGGTTTTGGATTATTCTTGTTTCTCTAGTTCCATCAGGTGTGACATTGGATTGTATATTTGTGCTCTTTCAGGTGTTTTGATGTAGGCATTTAATGCTATAAACTTTCCTCTTAGCCCTGCTTTTGCTGTATCCTAGAGGTTTTGATAGGTTGTGTCACTATTATCATTTGGTTCAAAAATTTTTTAATTTCCATCTTGATATCATTGTTGGTCCAATGATCACTCAGGAGCAGGTTATTGTTCTTAATGTGTGCTCTCTATTTCACTGAAAATTTTTCCTTTCATATCCTGTATCATGATTTTTATTTCCTTAAGTTGGACTACATTTTTCTCTGGTGCTCCTTGATTAGCTTAGGAATTAACCTTCTGAATTCTTTTTCTAGCAATTCAGAGATTTTGTCTTGGTTTGGATCCATTGTTGATGAGCTGGTATGATCTTTTGGGGTGTTAAAGAAACGTGTTTTGTCACATTACCAGAATCGTTTTCTGGTTCCTTCTCATTTGAGTAGACTATGTCAAAGGGAAGATGTGGGATTCAAGGGCTGCTATTCAGATTCTTTTATCCCAACACTACTTGACGTAGTGTTTTCCCCTTCCCCTAGGAATGGACTTCCTGAGAGCTGAACTATGGTAATTGTTTTTGCTCTTCTGGGTCCAGCCACCTGGCAGAGCTACCAGGCTCTGGGCTGCTAGTGGGGAGTGTCTGCAAAGGGTCTTTTGATGTGATCCATCTTCAGGTCTTGCAACTATGGATATCAGTACCTGCTCTGGTGGAGGTGGCAGGGGAGTGAACTCTGTGAGGCTCGTTGGTTGTGTTTTTGCTCAGTGCGCTGGTTTTGTGCTGCCTGGCCTCCAGCCAGGAGATGGCAATTTCAAGAGGGCATCAGCTGTGATCCTATAGGGAGGATGCAAACTTGCCCTAGGGACACCTGGTTAAGTATTCAGGATTCTCAGGCAGTGGGCAGGGCCATAGAGTTCCCAAGAGATTATGACCTTTGTCTTCCGCTACCAGGGAGGGTAAAAAAAGACGACCAGGAGGGGGCAGAGAGAGGCGTGTCTGAGTTCCGCCTCTCCTTGGGCAAGGTTTGCTGTGGCTGCTGTGGGAGATGGGTGAGTGGTTCCCAGTCCAGTGGAGTTATATTTCCAGGGGGATTATGGCTGCCTCTCCTGAGTCATACGAATCGCCAGGGAAGTAGGGAAAGCTGGCAGTCATCAGCCTCACCATGCTCTCATGCAGCTGGCAGTCCTAAAGGCCGGTCTCATTCCTACCTTGCCCCTCAACAGCACCAAGTCTATTTCCAGGCAGCCGGTGATCAGGGCTGAGAACCTGACCCAGACCACAAGCCTCTCTGTTGAGAAAGCAAGCAGACTCACAGTTTTTCCATATCTCAGTGAGCCTGCAGCAGTGATCCCGTTCCTTCAAAGGGTCTGTGGATTCTGTCATCTTTCCTAGCATGTTCCTGTGGTAGTTCTTGAAGCAATAGTTCACGATGTAAGTCTCCATACAATGTTTTGTCTGTCTGAGCAGGAGTTGCAAGCCAGTCCTACCTCCCATCCACCATCTTAATTCTAAATTTCTTAAAGACAGCACACAGTTGTATCTTCCTTTTTTATTCACTCTGAAAATCTGTATTTTAATTAGAATATTTAGTTCATTTGCATTTAGTGCAATTATTGATATGGATGCATTTAGAGCTACTATTTTCCTATTTGTTTTCTTTTTTTCCCCATCCATTTCCTGTTCTTTTATTCTTTCCTCTCCACCTTATTCTGGCTTTTTAATTGTAAAATTTATGTATGAGCTATACCTCTTTGCACTAATTTTTAGTGCTTTCCTAAGGAAGTACTGTGCAATAGAACTTTCTGTAATGATAGAAATATTATATAATCTGAATTTTACAATATGGTAACCACTAGCTACACGGGCCATTGACCACTTAAGATAGGACTAATATAATTAAGGAACTGAATTTTTAATTTTAATTAATACAAGTTTACATAGCTATGCAGGGCAATTGTCTACAAATGTTTAACAGCACAGCCGTAGAGGAAGCTAGGGAGGGAAGATGAAGGACAGGGACTGGAATGGAAGTAAATTTCTGAAGGTACCTAGTTATATATTGAAACTACATAAGTGCTTTCCACAACTTAAAAGACCAAATGAGATTACAAATGAAAAAAGAATCCTTGGGAAATAAGACTTAGAGACTAGAAGCTGGACCCTAGGGCTGTTTATTACAACGAGCTGTCATTTCTAGGTCTTTCTGTGTATAGATTAGCAGAATACAAAATATTTTTAAAAAGTAATCCTTAGTTTATACTGACATTTCTATTGCAAAGTCAAACAAATTGAATAAAATCCCTGTAATCTTCTATTTTAATTACAAATATTTCCAAGGCATTAGGAATATTGTGCCACTTTATATAAAATGAGAGGAACTTGAACCATACAGATTGATTTACCATTATACAATTCCCCTGTCCTTTATGCTACAGCTATCCCATGCACTGTTTTATTTCTAAGTACAAAATAAACCCCAGTATGCGTCATAATTTTGTTTTAAAAAATCAATCAGATGTATTTAAAACAAGTTAAAAGGAAAAATAACAGGCTTCTATACTCACTTACTTATGTGCAATTCCCTGTTTCCATCCAATTATTCATCTGGTAGCACTGTCTTTCAACATGAAGAATTTTCTTTATCATTATTTAAAAGGCAGGTCTGCTGACAAATATTTTCTTAGCCTTTGTTTATTTTAAAATTTCTTTCACTTTCATTATTGGAGTAAATTTTAACTATATGTAGAATTCTAAATTGACTGCTTCTGTTTACTTTTCCATTCAGCACATTTAAGATGCTGTATTGCCTCCTGGCTTCCACTGTTGTAATGAGATATGAAAAAACTTTTCTGCTAATCTCTTACATGTAATGTGCAATTTTCCTAAACTTCTTTCAAAATTTTCTCTTTATCTTTGGCTTTTAGTAGTTTGTCTATGATGAGCCTTACTGTAGCTTCCTTTTTATTTTCATTCTCTACATAAATTCTCTGAGATTTAGTATGATTTTTATCTATAAATTTCTACTTGTCAATAAATTTGAAGATTTTCCACTATTATTTAGTCAAATGTATTTCTGATATCCCAATTACATACATGTTAAACATTTTGACATGCTCTCACAAATCACTGAAGTTTTTCTTTTATTTCATTCTCTGTTCTTCAGACTGTATAATTTATATTGCTCTCACTCAAGTTCACTACTTCTTCTATCCTGTGTAAATCTGTGAAGGCCATGTAGAAATTTTTATTTCATGTAAGTTTTTTTTTAATTCTAGAAGGTCTATCTGGTTCTTTTACATAGTTTTATTTCTCTACTGTGATTTCTAATTTGTTTATTCATTATAAGGATATTTTCCTTTATATTCTATTTATAACAACTGCTTTAAAATCCTAAATTCTTCATTTCATAATCAATCTGTATTAGTTGCCTCCTTCTCAAGTATGAATCAAAT
Organism: Papio anubis; assembly: GCF_008728515.1. Lineage (NCBI taxonomy): Eukaryota > Metazoa > Chordata > Mammalia > Primates > Cercopithecidae > Papio > Papio anubis. The sequence continues at coordinate 141,943,754 of NC_044981.1, read as the reverse complement.
TTCCTTTTTCTTCGTATGTCTAGTGATTTTGGATTGTATCCTATACATGGTGAGATATGCCATAGAGTTCCTGGATTCTATTATACTCCCTGACAAAGAGTACATTTAAAAAAAAAAAATTAGCAGTTACATTGGCCAGATTCAAACTGAACCTCTAATACCTGTGGTAGGTAGCATCTGATATTTCTGTAGAGTTCACATGCATAGTTGAATTATTAGTCACATTTCTGGGCAAAGTATATACACAGAGTTTGGAGTGTCCCCTCTGTGGATCTATTTTCCAGGGATCCCCTTTAATTTTCCACCTGCTGTGTAGTCCTAAGCTTTCTATTTGGTTCTCCAAGCATTTTAGATTGTTGATTTCTATCAGTGGAGCACAAATTTCTGACCTTAACCAAAAATCTGTTAAATCCAGAATCTCAAGAAATACCACTCTATTCATCCATACATTAACTTCCTTCTATTTTCTGCCTATTTTTGATCATTCCAATGCTTTTAGCTACTTGATGTTTAAATTTTTTTCCAGAATTTGTGTTTTCTATGGGAGCAAACTAGTACAGAAAGAGGAACTTCTGAAACATTGGAGTGTTTTGCTTTTTAAGCAATTTTATGACATCTTTTGAACAAAAATTGTCTAAGCTACCATACAATCAAAGTTAGAAACCGTCACTTTCTTTGGAAAATATATTAAATGTAAAAAGTCATTGAATTGTGATAGAACATTAGGTGGCTGATTTTTAAAAATTTTGTGACTTTACTCTAAGTGATAGCATCTTCTCTCTGTCTGCCCTTCCTTCAAATATTCCTGACAATTTTCTATTAGATTCAAGCTATAGGGCAAAACATTTCTTGGATTTTTATATTGATTGGTTGGTTGGTTGGTTTTTGTTTGTTCCAGTGATTTGATTTTTTGTAACATGCCTGGTACATTATTACTCTTCATTAAGGGAGAAAAACTTTAATAAACATAAAGTAAAAGAAAATCATTCTTGCAAAGTATTATTCCCATGAAATACTGGGATTTCTATTATTTGCTAAACTTATTTTGAAAATAAAAAATAATAATTTGAAAATTAAAGAGGAGAAATAAATACATTTAAAAGTCTGCTGGTTGTAACTGAATATGGATAAAGTATGAATGAATTCATTTCTGTGAAATACTTCTCAAATCTGTGTATTATTAGTCAAATAACTTCTTACCTTTTGACAGCTTCGGTCAATAGGATCCACTGGAGTAGTTCTGGGATGGGTTACTCTAACATCATCTCTTCCATATTCCAGATTGGACCATAATTCAGTTATAAGTTCATTAATAAACCCTAAAAAGAATTATTACTTCAAGTCATTTATAGCATAATATTTCTTTGGATTATGAAGGAAAGATATGATGATCCCACTGACAAATCTGGTCTACTTTGACAGAAGACACATCCTTGCATCTTATATAAGAAATAATCTCTTCTTGGTAGAAATTATATCTGCTATTGTTAATATACTTTTATGATATTTCATTATCATAAAACTCTGTAATAACTAAATTCTGAGAGACTATTTCCCTGGAAGACTGCTGAATTTTGAGTCCCAGCTTCTTCACTTTGGCCAGTAACTTCTCTGAGCATGTTTTCTGAAACATAAACAGGTTTATACTTTGCTCTGCAAATCAGCCAGCAAAGTAAGGCAGTCTGAAATCAGGTTGTGTTTTTCAGAGGTGAGGGGAGAGAAAGAGGTAACAGGAGGCCAGGTAGGCATCCAGAGTGTATGCTCCCTTATTCCAATGTAACTAATTTTTTTTTGTAATTCTACACACTAAGAATGATTCTGCATTTCATACGACTTTTGCTTCAACCCAGTCTTTAAATTCTTATGAGTCATACTATACAACTAAATGAAAATGAATATAAAACCCAATTATCAAATTAGTCTATTAAAAAATCAAGTAGAAAAATCATCTGGAAAAGTGTAAAACACAACATTTAATCATAAAATAAGGAAGTTCATAACAACAATATTAGATCAGAAAGGGTCTTCTGGTATGAGAGAAAAAATATGGGCTCTAAAACTGAGAATATTAGAGTTTAAATTCCAAATATGCCAGTTTATTAGCTGTTCATCCTTGCAAAAATCCCGCGACTTCCTGGAGCCTTAGTTCTCCCATTTGAAAACTGAAATAATGATGCCATATTCCACGGTTGCCATGAAGTATCAACAGGACAATACATGTGAAGTTCCTAATATAGTACCTAAGACATTGGAGAAGCTCAAAAAACTGTCGTCTTCCTCCTGTACTTTGAAAACTACACTTACTCCTCTCATGAAAAGTTTGGGACTATCATGCTCAGAAGCTTAATGACTTTACCAAGGGTGAGATCTGAGATTAAATTTAGTCTCCAAACACTTCAGTTAATGTGCTCTGAATACTACACTACATGAATTTTATTCTAAGTAGAAGAAAAAAAATTAGTGGTTCAGTTTAGGATAATTTTTTTTTTTTAACCAAGAAACATGTTTCATAATACAAGTAGTCCAGATTAGTTCAGCCAAAAAACAAATTTAAAATATACTATAAGAAAAGTATTTGTATTTAAAGAGAGAATCAGTAGTGATCACTCATGTTATAATTCAACTCTAAGCCTTGAAAAAAATATTGTCATAGCATCTCTATCAGGGATTATATCTTGTTCAGAGCTCAGATAACCTTAATATAAGACATATTGGCTGGGTGTGGTGGTTCACACTTGTAATCCCAGCACTTTGGGAGGCCAAGGTGGGCGAATCACCTGAGGTCAGAGTTCAAGACCAGCCTGGCCAACACGGTGAAACCCCATCTCTACCAAAAATACAAAAATTAGCCAGGCGTGGTGGTGGGTGCCTGTAATCTCAGCTACTTAGGAGGCTGAGGCAGGAGAATCACTTGAACCCAGGAGGCGGAGGTTGCAGTGAGCTGAGACTGTGCCATTGCACTCCAGCCTGGGCAACAAAAGTGAAATTCTCTGTCTCATTAAAAAAAAAAGACATATTAAATTTCCAATGTTTTAACTTCTTACAAATCAAATGGACAGGGAAGAATATATACTTACTGCCAACTTCAAAGATAATGTGAAAGCTAAGTGGTGAGACAAATGATTTCAAGAAGAAAAGAGGGAGCAAGGGAATTAGGAAATTTTATGTAAATGAGTGTAAACTTTGAAGCATATATAAGCCACTGACAATGAGCATTAGATAATCCTATCAGATGGGACTGTACTGAGAGAAGATGATATTCTTCTGATTTATAAGATGAAGGAAGATTCTTAAAGCATTAAGTACGTTTCTCCTGAGTTCATTATTTGCCTTTGGTTCAAGGCAAGAGAACAAGGTTGTATACATTTCACAGAAACACAAAACTATTGGAATTTCACGGAAGAAGAAAGACAAAAAGAAAATCCTGTAACTGTCTTTTACATAAGGTCTAACTTAGTAAAAAGAATTTTAGAGTAAATATCCTGATACTTGATTGTGCCAGTTAAATTTTCAGTTGGCTTGCTCATTTTATGTTTAAAATAATTCTAATTCTAATGAAAAGAAACATTTACCTGACTTTTTTAGTGCAACGCCACCTGCTGCTGTTGATGCCACTTGTGTAACCAAAACTCCATAGCCAAATTTTTTATGCCTGTTGACCTAACAACATAAATATGGAACAGCAATGAGAAGCAAGAAAACATGGCATGCTAACTAGACATTCCTTCAAGATGGTAAGAATTGCAAAAACAAACTCTGAAAAATATTTTTAAATCATACCTAAGATCTAGGGGTATTTAGTATGACAGAAAAAAAGCTGATTACAACCCAGTGACCTTTGGCCTTTTACTGTTTGAGTAAAGACTAAAATACATTGTAAATTTATTTAATAGTAGAATAATAGAACGTCTCTACAAATATTTTTGTTTCCTTTAAAATGTGAGGCCTAAACCTTCACTGACATATGTATTTAGACTCAATCGGTTTCTTTCTCTAGGAAAACCACCCAGTTTCACTACATGCAGATGTTTGATATCATAATTATAAAACATATGATAATTAACTGCATTCTTCAATTCCATCTGGTTATTTGCAATTCTGTAAATACAGCCACAGACACTAATATCAACTCTCTAATGTTTTCCTAAAAAAAAAAAATCAAGTTGACTATTGCAATGCTATATGGTTTTTTAATTGAGGCTTAATAACTTCTTCATACACAGAAAACAGAATGATGTTCTTAATGGCTTTTGCAACTACAAAAACTCCCTTTGCCTGTGGCAGATGGTAATTCATACCTGTAATTTTTTTGCATATCGGTTGAACATAAATGTCATACATTCATTGATAGCACCTGTTCTTTGAAGAAGTAGTAATCCTTTGGGGGTGGCAGCAAAATGTAGTAAATCATCTAGCAAATTATCTCCCCAAGCCATACTGAAATAGGTAAAAGAAAGTTAGAGCTTTTTATAAGATACTAAAAACTGAACACAAAGACTATGTCTTAGCTGAGCTTAACCCTGTTTACAATTAAAGCTACACAGTACATATTGGTTGCAAACTAATCAATAAAGGTTTAAAATTAAATCAAAACATGGTTTCTTTGGTAGTGAATTCTTTTATTCCTACATTTTCTATACCTATAAGTTCTCTTCACTGAATTAAAAAAATGTTAACTGCATATGTCAGCATTTTTATTATACCTAGGTTCTCTCATCTACATACTAATTTCATTCTATTTTCCTATTAATATTCTGCTGTGCGTGAATTCTCCGAACCTCAACTCCCCACAAAAATTCTTGAAGATAACATTGGAAAAACTCTTCTGGGCATTAGCTTATGCAATTCATGACTAAGACCCCAAAAGCAATTTCAACAAAAACAAAAATAAATAAATGGGACATAATTAAACTAAAAAGCTTCTGCAAGGCAAAAGAAATAAGTAGAGTCACCACAACCCAGAGTGGGAGAAAATATTCACAAACTATGCAATGTCTAACAAAGGACTAATTTCCAGAATCTACAAAGAAGTCAAAGAAATCAGCAAGAAGAAACAACAAATAATCTCATTTAAAAGTGGACAAAGGTCATGAAGAAACAATTCTCAAAACATACAAACAGCTGACAAGCAGTTGAAAAAAAAATGTTCAACATCACTAATCATCAGGGAAATGCAAATTAAAACCACTTACTCCTGCAAGAAAAAAAAGGCCATAATTAAAAAGTCAAAAAAACAATAGATGTCGGTATGTATGTGGTGGGACTCTTTTACACTGCTGGTGGGAATGTAAACTAGCACAACCACTATTGAAAACAATATGGAGATCCCTTAAAGAACTAAAAGTAGAACTACCATTTGATTCAGCAATCCCACTGCTGGGTATCTACCCAAAGGAAAAGAAGTCATTACATGAAAAAGCCACAGGAAAAAGCATGTTAATAGGAGCACAATTCACAATTGAAAAGATATGAAACCAATCTAAGTGCCCATCAACCAATATGTGAATAAAGAAATTGTGGTACATATACACCATGGAATTCTACTTGGTCATTTAAAAAAAAGGAAATAATGTCTTTTGCACCAAGCTTGATGGAGCTGGAGGCCATTTTTCTAAGTTAAGTGCCTCAGAAATAAAAAAACAAATATCATATGTTCTCACTTATAAGTGGGAGCTAAGCTCTGAGGATGCAAAGGCATAAGCATGATATAATGGACTTTGGAGGTACAGGAGGAAAATTTGGAAGGGGGGTAAGGGATAAAAAATGACATATTGGGTACAGTGTATACTGCTTGAGTGATGGATGCACAAAAAGCTCAGAAATCACCACTGAAGAATTTATCACCAAAAGCACCTGTACCCTGAAAACTATTGAAATAAAAATCGAAATAATAACTATTGAAATTAAAAATGAAAATTAATGATTAAAAAATGAGATCTAAAAATTATCTCAAAAATAAACTATAGAAATGTTTTTTCTCACCCTTTAATGCAAAAAAAAAAAAAAAAAACGCAGCTAATTGTGTGATAACTATATTAGAAAATAAATTATAGCAAATGTTTAGGGAATTAACTATTTGTTGAACCATTACACTGTTAAGGAAATGCAGAAGACTTTTTGTTTGATTGTTTTGTAAGCTAAACTATACCTACCTTAAAAAAAATTCAAATTCCACTTCAACATCTCTTTAACAAAGAATAGCCCTTCAAGTTCTCCCTAATTACCATTTTAGACTATGCCAATACTCGATTAAAAAATAAGGACAGAACCCAGAAAAATATGTTGCCAGAGTTTAGTTCAAAAAATCTATTTTCCCCATTAATCTGACTCTATATCCTACTGATATCTGTAAAGGAACATGGAGACATCTACATTAAAATTTGATATAAATATTGATTTAAATAATTTTCCAAAGTCAAAACCTAATTGAAATGCACTCCCAACACATTTAGAAAAATCATATTTTAAATATAAATACACTTCATTGGTACTTGAGAAAATATTATTTCTACTGAACTCTCCAGTTAACTTTCCAACTTTAGTATTTAGTAATTCTCCAAATTTTCTGGAAACATGATAAGAAGTCACTTTTCCTAATCTAAGATGTAAAACCAGAATGAAACAAGTATAATAAATATTGTTAGATTTTTAAAAGGCTATGAGTATTGTAGGATCTCTAAAGTTCTTCCAAACTAATTTTCCTTGAACCTGTATATATACATTTACCATCCAGTAAAACATTTTTGCCATAGTATTCTATTACATTTTAACAAATTTTAAATTTATTTCAGTAAATATAATAAATAGATGACTTTCATCAATTGTACTTACATGTTTTGGGATTCCTGGCTTACTGAAGAAACAGAATCAGAACCCTCTACTGGAGTAGGAATTCTTTCTGATAGCAAACTTGTCTAAAAAAATAGCAGAATAATTTATATTATTTTTCTTACTGATAGCACTACCCATAAGATTTCCTATGCTGCATCTTTGTTTTATCCTTAATGTTATTAAAATCAAAGTTATCTTCAAATTTTAAATTATCTGGTTGTTAATTAAATATTATGTGACATATTTTACAAATAAACCATATTAAATGGGGGTAAAAGACTTAGTTGTCCATTGATATACACATATATGGCTATTGCTACATTACAATCTCTAGTATCCACAATGAAAACCCAGCTGTCTCTAAAAATTACTTTAAAATAACTCCCAAAGAGTGTTAGTCTATGTAAGGAAAATTAACCTAAAGCCTTATCTAGGAGAAGAAAAGAATCTGCAGTACCCATTTAAGTCTTAGAACTTTGTCCCACTGGGAAAGGAGATACTGCAGTCATCCTGTGCCAAATTAAGATGCATTATCTTCCCTAGAGTACTGTGATGCTAAAGAACTCATATTTCCCCAGTTAACTATTTCATCCAAAGTACAACACTAGAATGGTGCTTACATTTGAAATAAAGATTTGCAGGGAGGAAAAATGAAGCTTTAAAATACTTACCTTTTTCCATGCTTTTGCTATAGATTCATGTAAATTGTAAGTGATTAACACCTGCAAGCCTTCACATGTACTATATATCTGACGACACACAGAAATAAAAGCTCCTTTAACCACAGGCAACATTTGTGATCCAGAAAATATAGAAATATCTTCATCAAGAAGTTTTTTCGAAAACTGGGCAATTATATGAGCACCTGTAGAACTAAAAGATGATACCTGAAAGTGATTCCAAGGTTATATTAATCTTGACTTCATAAAGCTATACCAAAAAGGCTAGTCTTGTCACAAAAACTCTTCATTTGCTTGGATCCCTTTTAGTCCTCCTCTAACTTTTCTCAGATATGTCAATATTCATGTTCCCACCCATGTGCAGATGTCTAGCAATGAGAACAATTTCGGTGGGATGGAAGGAAAAAATATAGAGACAGGGAAAAAGCAGCAAAACTTTACAATTAAAAGATTATGGACGCATTGAGACCACGGCCATGTAGATAAGTACTGTCAATTCTATAGTGAAAACATAATCCTAAACGCTCCATTCCTAGCACTTACTGACACATTCCCCATCCCATTAACAGGACTTAGTTCCCCTATATCAAAGGCTGAGAAACTTTTTTTTTTTTTGAGATGGAGTCTCGCTCTGTCACCCAGACTGGAGTGCAATGGCGCGGTCTTGGCTCACTCCGCCCTCCGAGTTCAAGCAATTCTCCTGCCTCAGCCTCCTGAGTAGCTGGGATTACAGGTACATGCCACCATGCCTGGCTAATTTTTGTACTTTTTTAGTAGAGACAGGATTTCACCATATTGGCCAGGTTTCACCATATTGGCCAAGCTGGTCTCGAACTCCTGACCTCAGGTGATCCACCTGCCTCGGCCTCCCAAAGTGCTGAGATACAGGTGTCCAGCCAGCTGAGACACTTTTAAAAGTAATAATAGATAATAATAATAGATAAGTACTTAATAAATGCTCAGAATTTACACAAGTTCAATGGTGTGCATTAGATTATTGTAGTTACAGGTCCTAATATTTTCCCCCATGCCACTGATTTGTTGGGAAAACAGTCATGTTTATTTGGATAACTGCTTTACCATGCTTTACTATGGTGTCATTTAACTTTTTTCTCTAGTTCTCCATATATCCTATAAAGTGATCATTAGATCTAGAAGATTATTTAGATTTAAGTTTAATTTCTTTTGTTTCCTTTCCTTCTTTTTCCTTGGTAAAATAACTTCATAGTTGGTTGCCGCTGTCTACCTCCTATTGGATGAAGCACTATCTGGATGTCCCAATTTTAGTGGTGCTAAAGATCATTGGTCAGATGGTACCATCCTGATCTCTCTAGTATGTAGTCCTCCCCATCAACCTTTCACCTAATGATTTAGCATTCATTAATGATCATTTCCTACATCTACTATTTCATTAAGGATTATCAAATTATGATTTTTCTGATTATATCATTTATCTTGCATTTATTAGCTAGAATTCTTCTGTGAAGAACTTTTCCTCATTAATGTTTTAGTTACACTAAAATACAGTTTGTACAGAAAAGGCTAGAAAAAATGCTTAAATTTTCTTTTTATCAATTTGCATACTAATAAGTTGGTGTTCTAGCAATTTCAGCAGGTAACTGATAAAGTTTATTTTTTGTTTGTTTTCTATTTCAGTGCCTTTTCAAACGCATGTATTTTTTATACACTTTATGTATGTCAATCATTGTAGTCATTATTTTTCTGATTCTCAAATTGTCCATCTTAAGCCAGTAGGAGGCCCCTTCTGGTTGGCTCTGGGGTCCTTTTGACACTATCCCATTGGTCTTAGATTGCTTCTAAAATGGTAAGATATCCCAGGATCATCCTCCACACTTCCTGGCCCAGACCCAGAATCAGCCACTCCTGTCTCTTCTTAGAACAAAAAGATATTTAGACAACACAGATAACAGCTCACAGTGAAGCAGTTGCTACTATTCCACTGATAGTGCTGGGAAAAATATAACTTAAGAAAAAAAAAAGTTCATAATTTTATTTTTATTATGAAGATTCAGGTTTCTTATTTAACTTCATACTTTTATCTTTTTCTCTTATATTGAAAATCTTAGTTCCTTATAACATTACTATAATAACTTATTTGCTCTATAATTATGTATAACAATTTCAAAACAGCAACAGCAATATTACTTCTAAACATATACTAAATGCAGTTTAAGATTACTTTGAGGATGTTTTTCACCTTAGAATATATCCCACTGGAAATTATCAATCAAAATTAGATTATTTGAAGTAATTCTTTTCTCTACATGAATATGTCACTAACTTGATTGATATCTAAATTTACTGATACCTTTGTTTGCAGCTTTTAAATATTGTGGCTTCATTTTTTTTTTTTTTTACATTTAGTACATAAACAACAAGATGAGTCCAAAGTCAAATCTAGGTATAATTAAAGTATAATCCTAGATATCTTGTTTCCATATCTGTTTCTCCACATTTTTCTCTCCCCTCTCCTAATATTAACCATTTTCATTAGTTTTCACTTTGTCCATTCATCAGTCTCTTTTAAAAACACAAACAAATATGATCATTCATATTTCTTTGTACCATACAAAAGGTAGCATTCCATTAACATTTTTCTGTTTTCCTTTATTCACTTAACAACATATCCTGAAAATAACTCTACAGAAACACACAAAAAGATTCCCTTTCACAGACAGCTCAGTGCTCCATTGTCTAAATATAATTCAATCAACTAGCCTCTTATTGAACAGTTGAGATTATTTCAGTCTTCCATTAATATAAATAATCAGAATCTATAGTTTTAACTGGACAAAGAAGATTCAGAAGAAAATCTAATATTTTATGCCTTCTCTGTTTAACTTCAAATGTGAGGGAGACTTTCTTTAATATTAAAAGAAAGAAAGAGAGAAAAAGAAAGAGAGAGAGAGAGAAAGAAGAAGGAGAAAAGAAGGAAGGAAGGAAGGAAGGAAGGAAGGAAGGAAGGAAGGAAGGAAGGAAGGAAGGAAGGAAGGAAGGAAGGAAGAAAGGGGGCCAGATGCAGTGGTTCATGACTGTAATCCCAGCAGTTTGGGAGGCCAAGTTGAGTGGATCACTTGAGGTCAGGAATTCGAAACCAGCCTGGACAACATGGCGAAACTCCATCTCTACTAAAAATACAAAAATTAGCCCAGCACAGTGGCACACACCTATACTCTCAGTTACTCTGTAGGCTGAGGCAGGAGAATCACTTGAACCTGGGAGGTGGAGGTTGCAGTGAGCAGAAATCCACAACTGCATTCCAACTTGGGTAGCAGAGTGAGACTCCATCTCAAAAAAAAAAAAAAAAAAAAAAAAGAACCCAAATCTCATAAAGATAATGATTGGGAAAAATCTGACTACATGTAAATTAATAATACCTATATAGAAAAAAAAAAAAAAACTTAAATAGGGTTAAGTGGTAGACAATAAAAAGAAGTCTTGGAACTCATGACAAAGAATTAGTCTTCCAAATTTTAAAAACAGTTGTTATTCATGAAGACCTCTAGTTAAACATGGCATACTGAACATATACATTCACTGCTCCCTCCATAAATACTAAAACTCAAAAGTAAAAGAATTTTCCAGTAGGCAATAAAACCACCAAAGACAAGGAGAATGGAAATGATGTGGTAATAAAATTTTAGAACCTGGAAATCAAAATAACAAGCAGTAATTCAGGACATTGAAAAACCTCAATTATCAGCCACAATATGAAAAACAGAATAAACCTGATTCATCTTACAGAAACTCTCAAAAACACATGGTGGGTGGGAGGGCATGCCTAAGATGGCCAAATAGGAAGAGCTCCAGCCTCCAGCTCCCAGCATGAGAGACACAGAAGACGGGTGATTTCTGCATTTTCAACTGAGATACCGGGTTCATCTCATTGGGGAGTGCCGGACAATTGGTGCTGGTCAGCTGGTGCAGCCCAACCAGTGAGAGCTGAAGCAGGGTGAAGCATCGCCTCACCTGGGAAGCACAAGGGAGAAGGGAATCCCTTTTCCTAGCCAAAGGAAACTGAGACACACAACACCTGGAAAATCGGGTAACTCCCACCCTAATACTGTGCTTTACCAAGGGTCTTAGCAAACAGCACACCAGGTGATTATATCCCACACCTGGCCCGGAGGGTCCCATGCCCACGGAGCCTCCCTCATTGCTAGCACAGCAGTCTGAGATCTAACTGCAAGGCGGCAGCGAGGCTGGAGGAGGGGTGCCCGCCATTGCTGAGGCTTCAGTGGGTAAACAAAATCACCGGGAAGCTCGAATTGGGTGGAGCCCACTGCAGCTCAAGGAGGCCAGCCTGCCTCTGTAGACTCCTCCTCTGGGGAAAGGGCATAGCTAAACAAAAAGCAGCATAAACCTCGACAGAGGTAAATGCCCCTGTCTGATAGCTTTGAAGAGAGCAGTGGATCTCCCAGCATGGAGGTTGAATGGACAGACTGCCTGCTCAAGTGGGTCCCTGACCCCTGAGTAGCCTAATTGGGAGACATTCCCAACTAGGTGCAGACCAACACCTCACACCTCACACCTCACACGGCTGGGTACACCTCTGAGACAAAGCTTCCAGAGCAAGAATCAGAAAGCAACACTCACTGTGCAGCAATATTCTATCTTCTGGAGCCTCTGTTGCTGACACCCAGGCAAACAGGGTCTGGAGGGGACCTCAAGCAAACTCCAACAGACCTACAGCTGAGGGTACTGACTGTTAGAAGGAAAACCAACAAATAGAAAGGACACCCACACCAAAATCCCATCAGTACGTCACCATCATCAAAGACCAAAGGCAGATAAAACCACAAAGATGGGGAAAAAGCAGGGCAGAAAAGCTGGAAATTCCAAAAGTCTCAGCGTATCTCCCCCTCCAAAAGAAGGCAGCTCATCGCCAGCAACGGAACAAAGCTGGACAGAGAATGACTTTGACGAGTTAAGAGAAGAAGACTTCAGTCGACCAAACTTCTCAGAGTTAAAGGAGGAACTATGTAACCAGTGTAAAGAAACTAAAAACCTTGAAAAAAGAATGGATGAATGGATAACTAGAATAATCAATGTAGAGAAGACCTTAAAAACACCAATAGAGATGAAAACTATAACACGAGAAATACATGACAAATGCACAAGCTTCAGTAACCGACTCGATCAACCGGAAGAAAGAGTATCAGCAATTGAAGATTAAATGAATGAAATGAAGCGAGAAGAGAAGTGTGGAGAAAAAAGAGTAAAAAGAAACGAACAAGGCCTCCAAAAAGTATGGGATTATGTGAAAAGACCAAATCTACGTCTGATTGCGGTGCCTGAAAGTGAGGGGGAAAATGGAACCAAGTTGGAAAACACTCTGCAGGATATCATCCAGGAGAACTTCCCCAACCTAGTAAGTCAGGCCAACATTCAAATTCAGGAAATACAGAGAAAGCCACAAAGATACTCCTCGAGAAGAGCAACTCCAAGACACATAATTGTCAGATTCACCAAAGTTGAAATGAAGGAAAAAATGTTAAGGGCAGCCACAGAGAAAGGTCGGGTTACACACAAAGGGAAGCCTATCAGACTAACAGCAGATCTCTCGACAGAAACTCTCCAAGCCAGAAGAGAGTGGGGGCCAATATTCAACATTCTTAAAGAAAAGAATTTTCAACCCAGAATTTCATATCCAGCCAAACTAAGTTTCATAAGTGAAGGAGAAATAAAATCCTTTACAGACAAGCAAATGCTTAGAGATTTTGTCACCACCAGACCTGCCCTACAAGAGATCCTGAAGGAAGCAATAAATATGGAAAGGAACAATAGGTAACAGCCATTGCAAAAACGTGTCAAAATGTAAAGTCCATCAATACTAGGAAGAAACTGCATCAACTAGCGAGCAAAATAACCAGCTAGTGTCATAATGACAGGATCAAGTTCACACATAACAATATTAACCTTAAATGTAAATGGACTAAATGGTCCAATTAAAAGACACAGACTGGCAAACTGGATAAAGAGTCAAGACCCATCAGACAAAACTGACAAATGGGATCTAATTAAACTAAAGAGCTTCTGCACAGCAAAAGAAACTACCATCAGAGTGAACAGGCAACCTACAGAATGGGAGAACATTTTTACAATCTACTCATCTGACAAAGGGCTAATATCCAGAATCTACAAAGAACTTAAAAAATTTTACAAGAAAAAATCAAACAACCCCATCAAAACATGGGCAAAGGATATGAACAGACACCTCTCAAAAGAAGACATTTATGCAGTCAACAGACACATGAAAAAATGCTCATAATCACTGGCCATCAGATAAATGCAAATCAAAATCACAATGAGATACCATCTCACATCAGTTAGAATGGCGACCATTAAAAAGTCAGGAAACAACAGGTGCTGGAGAGGATGTGGAGAAATAGGAACACTTTTACACTGTTGGTAGGACTGTAAACTATTTCAACCATTGTGGAAGACAGTGTGGCGATTCCTCAAGGATCTAGAACTAGAAATACCATTTGACCCAGCCATCCCATTACTGGGTATATACCCAAAGGATTATAAATCATGCTGCTATAAAGACACATGCACACATATGTTTATTGCGGCACTATTCACAACAGCAAAGACTTGGAAACAACACAAATGTCCATCAATGACAGACTGGATTAAGCAAATGTGGCACATATACACCATGGAATACTATGCAGCCATAAAAAAGGATGAGTTCATGTCCTTTGTAGGGACATGGATGAAACTGGAAACCATCATTCTCAGCAAATTATCACAAGGACAGAAAACCAAACAGCACATGTTCTCACTCATAGGTGGGAATTGAACAATGAGAACACTTGGACATAGGGCAGGGAACATCACACACTGGGGCCTGTCACGGGGTGTGGTAGGGGGAGGTGGGAGGGATAGCATTAGGAGACATACCTAATGCAAATGACAAGTTAATGGGTGCAGCACACCAACATGGCACATGTATACCTATGTAACAAACCTGCACATTGTGCACATGTACCCTAGAACTTAAAGTATAATTTAAAAAAAAAAAAGAGCTGTTGAATTAAGTTTGGCCTAAAACTGCCTCCTTGCATATTTTAAGTTCAGCCTAAACGTTTCTCTGTACATAGTGAACTATAACCTAGATGGAAGTGTAAACAGACTGTAACCTACTCTTATACCAATCACCGTTGGCCAACTAAAGTGGGTCAACTGTTCAAACTGTGTTCAAATAATGCAAACAGCAAGCTGTCACCAAAATGACTTTTTCTATACCTCTCTTACACTTTCTGTGCATCATTTTTCTGTTTCTGTTCATAAATCTTCCACCATGAGGCTGTGCTGGAGTCTCTCTGAGCCTACCCTGGCTGAGGAGGCTGCTTGATTCGCAAATTGTTCTTTGCTTAATGAAACTCTGTTAAATTAAAAAAAAGCAAAAAGCCGGGCGCAGTGGCTCATGCCTATAATACTAGCACTCTAGTAGGCCAACGTGGGCAGATCATGAGGTCGGGAGGTCGAGACCTGCCTGGCCAATATGCTCAAACCCCATCTCTACTAAAAATACAAAAATGAGCCAGGTGTGGTGGCACACGCCTGTAGTCCCAATGACTCTGGAGGCTGAGGCAAAAGCATCGCTTGAACCCAGGAGGTGGAGGTTGCAGTGAGCCAAGATCGTGCCGCTACACTCCAGACTGGGCAACAGAGTGAGACTGTCTCAAAAACAAACAAACAAAGAAACAACAACAATAACAACCAAAACACACACAGCTTAAATGAAAAATTCAATTTCAACAGAAAGGCTAGAAAATGAAAGCAGAAAAAAGTTCCCAGAAAAAAAGATTTTAAAAGGAATAGAAAATAGAACAGATGAGAATGTCTAAGTTCAAACAATAGAATTTCAGAAAGAAAAAAAAAAAAGAAGAAAACCACATATTTTCCCTAAAAGACATGAATCTTCAAATTTACAATGTCCATCAATATATGTACAATTATTATGTGTCAATTTAAAAAGACATTCATCTAGTACATAAAGGTAGAACTTCATCAAGAAACATCATACCATTCTGAATCACTAAACACCAAAAAAAAGACAAAAAAAAAAAACTTCCAGAGAAAGGAAAATGAAAAATAAGGCTACTCCATAATGATGACAAAGTGTATTTCAAGGTAAAAGTTATGCACAAAACTGAGGCAGAAACCCATTCTGAATAAAGTAGGTGGGAAGGCTCAAAAACAGATGTCTTTAATTAAACTCATGGAGTTTGGTATTATAATATGCTGAGAGAGGATTTAGTCAATTAGAAAAAAGCATGTAGATGGCTTAGCACTGCAGTGAAAGCTAAGTACACTGAAAACTGTCGCAAACAACAAAAAAAATATTAACTCCAGAGAAAGCAAAAATTGTGAAAGAGTAGAAAAGTAACAAAAGAATACCACATGGCTCAGCTGTGAAAAGTGTTCACAATAATGTGAATACAGTAAAACATTAAAAAGTTGATTGCACAACAGTATTTGCACGGATGGAGAATGAAGGGACTAGGTACCTATATGTATTTGTGTGTTTGGTGGGAAAAGCAGGGAAGAGAGATAAACTGTTGTAAGTCAATGAACAATTGACAATTTAGCCTTAAGCTAAAAGAAATTATATGCACATTATTTGATAACATAAACACTAAAGAAAACATCAAAAACAGCTGAAAGTAGTTGTCTCTAGACAGCAAGAAAAGAACTGCTACTTTTTATAATAAATCTTTATGTTTACTGTATGCATATATAACTCAATGAACAATAAATCAAATTTCAAATGGACAAATGATATGGAAAGGAACATTACTATCAAGGAAATGGAAATAGCCAATAACCCCATTGCCGCAGGAGCAATGAGATGCTCAAACTCAGTGAGATGACACATGAAATATGAATCAAGTAAGTAAACATAAATCGAATAATCGAATAAGTAAATATAAATCAAAACAACATCTTTCACTCATTAGATTGCCAAAACATTTACAAACTGATTATGCAGTCCTGACAAGAATATAAAAAGGAGGGGATACCTCATACTTCCCATAGACTGCTGGCAAGAAGGTAAAATTCAACTATTTTGAAAAGTAATCTTGCAGGATCTATAAGATATAAAATGTACAGGCCCTCTGACCCAGCAATATCACTTTCAGGACTATCTTACTAAAATTAAAAAGGCTAGCAATATAAAGCATTTGATAACCCACAAAATCTTTATTTTTCTTGTTAATTAATCTAACGAGGCTGGGTGAGGTGGCTGACACCGACAATCCCAGCACTTGGGCAAGTCAAGGCGGGCAGATTGCTTGAGTTCAGGAGTTCAAGACCAGTCTGGGAAACATGGTGAAACCCTGTCTCTACTAAAAATACAAAAAAATTAGCTGGGCATGGTGGTGCACACCTATAGTCCCAGCTACTTGGGAGACTGAAGCATGAGAATCACTTGAGCCTGAGAGGCAGACATTGCAGTGAGCCGAGATCACGCCGCAGCACTCTAGTCTGAGCAACAGAGTGAGACCTTGTCTCAAAAACAAAACAAACAACCATAACAACAACAACAACAAAAAGCAAATCTAACAGATAAGTTTATTCAAAGTAATTATTGTAAAAAAGTATTTGGTGATTATAGTTTATGAAAAAGTAAATGATTGACAGAAATGATATAAGGGACACAAGGGAGGAAATGAGCACTTACAAGGTCATTGACTAGATGTTAAGTGATATAGTGTTATTTGAAAGAGGACTAAATACAACTAAAACAATATAATTAGCAAAATACAACTAATTCTGTTGTAAATCTATATTACAAACCTAATAGCAACCATTAAAAAGAGTGATGAAAAAGTATAATTGATATACTAACAGAGAAGATAAAATGAAATCACATAGAATGCTCAGTCAAAGCCAGATACGGCAAAAAGAGTAAACGACAAAAAAAAACCCCAAAACACCAAGGGCAAAAAATATGGTAAGTATTAATTTAATTATATCAATAATTAATTGTTAATGTCATAAATATGTCAATAAAAGATTATCAAGGTAGATTAAAAGTCAAGACCCAACTATATATTGTCTATAAAAATCCCACTTTACACTTTAAACATAAAGACGAAGATAAATTAAAAGTAAAAGAAGAATGGAGGAAATACATACCACGCTAACAATAATCAAAAGAAAGTTGGAGTAGCTGCATTAGTTTCAGACAAAGCAGTCTTCAAAGCAAGGAAAATTATCAAGGGTAAAAATGAACATTAAATCATAATAGAAGGGTCAATTTTCCAAGAAGACATAACAATCCTTAATGTGTATGCACGTAACAACAAAGCATCAAAATACTGAAATCAAAAACTGATAGAACTGCAGGGAGAAAAGATGAATTCACTAATAGAGCTGGAGATTTCAACATACCTCTATCAGTAATTGACAGATTCAGCAGGATGTCAGTAAAATCAAAGTTGAACCAAACAGTACCATCAATCAACTGAATATAATTGACATCCAACAATAGTAGAATATATATTACATAAGCTCACACAGATAATTCACTAAGATGCCACTTTCTGGGCCATAAAACATACAATAAACTTTAAAAACTAGAAATTATATAAAGTGTGCTGTCAGATCTGTAAAAACACAAGGGTTGGGAGCAGTGGCTCAGGTCTGTAATCCCAGCACTTTGGGGGCTAAGGCAGGTGAATCACTTGAGGTCAGGAGCTCCAGACCAGCCTGGCCAGCATGGTGAAAGCCCATCTCTAATAAAAACATAAAAATTAGCCAGGCATGGTGGCATGCACCTGTAGTACCAGCTACTCGGGAGGTTGAGGCACCAGAATTGCTTCAACCCAGAAGGCGGAGTTTGCAGTGAGACAAAATCACGCTACCGTACTCCAGCCAAGGTGACAGAGCAAGACTCTATCTCAAAAAAACAAAAAAAAAAAAAACAAAAAACAAAAAAACACAAGGGTAAAAGAAATCTCAAGAGAAAATGGAAATATTTTGAACTAAATGAAAAATGAAGATACAACTTACCAAAACTATGAGATGTAAGAAAGATGTGGTTTAGAGGGAAATTTATAGCATTAAGTACAAGTATAAAAGTACAAATATTATAAAAGAAGAAAAGAGCTAAAACTAATCATCTAAGCTTCCACCATAGAAAACTAGTAAGAGAAAATTAAATCCAAAGTAAAAAGAAAAGAAGTAAAAATTAGAAGAGAAATCAATAAAATTAAAAACATTAAATCAATAGAGAAAAATCAACAAAACCGAAAGTTAGAAGTTAGTTTTTTGAAAAGAACAGTGAAATTTATAAGCCTCTAGTCAGGTTAACTAAGGAAAAAAAAAGAGAAGACACAAATTACTAACATCAGAAGTGAAAGAGGGGCCATCACTACTCATTTCAATGATATTAAAAGGATAAGGAAATATTATGAACAATTCTGTGCCCACAAATTTGATAATTTAGATAAATTGACCCTTTCCTTGAAAGACATATTTTGCCAACATTCACAAAAGAGCAAGTAGACAATCTGAATAGGCTCTGTTTATTAAAAAAAATTGAATCAATAACTAATAACCTTCCAAAATAAAAAACACCAGGCTAAAATTGGTGAATTTTATAAAATATTTTATGAAGAAATTAAACCAATTCTATGTCATACCCTCCAGAAGACAGAAAGAATAACTTCTCGTTTATTATGAGGTCACCATTCCAATAATACCAAAACCAAACAAAGACATTACAAATTCTACAGACTGATATATCTCATGAACATAGAGGCAAAAATCCTCAATAAATATTAGCAAATGAAAGCCAAAAAAGTGTAAGAATGATTTATACACCACGAACAAGTGAGATTTATTTCAGGTATATAAAACTGGCTCAGCATTCGAACATCAATTAATGTAATATCAAGTTAAATAAAAAAAGAACACTTATTGCAGTGTTATTTATGGAGGGAAAAATCCTAGACACAATCTGATGTTCACTAAGAGGGAAAATGTTTGAATAAATTGTGGTAAAGCTATACACAAAAGTATAATGCAGCCATTAAAAATCATGTTTCATTTTGTATTCACCTAAGAAAATTCCCATAGTTATAAAATAAACCAAGCTGCAGGGTAATGTATAAAAAATATAATACCATTTTTGTAAAGAGAAGATAAAAATATGACTGCTTGTATGTAGGTCTGTCTGATGCATTGGACAATTATAAGCACAGAGAAAGTCTAGAAGTATAAACACTAAAATATTACCATTGGTTAAGTGAGAAAATAGGAACGAGAGGAGGAAGAAAAAAGTACCTAGCTTCTCTGCACGTCTTTGGTTTGACTTAATCATGTGTGACAAAAGTCTGTAAGTGAAAATACAAGGGAGCAGACAACGGGGGGGTAAGGAGACCCATCAAGAGCGAACTCTCCTTAGTTTGAAATTACAGACGTCAAGGTCTACTCTGCCTGCATAGTCCATAATCCTGGTTATTCCAACTTTTTTTAGATCATTTAATATATTATTAGTGGCTTGTGAGAAAACCAAACTATACCTGGAATAATTATCCAGATTTAAAATAGCACATACCTTTCTTGAGAAGAGTTCATATTTGCTCCATAAAGGAGTAAAATAAGTCCTTCTTCTACAGATGCAATTCTTGCCAAAATACCAGCTATATGAATTAAAGCTGTCTCAGAGCAATTTGGAGATGCCTGTACATTAAAAAGAAAACAAGACAAATCACATAATTTAATGACATGCTAACATATCACAGACTAAAATTCAAGGATTGTATGTAGTCTCATAAAGCTATATTATCACAACAAAAAACAAGCTTAATGATTTGTTTGGCTGTGAAACAATATGTCTGAATAAAATGTGTTATTAGATTATATTATTTTACCAGCCCAACTGATGAAGCAAATAAATACAGATTTTTTTTCACCCAAAGTAATTAAGAATTATTAAGAATTTCTGCTCTTGTTACAGTTTTATATGTATTTCTGGTTGGCAAATGTAGTAGACCTTGTATTTCCACTTTGCCTTTTATTTCCCACCCACTGGGCTCCTGAGTATCCAATATAATTACATTACATATGATATCTAACACACTGCCATCCCTTCTAAGGGTGTCATCCTCTTATACACATTTGCGTCATGAATGTACATCCGACTAAGGATAGCCAATTCATGGGCTGGCCAATAGTCAATGATGTCACCTAATAAGAAAACAAAGATTGAACCAACCATATTTGCTCACTTTTGCTTTCAAATGAGAGTACTAAAATGCCTTTGCCAATATATACCAAAGCAGCACAAAGAACACACTGAAAACCAGAGAGCCATGTCAATGCTAGAGTGCATCTACAGTATTATAATTCCTGTTCTTTGTGGGGTCTACGTATTTACCTGAACCTGCACGGATGCCAACACACATATCATCTATAATACATTTGAAAATGTAAATGTTGCAATCAATACATTCTAATAGATTTAGTAGGCTAGCCTAACTAATGATTAGTCAGGTATATTCACCTAAAGATAATTATTACTAATCATATTGTTTAATATGAATAGCACTATTCTTACTACTTAGCACAAAAAGTATATCATTTTTCATATTAAATATCTTTCTTAAAATAATTTATCTCCTTAGAATACATTCCTTCTCTCACATATGAGACTATATATATTCTCTCATGTCTATATACATAAAAACACAGTATTTTAAAACTTTCTATTCCTCATTTTAAATATTTTTGGTTTAAAGGTCTGCCTTGCCTATTACAGTAGACTTCTTAAAGGCAATAAACATGTATTATTCACTTATATATTTGCAGTACCCAGCAGAGAGCTAATGATACAGCAGAAGCTCAATGGGTGACGCTGAATGTCTTAAATTAGATACTGAGTGTCCACTATGTGCCAGAGGGCTACTGTTAAGAATAAATAATTCAAGCATAACATAAGTACAACTACAGAAGTACATAACATGGGAACACAGAGAAAAAACCCACCTAACTTTGCAAAGGAGAACTGGGAGGAAATTTCAAAGATAAACTCTAGTCTAAAGAGGAATTTTTTTCATGTGGACTAGGGTGAAGAAAAAGCATTCAAACCCAAGGAGATATAATAACCTTATTTAGAAAGTGCAAATTATCTATTACAACTGGAATATATAAGAAAGAAAGTAGTTAGGGGACAGAAAACTTGCATTTGCCAAGTTTACCTAGCAAGCAACAAGCAGAAAAGTATGTGACAGCCCATTGATGGGTGAACATAAGAGAAAGATGAAAACAGTAAAAACACCTCAAAACAGATACAAAAAGGCAAAAGCTTTTAACCTATTGATAAGCCTTAAAAATCATGCCCAGAAGTTTAAGTCATACAAGTAGAGGGAGGTATTTAATAGACACCCAAACTAGTAACAGTAGCAACTCTGCAACTTGGTAAATGTCTGACCTAGAGCAAGTCACTTATTTCAGCCTCAGTTGTGGTTATTAAATTATATAATGTAAGGGAATATACTGTGCAAACTGTAAAGAGACATACATCTGTTCAAATTGGAATTCTATATAAGTGTTCTCTCTAAAGTAATACCAGTTCTTCTTAATATAAAACAGAGTTGGTTACTAAGGAAAATAATCACACTTCCAAAAGCTATAAAAATGCCGTAAAACAAATAACAAAACATTTACAAGATTTATTAGATTTGCAAAACAAGTAACTTCTTAATAGAATAACTTTTCTAAGTTATTTGCATCAGCAGATCTAGTCCTGATTAAAAAAAAAACTTGGATATTCTATGTACTTTCCCTCTGCATATCATAATAAATCAATCAACGGCATGAGCTATAATTTAATACTAAATAAAAATATATATCAACACAAAATACATTCATACATGGAAGGACAGCATAATAAAATATTTCAAATTTAGAAATAAAGTCCCAGGTAAGAGACTCTTTTTCTCCTTAGTAAATAATACCAACCTCAGTTCCTTTCATTAAATTGTGAATAGGCTGAAGAAGTGTCTCTATTACAATGTTGTTATATAAGCATTCCACCGCGCATTCTTTTTGATCACAGAGTATCCATAGAACTTCAGTCACCATACTTGCAGGAGAGTAATTCTCTAATAAACAATAAATATTTTTTAAAACCAAAACATTAAATACTTACAACTATTTTATGTGTTAGCTGTTGTTCCAAAAAGTTCAACATCAAAGTTAATTCAATACTTCAAAAGTTATACAACTCAAAGGATGATGTATTACCAAACTATAACCTCACTTAGGGGAATTTCAATTGGCTTAACATAAAAAGTAAGCAAATGACAACAAACATGAATGCCAAAAGACGAGAATACAAAATCATTTACTGTTCAACATTAAATTACTGCTTAATATTGAAGATGTGGTCTGAAGCAAATGTACAGCTTTTTTTCCTCCTAGAAAACATGTTTTTCTCCCTAGAATACACCTTTATCTTACTTACATTTATTCTTTTTCTTAAATAACATATTCAAGTATTGAGCCTACAAGAAAATTAAATTCAGACAAGAAAATGGAAAAAAAGAGGCAGAAGAGAATGGAAACTTTCATAAACTTTTATAGACACTACTATACTTCTTGTATTACCATAAAGCCAGTGGAAACAAAGATCATTTTTTAGATTTTCTTTCAAAATACAGTATATACAGGAAAACACAATACATGTAAGGGTAACATGGTTGAAATCATCACTGAATTAAATGATTTTCAGTTTCATAAATTGACATATTTTCAGATATATAATCTAATATCCTCAAAATAATAGTTTTTAATGTAAGATTGTCCTAGTAGGATACAATACTTTAGTATTTAGACACTGTATGTCTATGCATTATTGGTGTTTTTTATTATTAAGTGTTTTACTTTGGAAACTATTCTAAGATGAAAGTTCTTAATTTATGTTTCAATATTCCATACTCAAAAAACATGCTGACTCCAGGTCAATATCTGACAAAAAGAAAATGGAAAAGGAAGTTCAGTGATTTTTCAACCAACTCCAAGTGAGAAACCCTGTTTACAACGACAGATATTATTGATGAGCATATGGTCATTCTTTCACTCATCCAATCATCTTCTATTTATTAAGTGCCTAATATATACCAGGCACTGTACTAGGAACTAACTATGAACAGAAAGGTAAATAAGGCAAAAACAGTCCACATCATGGTAAACCAAGACATAAACAAGTAATTAGAACAAAGAAAGATGATTTTAATCATAAAGGATGCCTATGTTGTAGGAGTATATAGTCAGAAGACGTAAGGTAGTTCTTTATACATATAAATGCTGTAAAGACAGAAAAAAAAATCTGAGAAACACTGTGAAGATCAATAGGCTAGTATAATTGCTTGGAAAAAACCTATTAGTTTCATATTTTTCTAAATTGATTCAGAAGGTATATGTGTCGACTTGTTACATGGATATACTGAATAATGGTGAGATTTGGGCTTCTGGTGCACTCATCACCTGCAGTGAACACTGTACTGAATAATAACCTACCAGTTGATAGTTATGTTATAGCACTAATATATAGCCCAAACCATTTTTTTCTTTGATTCACTTGAGTTTGCCTCAGAATTTGTGTCAGCAATTCTAGGGTTATTTCCTAGTTTTAGAACACTGTATGTCTATGCATTATTGGTGTGTTTTATTATTAAGTGTTTTACTTTGGAAACTATTCTTGATACTCAAAGGAAAAATATAAGTTATCTTTTAAATGTTAATATTTTAGAACATTTTTAAAAACTAGTCAACAGCCATAAAACTAAAAGGTATTTTTCTGAAAAACATGAAGAGTTTTTTCTTTATTCTTCAATAAAAGAAGACCCTGAAAAGATTGAAGTTTTGGATGTAAGACAAAACAAGTGAGTTGATCAAAACATTTTAGAAAGTATAAAGAATGGAAAATAACAGGAAAAAAAATCACATTTTGACCTATCAATCAAATATCCCTCAGTACCATGTCTTGAGAACATTTTGATCTTAATAAAGAACATCATTAAAATTCTCAGTGATTAAATTCTAAATTTAAAAAGTAGTACAGTAGAAACATCTTAAAACATCAATGAACAAAATTAAATTTCATGGCTTACTTCAGGACCAATGTAATTTCTCATAATACTGTATCTTAATGAAACCTACTTACCAAAGTAGGTCAGGCACTCAAAACATCTAGACAATAGAATACTTCAATATTTTTAGATGTTTTCTATTTTTCTACTTAAAATAGAAACAGAATTACCTGCATGTGTAGCTGATGTCATCTTTGGACAACTTGGTGAGTAATAGATAAGCTGTATAAATAGAACAATCAGATCTACGAGGGATACCAAACCTTTAAAAAGAAAATAAAGATAAAATTAATTTTTAACACATTCTTTCAACTTAGAGAAATTTAACTGAGCTTTCATCCATCTGTATAATTGAGTTTTTGTACAGACTATTGGGCAATCAGGCAGAAGGGAGCTATAATCTCAGATAGAAGACTACAGAACAAATTACATACAAATTAAAACACAGTAAGGCAAGCAATGCTCTAGGTGCTATGTAAAGATACAGTTTTACCATTTATTTTGAACCAATCACTTAAGATAAACCTATGATAGAAAGATGTATGAATCTGATCAAGGCTATTTGAGTTTATTCAATTAGAAGTAGTAAAATTCAGCTTGCCAAGTTGGTCCAGCTGACTTATCTACACAAAACTGTAGAACAGGCCAGGCACGGTGGTTCAAGCCTGTAATCCCAGCACTTTGGGAGGCTGAGACGGGCAGATCACGAGGTCAGGAGATCGAGACCACCCTAGCTAACATGGTGAAACCCCATCTCTACTCAAAAAATACAAAAAACTAGCCGGGCGTGGTGGCGGGCGCCTGTAGTCCCAGCTACTTGGGAGGCTGAGGCAGGAGAATGGCGCAAACCCGGGAGGCAGAGCTTGCAGTGAGCTGAGATCCGGCCACTGCACTCCAGCCTGGGCGACAGAGCGAGACTCCGTCTCAAAAAAAAAAAAAAAACTGTAGAACAGGGCTTAGCAAACTTTCCTCTTTGAAGAACTAGAGAGTAAATATTTTAGATTTTGTGGCCAAATGGTCTCTGTCACAAATACTCAAGTCTGCCATGGTAGCACTAAATATATGTAGATGATATGCAAATAAATGAGTATGGCCATTCTCCAATAAAACTCTGTGTGCACTAAAATTTAATGTATGTTTCTCACATATCACAAAGCACCCTAATTTTTTTCAACAATTTAAAAACATAAAAACCATTCTTAGCTCACAACTGTACAAACAAGATAGTAGACCAAATGTGGCCCATAGAAAAAATTTACCAACTCTTTTTTTTTTTTTTTTTTTTTAGCTACTTCTACAAAACCATATATGTATTTTTTTGTTTTACCAACTCTTGATATAGAGGCTTACATTAAAAGAGTCTGATGAAATCACATGTGAAACTTAAAGGTGACTGTTGACCTAACATTAGTCTAACATAGTCTAACATAGTAGAATAAACCTCTAGAAACTCAATTTTCAGATGATCTATAATAATCTGGTAGGCCAAAATGTAGATGTTAAAAGTCAATACAAAATGATAAATAAATTATAGATGACAGACATATAAATGTAAGCTGAACACTGCACCATCACAAGTATACATTAGTATATTTCTGTAAAGTTCAACAGTATCCTATAAAATGATAGCTCTTTTATTAAAAGTCAATTATCTACTGAGTGCTCATTATGCATATAATTATGTGGCACTACCATGGGAACTACAAGAGATGTATATAAGGCAATGTCTTTTCTCAAGGAGCTCACAATCAACTGAGAAGAAAAGATTTAGAGAAATTTAAAAAGCTACAAAACAGTATAAAAGAGTATTCAAAATAAATATACTCTATACCAGGGGTCAGCAAACTATAGCCATTGTGGACTGATTTTATAAGGCTCACAAGATAGGAATGGATTTCACATTTTTTAAATGTGTCAGAGGTCCTCAAAACCATGCCCAGATTCAATGATTCACTAAGAAGACTCAAAGGATTCAGCATATAATTGTATTCACAGCTAAGATTTACTGTAACAAAAGGATACAAAGCAAAATCAAAGCGCAACAGTGCATGGGGTGAAGTCCAGAGCTAACCAGTATAAACTACTAAGTGTCCTCTCCTGGTTGAGTCACAGAAAATACACTTAATTATTTCAACAGCAAGTTATGACAACACATGTAAAATGTCATCTACCAAGAAAACTCATTAGAAAACCAGTCCTTTAGGTTTTTGGGGGATCTAAGTATATCAGCACACTCTACCTAGCACACGCCAAAATTCTGAACTCCCAAAAGAACACCAGATACTCCACATAATTAACATTGTACAGTTTAGGCAGTGATCAGTGCACAGTTTAGGCACTCATCAGTTCTAGAAACAATAGGAAATCTAAGTTCCTAGGTCCCAGCCAAGGTCCAACCTTGCAAACAGGCCTTTCTAAGGATAGCTGTTTCAGGCCTGCTACATTAACTCTTTTTTTGTACACACAGAGAGAGAATATACAAAAGTAGTATGTGGCCAAAACAGCCCAAAATATTTACTATGTTACTATGTGGTGCTTTACAAAAAAAAAAAAACAACAAAAACAACAAAAAAAAACCGTTTGCTGGTCCCTGCTATACACTATATTCTTAGTTATCATTTTTAATTCCCTTAAGAGTTTAAGAATATACTAACAGCATGTGCTGAAGTTTGACAGGAAAAAAGTAAATGAGACTTAGGGTAAAAATAATATGGTAATATATAAAATGACACAGGGCTTTGCAGTTTATAAAACAATACTTGCAAACCTCAATTTCTCTGTGATCACAAAAATTTTGTAAGCCAAATAGTACTGATTTCACAATTCAATTTTTACAGATAAAGAAACTGAAACAACAAAGGTTAAGTGATTTTCCCAAAAGATCACAACTAGTTTATAATGGAATGAGAGCTTAAGGTCTTCTAGCTCTAAATCTATATCTGGATTCCTAAAGGCTGAAGGAATAATAACAAAAACAAAAACAAACAAATAAACAAAAAATGCATGTAGGAAGAAGTACACACTGAAAACTAAAAGAAAACAAATACTTCGAAGTGTATAAGCTACCAATAGACTAAAAGGTATGTAGCTAAGTACCGTAGAAATGAACATGTCAAATTTCCAAGTTTGAATAATCCATCACATATAAATCTTAGCGTATCTTAACAAAATTTATTTCTCCTAATTGTACTTACCTTTTTTATTCTTCAGCTTAATAGGAAATAATTTTCTGCCTTGTTTATAGATCAATAATCTTCCTAAAAGGCACAATGAGTGAATGAAATAAATATATTGTAACTCTTGTCCTAAGTAGTAGAAAGTTTTCTGCTTTTTTCCTTAAAAGAGAAGCAAACAAGAACATTTATTTAGCATCATTATATTTTACAGTACCTGTCTTCATTCCCTTCTAGACATTAAACAAGGCTACAGGCTCTGTTGGTCTAAAATTTTTTAATTATTTATTTTCCTTATTGTTTCCTAAGATCCTTTACAATAAATCCCCAAAGAAAAGCAATCATCTTAAAAAGCAGCCTCAGAAAGGAATAGTATACATATAGTGTCCATTCTAAAATAAATACCATAAGATTGTCACAGTTATCTGTCACTGAAGAGGAACTTCAAAAGTAAGTTAAGGGCAGAAGAAAGTTAATAGAAAATGTTAGTTACTGTTTAATTCTACCAATTAAAAGCCAATATTACAAAAGATCATATTAACAAGCACACGTCTAAGTGAAATTAGAATCTCTAAGATATAGACATCTCCCAATATGTATTTGTCATTCACTCATTCACCTGCACATTCAAAGTCTGTTGAGTACCTATTTTATACAAGATCCTGAACACTAGTGTCAAAAACCATTAAGAACCCTGAAACTGGGCTTCCAATCCAGAGTATGACAAATAATCTGATCCGACCAGACCATGAGGAGAACAAGTGGAAGAGAAGGGACTAGAAGGGGCAGATCATGGAGGGACTTAGCCTCATAAGGAATCTGGACTTTATTATAGAGGCAATTGGGAAGACATCAAAGGGTTTTAAGCAGCAAAGTAATAAATATGAACTGTGGAAATCAGGCTCTGATGGCAGTATAAAAAGTGAATAAAAGGTCAAAGTCTGAAATAAAAAGATCAAGAAAATCATGAACAAAAACATTAGTAAAAGGAATGCAGAAGAGTAGTAAAAATAAAAGTTTAAGAAAATAAAATCAATATGCCTTAGGAAGAATTACACATGGACAGTGAAAGAATGAGAGAAGATAAGAAAACTCAAGGTCCTAATTCAAGTATCTTTGTTCAGAGTAAAGTTTTCTTCTATTTAAGTAATTCTAAAAAGAAGGCCAGGAGCAGTAGCTCATGCCTGTAATCCCTGCACTTTGGGAGACCAAGGCAGGTGATCACCTGAGGTCAGGAGTTTGAGGCCAGCCTGGCCAACATGGCAAAACCCCGTTTCTACTAAAAATACAAAAATTAGCCGGGCATGGTGGCAAGCGCCTGTAATCCTAGCTACTCTGGTGGCTGAGGCATGAGAATTGCTTGAACCCGGGAGGCGGAGGTTGCAGTGAGCCAAAATCGTGCCACTGCACTCCAGCCTGGGTGACAGAGTGAGACTTTGTCTAAAAAAAAAAAAAGTCTAAAAAGGGAAAAAAACTGTGATTTCAATCTTTAATATTTTAATTCAAAGCGCCCATGTAACATCCAGATAGAGACACTAAATAAGGTGAGTCCACGTGTGTGGAATTCAGGAAAGGGATGTGGTCTCAAATATTCCAGTCATCATTTATATATAAATATATAATATTTGAAACCGTGAAAGTAAATAGTTTCCTCCCAAGAAAGCAGGTAGACTAAGGTGAGAAAAGAGCCAAGGGCAAAATCTTTATGAGTACAAACATACAAAGAAAAAGAAAGAGATTTTCAAGTGACCAAGAAAAACTTACTAGAGAATGAGGAACTCTAAGCAAGAATGTTACCATGACGAAGAGTGAAAGTAAATGCTGTAGAAGTAGGACAAGAAAGAGGAGATGCTGATACATGGGAAGGTCATGGGGCAGAAGAAATAAAAGCCTCATTTCCATGGTTGAAAAGTGAATATAAGGTAAAGAATGGGACCTGGGAGTATAGAGACTACTTAGAATAGAAGAGCTCTTCTCTAATGGGAAGCAGAGAGGTAAGGCACATAATGAAGCAAAGAACTTGCTCATTTTTTTAATATGAAAGACACACGAGAAGGTTAGAGGATGCAGGGAAAAGTGCCAGTAGAAAGTGAGACACAATAATAACAATCTTCTGGTTCTTAAAACACACACAAACACACACACAAGCAATGTTCTGGTTCTTTTTAGAGACACACACACACACAGAAGATAAAAGAATCAAGACATCAATCTGAAACAAAACATCTCTTCTTTGCAGGCTAAGAAAAGGAAATATTGATTAGGGCACATAAATATATATTTGCATACAAAGAAGTAAGACACTTAGAGAATTCATATCTGGAAAGCTCCATTTTTCTTAATGCAAGAGTAAGCAAGGGCTCCTCCTCCTGAGAGAGAATTGGGCAGAAGCAAAGCAGAGGGTTCGATGAGACTGACAAGGGCTTGTAATAGCTCTTATGGAACCCTGAAGAAAGAACATCTAGGAGGATTCCAAAGCAACAGAAAGAGAGCAACTGAAGTCAGAAAATATATATTTACTATCAAGCCATGTCATATACTCTCTGCTTAATTTCCTGAGTACCAGAAAAGATACAGAATTGAATGGACCTAAAGTTGGGCAACTGCAGGCAGAAAACTCTGAAAGAGAAATGCGCAAGAATTCTTTTAAAAACATGGCAACAACAACAACAATAAAAATGCAGTGAGGCACCCTGAGGTCTTTAGTAGATAGGGAAGAGAGCAAAACCATGAAGGGCTGAGAGAATAATGGGGGGAAAGGAGCTAAATATTACATTTTGATATCAAGAAATTAGAAAAATCTAAGTTTGTAAATGAGATAACATATGAACTTATATGTCTTTTTCCTTCTCTTGAAGAACAAATTATAACTTCTACACTTTCTCCTCCCCTACTAAACACTAGCTTGTGAAACCCATTAATTATTGGTCTATCTCCATCCCCCTTGCTTTGAGTTAGATAAAGAAATTCATGCAAGAACGAAGAAAAGTATAAGATATCATCATACTCTCAAAAGAGCTTACTATATGCTTAAGGAAACAACATAAAAACAACAGAACAATAAAAGCTATCAGGTTCACATGGCAAATTGTGTGACATAAGCAAAAGCAAGAAAAATTCAGAATAGGCAGGGAGGCCTTCAAATTTACAATACAGTTTCTGCCGGGAGCAAGGGCTCAGGCCTGTAATCCCAGCACTTTGGGAGGCCGAGGTGGTTGGATCACAAGGTCAGGAGTTCAAGAGCAGCTTGGCCGGCACAGTGAAACTCCATCTCTACTAAAAATAAAAAAAATTAGTCGGGTATGGTGGCAGGCACCTGTACTCCCAGCAACTTGGGAGGCTGAGGCAGGAGAGTCGCTTGAACCCGGGAGGCAGAGGTTGCAGTGAGCCAAGATCATGCCACTGCACTCCAGCCTGGATGACACAGCGAGACTTTGTCTAAAAAAATTAATTAATAAAATACAATTTCTTCTTTCATGATAAATAAGATATCTATTAGTGTAGGGAATTATGGATGGGACAGTAGGAGTAAAAATAATGTTGTATAGGCATTGGTATGCAAAAAAGACTAAGAGAAGATTCATTTTAGTCAATAACTAGAAAAGAGATCGTATAGAGAAATCGGGGCCAGATTACGAAGCATTCGGGACATTTTAGCTCAGACAGAGAATAAGCAAAGAAGGATCACGGGGTAACACGGAGTGTTCAAAAATAAAAACAACATTTTATGGAAGTTTTTCTCCCATTAAAGTGCATATGTGCCTGATTAGATGACTGATACATTACTGTAGGGGAAAGAATGGACTGTATATTATTGCAATATAACAGATTAGGTTATATACCCTACTATGAATTGAAGAACTGCATCTAATAAGAATCAGTATGGTTGTATATTAATTTCAAATATAGATCTGTTATAGAAAATAATGATTATAGTGTATCTTATAAATGTGTAAAATATATTTTCCAAAGTCATTAATAAAAGTGACTTCATTTACCATACTAACAATCATTAAAAAATAAAAGTTACTAATAAACTCTATTTACTAATAAAATTTACCATTTTTAAAAGTATGTAATAGAGGAAATAATACTTACTGCAATGCTTTGAATGTCCCAAAGTTTCCTCAGCTTTCCTAGTCTTACACAGTTCAAAGTACTGAACACACTGTTGAATGGCTGTAGTTATCTGATGAAATAATAAGTTATTAATTCCAGAACTTCACAGCCCTCAAGTCCAAGAATTAAAAGAAATTAGTCAAAGCTGTAAAAATGCTTTGGAGAAATATTTGAGAAAAATATTTAGTACGGTACCTTTCTAGCTATTAAAGCTCAGCCTCCTCAATTACATTTTAACTATGGCATCGCTCTGGTGAACACTGTGAAAATATTTGTGGACCAACAAATACAATAATGTTTATAATGTTGGTGTCATTGGACAGAAATAAATATATACTTTATATTTTATAGTGAAAGATGCAAAAACTCTGTGGCCATGACCATAACTTTAGAAACTATCTTGTCCAGTTCCTTTGCCTTAGAATCTTTTCCTTCTACCCAGCCAGCAAAATATCAAGTGGATCAAGTCTTTATTTCCATCTCAAATACCAGAATTGCTAAAAGTTGATAAAGAAAAATCTCATAAGTCAAAGAAAACAGTCACAATAAAAAAATGATCTCCAACCCCTACTGTACCCAGCGATTCTCCTATTAGTCTCCATTCTAACTCCTCCTCTCATTCTCCACAAGCAGAGGCTTCAAACCTTCTCCCCTTTCCTCAGCACCTGCCTACCCATCGATGGCCTCTTATCCAAAAAAAATAGAAGTTACCAGTGATATACGGTGTGATAATTGTTAAGTCTGGTAACAAGGCAGTTGTTGGGGACCTTGACAAGATCAGTTTCAGAGGAGTTTGGTGAATAAAGCCAGACTATACCAAATAAAGGAATAGGAACTGAAAAAGTAAAGGCAGTTAGCATAATTTTTATTTTCAGGAAAGACAGTGAGGAAAATTTTTAAAACAGACCAACAATCGTATCTTAGAGTCAAGATTAAACTCTTTTTCAGGTTAGAAGGATCTGGTTATGCTTAAATGTTACTGGGGGAAGCCAACAGAGAGGAAGAGTTTGACTATATAGGAGAGAAAGGGGAGAGTTGATAGAAAACAAATACATACAAGAGGAAGAAGCAGATGGAATCCAAGTGGAAGGAAGGATTAATTAAGCTTTAGATAGGAAAGAAAATGAAGGTTTGAAAAGAAGCAAGTTCATAATTGCAGCATCAAGGAATCAATGGATTTTCCCATCTCGTTCATTTTTATGCCCTCAGTTGTATGCAGAAAAGAGGTAACGTGGCAGGACTTCTATCTTTAGAAAAGGCCTCCTTACAAGGTGGAATTTTGATAGCATTTAGGAACTTGGATTTCAGGAGGGCTGTCATCATTCTGAGAACTGAGAATGGCTGACAATGTTTACACAAATAATGTGGTTTATGAGGAATACCTGCTTTCCCTCTAGGAGTCTTGGACCCTGGTATGTACGAGGCAGAGGGTTTCTATGTGATCAGCAGCCCTTCCTCAAAAACAAAAACCAGGCACTGAGTGTCTTTTTTTTTTTTTTTTATACTTTAAGTTCTAGGGTACATGTGCATAATGTGCAGGTTTGTTATATATGTATACTTGTGCCATGTTGCTGTGCTGCACCCATCAACTCATCAGCACCCATCAACTCGTCATTTACATCAGGTATAACTCCCAATGCAATCCCTCCCCCCTCCCCACTCCCCGTGACAGGCCCCGGTGTGTGATGTTCCCCTTCCCCAGTCCAAGTGATCTCATTGTTCAGTTCCCACCTATGAGTGAGAACATGTGGTGTTTGGTTTTCTGTTCTTGCGATAGTTTGCTGAGAATGATGGTTTCCAGCTGCATCCATGTCCCTACAAAGGACGTGAACTCATCCTTTTTTATGGCTGCATAGTATTCCATGGTGTATATGCAGGCACTGAGTTTCTAATGAGCTTCCCTGGTATATAACATTTCACATAAGTTGCCACAATTCAATGCTGAAAGAATTAAGCACGTCTTATGTGATTCTAGTGGGGAAAAGACTCTTGGAAGCGATTTCATATCTTCCATACTTCACTCAATGAACTTTTTCCTCTTTGCTGATTGTTCTTTGTATCCTTTCATTGTTAAAAATGATAGCTGAGAGCATAACTATATGCTGGATCCTATGATTCCTCCTAGCAAATCGTTAAACCTGGGGGTTGTCTTGGGGACCCCTCCCCCTCCCATATCTACGAGTCTTTTCTAAATCAAACATCAGGGATCCAGACCCACGCCTCCTAGAAACCTGCATTTCAAATATGACTAAATCTAACAAATCTAAAAATCATTATCTTTTCCAGCAAATGTGTGCCTCCCACTGTGTTACTTATCTCAGTGAATGACATTAATCATCAATTGTCTGAGGCCTCAATCACAACCCCCTCATTCAAAAGTCCTCTAAATCCTACACGCTAAATAAAGTATTTTGAGTCCATCCATTTACCCCAATTCTGTCTTATCCTTCTTCCATGGTTCCATCATCTTTTGCTTGGATTATTACACAATGTATTAAACATCTTTTTGCTTCAATACTTCTCCCCTATCTCTACCTAGAACTTTCAATCCATTTTCTAACAAAAAACAAAATAAAACAGAAGTGGATTAAAATAACAACTGACACTTTAGGAAACTCTTGACATGAAAAATTTATAAAACAATACACTTAAGAGAAGCTCTAAAGAATTAGAAGACAAAAGAACAAACAATAGACAGCTTCTTTAACTGAAAACTCAAAACACTGTCTCCAAAATAATCTCTCTCAAAGACTCTTTCGTTCATTCAAGGCTTTAGAAATCTACCCTCCTTGCAACCATTCCTACTCAGCTTTATCTTCACTATCCACTTACTTACACTCCCTTCTTTTCCTTCTACTCTTTCCCTTATATCTTCTTAAACATGCTATCTTTATTTGAGAAAAGGCAGCAATCACAGGAAAGAAAAGGAATAATCTCAGGACACAATCAATCATATTACATGACATCCCTTTAAACCACAGGAGCAGAAAGCAGATCTATAGTATGTGAATTTAAATACTAGTCTAAAGAGTCAAGGTGAGAGTATAATGAATGATTTTTCTAACCCCTGTGAAAATAGACACAAATTTGCTATAAAATTCAGGGTTGTATTTGATACTTATTGCCCTATACTATCAAATATATGCCAGCCAGTTCATTTAATTGTTAACCCCTAAGACAGAGATTTTCAAAAAGGTTAAGTAAAATAAGACAGGAAAAACCAAGCGAGAATTTAAATGACCAAGCCGTCAAGTTATTTTTTAAAATGACTTTCAGAGAGCAGTAAAAATGGCATTAAATAAAGCTGTTTCAGAAACCATTCCTTTAGGGGTTGACTGAATCAAGATTCAAATTGTTGAAAATTAAAGGTTAAATATTTACGCTGACAGCCAAAACTTTTAACCAGTTCATGTCTTTGAGATGCTATAGGAACAAAGATTATCTTAACTTTTTCAGGGATATCTATAAAAAACCAACAGCATATACAAAAATTGATAGCTTAATGCCACCTACTGAAAATGTCATAAACATAAGATAGAATAGAACCACACAAATACAGTAGCCACCAACCACATGCCTATTTAAATTTAAATTAATAAAAACTAAATAAAATTAAAAATAGAGTTTCCCATTTACTCTAGTCTCATTTCAAGTTTTCAGCAGTCATATGTGGCTCATGGTTACCATATTGTACAATGCAGATATGTCATCATTGCAGAAAACGACATCAGAGAGCACTGATGAGAAGCTAGAGGAAATATATCAGCAGATCATCATGCTAAACAGGCTGCTATGAGTAAAGTTCTTACACAAGAATCTCTTATAGAACAGAAACACAAATTGATGGAGTGGTCTGCAATTTCCATCACAGATGCACAAAATTTGACCCTTGATTCTGAAAATACAATGGGAATAAACAGATCTTGCATCATTTTCCCCATTGTTTATTTTCAAAAGTGGGGCCAAGTTTACTTTAAAACAATAAATATAATATGAATAATATTTTGATACTTTGTAAATTTAGGAAAGCTTTTTAGAGCAAAGGAGGTTGAAGTCGAAATGTCAAACAAGTTTGATACACTATATACATAAAATAAAATATTTGACTAGGTTGATAAAATATTAAGATGATTTACAATGCCATAATTCCATTTGCAGGTTAAAAGTTAAGGTATAGTTAACTTTTCAAATAAGAAACCAATTTTAAGAATTAATCTGTAAAAAACCTTATTTGAAATACTTTCACAGGAGCCTCTGTGATAGCAACAGTGATTTAATATCTGTAGATAAACGATGGGAAAAAATCATCCTGTTCTTTATTTTTCCTTTCTGTATTCTAGCAAGATCAGTCCATGCTCATAAAGCAAAAACAAAGTTTTATTTAAAATGGGAATAAGAGAAGAATGAAATATGGAGAAAGAATTATTTAAATTCAATTTCTCTAAAAATTTTTAAGTATATTTTACCTTTACAAATAAATTCTTACCCTATTATTCAATATCCCTCTCTTCTTCTGCTGCTCAATTCTCTTGATTCTCAAACACAAAACAATTATTGTTCTCCTTCCTTCATTTTATGCTCTACTGCACTCAACCAAAAATCACAATTCCAGAATCTTTTCTTCATGTGACTTCTAAATCAAGATTCTGCCTAACTACATAAACGATGTTTATTGACCCAAAGCTATATCAGTATAACATTCGAATATCTTAATAAATTTTGTGTTTTTCATTTTGTCAATTATTTATTAGACGTGCTGATTTCTTTTTAATTCTTTCAGTATCCTTACATATTGTTCTACTAGTAGTAACAAATGTAGATGATTTTGGTAATATATTTTAGAGTATTAAGTCTACATTTGGTATAACTCAAACCAATTATTGAAAATGCAAAAGTATTTATCATTATGAGTTTTGCCATGTAATTTTCACTGAAAAACATGGGTCGATATTATAGAAGTAATGGCTTTATTAATACTTGATCTGAATCAAACTACATGCTACTGCTTAAAAATATGGCTTCTCTCAAACCAGCTTGTTATTTATAGAAGCCAATTTACTATATACATAAAACATATTTTCTAATTGCTATCCTGACTGCATTCATTTTAAGTCTCTATTGTTATCACTTTATGTTCCACAGGATGGTAGTTTAAGATCACATAAAAGGCGAATTGCTTCATTATCCAATATTAATTATCACCATGCAACTTTGCATATTCAAGTTATTACATCATATATATTTTGGTAGTATTATTTCTCAACATAAAAAAGGAATTACAGACTTACCAGAGACTTATATTTCTTTTCAAGAAGTCTTAATACTGTAGTTCTGCTATAATGTGCATGCTAAAATTAAAAGGAAATGATATTTAATACTCAAGCTGTGCCACTCAAAATCTATTTTTCCTGCATTATCTTCAATGACAACATCATAAATCACACCATAGCTTAGGTTTAAACCATTATAGTCAATGACAGGTGTTTACGTGTGTATTGGATTAGGAGGATAGCAATCACAAGAATGCAAATCGTATCAAAAAACTTGCAGATCATTTAGTGACCAACCAGTAGAAGAACATTCTATCCATCAATTGTGTCCAATTTCCACACTAAACTATTTTAAAATCACCACCAAAAAAGTATATATATGACAGAATCCCAAAAAAGATACACAGTGGGGAAAAGAAAAAAAAAAAAAAAAAAGCACAACTCTTATACTGAAGAGGATACTGTATGGTCTACATGTGCAGAAATCTGCCAACACTGAAATGCTCTAAAGTGACAGTACCCTAATCATTTTCTGCCAACCATAATTAAAAATGATTCAAAGTGTCAAAAGAGCTTTAAATCTCTCCTTGGAGCAAAATATAGATGTAATTAAAACATATAAATGTATAGCATTGTACAAAGCCGGGGAAAACTATAAATATTTTTTAGCTAGATTATATAAGATATCATTAGTGTTCAAAATATAGTTTCTTCATTTCACTTAGGAATAAAAATATTGGCCGGGCACGGTGGCTCACACCTGTAATCCCAGCACTTTGAGAGGACGAGGTGGGCGAATCACGAGGTCAGGAGTTCAAGCATGGTCTCAAACTGGCCAATATGGTGAAACCCTGTCTCTACTAAAAATATAAAAATTAGCCAGGCATGGTGGCACGCACTTGTAGTCCCAGCTACTCAGGAGGCTGAGGCAGAAGAATCGCTTGAACCCAGGAAGAAGAGGTTGCAGTGAACCGAGATTGCGCCACTGCACTCCAGCCTGGGTGACAGAGAGACTCCGTCTCAAAAAAAAAGAATAAATTTTTGACAAACCTAACAAAAACAAGCAATGGTGAAAGGATTTCCTATTTAATAAACTGTGTTGGGAAAACTTAACTCAAGATGGATTAAAGACTTAAACATAAGATCTAAAACCATGAAAACCCTAGAAGAAAATCTAGGCAATACCATTCAGGACATAGGCATGGGCAAGGACTTCATGACTAAAACACCAAAAGCAATGGCAACAAAAGCCAAAATTGATAAATGGGACCTGATTAAACTAAAGAGCTTCTGCATAGCAAAACAAACTATCATCAGAGTGAACAGGCAACCTACAGAATGGGAGAAAATTTTTGTAATCTATTCATCTGACAAAGGGCTAATATCCAGAATCTACAAAGAACTTAAACAGATTAAGAAGAAGAAAACAAATAACCCCATCAAAAAGTGGGCAAAGGATATGAACAGACACTTCTCAAAAGAACACACTTATGTAGCCAACAAACTTATGACAAAATGCTCATTATCACTGGTCATTGGAGAAATGCAAATCAAAACTGCAATGAGATCCCATCTCACATCAGTTAGAATGGCGATCATTAAAAAGTCAGGAAACAACAGATGCTGGAAAGGATGTGGAGAAATGGGAACATTTTTACACTGTTGGTGGCAGTGTAAATTAGTTCAACCATTGTGGAAGACAGTGTGGCAATTCCTCAAGGATCTAGAACTAGAAATACCATTTGGCCCAGCAATCCCATTACTGGGTATATACCCAAAGGATTATAAATCATTCCACTATAAAGACACACGCACACATACGTTTATTTCAGCACTGTTCACAATAGCATAGACTTGGAACCAACCCAAATGCCCATCAGTGATAGAATGGATAAAGAAAATGTGGCACATATACACCATGGAATACTATGCATCCATAAAAAAGGATGAGTTTGCAGGGAAATGGATGATGCTGGAAACCATTATTCTCAGCAAACTATCAGAAGAACAGAAAACCAAACACAGCATGTTCTCACTCATAATTGGGAGTTGAGTAATGAGAACACATGGACACAGGGAGGGGAACATCACACACCAGGGCCTGTCGGGGGGTGGGGTGCTACAGGAAGAATAGCATTAGGAGAAATACCTAATATAGATAACGGGTTGATGGGTGCAGCAAACCACCATGGCACATGTATACCTATGCGACAAACCTGCATGTTCTGCACATGTACCCTAGAACTTAAAGTATAATAAAAAAAACTTTTTAAAGAATAAAAATATTAAACAGAATAATACAAGTCAAAATTTTTTCAGAATTCTAGGGAATAGAGGATTTTTGTATTGTTTTTCTTTTTTTTTCTTTTTTTTTGCTTTTTAAATAGAGATGGGGTTTTGCTATGTTGGCCAAGCTGGTCTCAAACTCCCAACCTCAAGTGATCTACCCACCTCGGCCTCCCAAAGTGAGGGATTACAGATGTGACCCACCACGCCCAGCTGGGAATAGAGTTTTTAATTAAACATTGATTAAATTCTGTTTTGGTTAACTGAAGGTTAATCAAAACCTTGTGTTTCAAACCTTGTAGCTTAAAATGTTTTCAAAAACTATTAATCCTTTTTTCAGATTTAATAAGAGAAATAAGTTGACATAGTATTAAACTATTTTTAATATTGAACATGTTCTGAAAATAAATCCTCATAGTATATCTCTTAGACCAGGGTCAGTAAACTACAGCCCTCAGATCAAATTCTGCCTAGACCCAATTTTGCAAAAAAAATCCACTTGAACAGTCAAGTCCATTCATTTGCCTATTATGTATAGGTGCTCTGGAGCTACAACAATTGGGTTGAACAGCTGCAATAGGGACTATACAGCCCACAAAGTCAAAAATATTTATGGTCTGGCTCTTTACATAAAAAATTTGGCAACTCCTGCCTTAGATGCAAAAATTATAGGAGGATGTGACGAATTTTCATGTATACTAGAACACATTTCAGAATGTGATTTTTAAATAAATTTGTACCCCATTCTCTTAAGAATCAACTCCTAGGCCGGGCGCGGTGGCTCACGCCTGTAATCCCAGCACTTCGGGAGGCCGAGGCAGGCGGAGCACCTGAGGTCAGAAGTTCGAGACCAGCCTGGCCAGCATGGTGAAACCCTGCCTCTACCAAAAATATAAAACTTAGCCGAGCATGATGGCAGGCACCTGTAAAACGAGCTACTCGGCCGGGCGCGGTGGCTCACGCCTGTAATTCCAGCACTTTGGGAGGCCGAGACGGGCGAATCACGAGGTCAGGAGATCAAGACCATCCAGGCTAACACGGTGAAACCCCCGCCTCATATTAAGAAATACAAAAACTAGTCATGACGGAAGGAGCGCCTGTAGTCCCAGCTACCTGCGGGGAGGCTGAGAGACAGGGAGAATGCATGGGAACCCGGGAGGCGGAGCCTGCAGTGAGCTGAGATCCTGCCACTGCACGGTAGCCTGGGCGGTATGAGCTTAGGACTCCGCCTCAAAAAGGAATCAACTCCTAGCAATAAGAAAGTCAAATGGAAAAAAAAGTTAATTACAAAGTTAGTAGAATATAACTGATTTTGTTAAAAAGATGACCTAAACAGATAAATATAAAGTATATACAACCTATCTACATGAAACAAAATCTTAACAGTTGTTATCCCTGCATTGTATAATTAGAAAATTTTAATTTTATTTAAGATTTTACATATTTTGCATATTTTCTCAAATAACGGTATAATTTGATAATCAAGAAAAAAAACTTTAAGTGTTAGATGTGAGGAACAAAGGGTTCATTTTAAATTAATTTAATTTAATTGAGTAAACAATCACATACTAGATAGGCCAGGTAAGGGTTAACCACTGAAGACAGAATTGTGTTCTGGTTAATCGGGCATTTATCATACAACTTAGTAAAAGGCACAAAGCACCATCGCTAGATAACATCCAAATTGTGCTGAAGTGTAAATGAATGCCCCAGCCCCTCTCTTCTCAAGTGCAAGAAACATAGTACCTAGGTGCCCAGTACAGAATGAGAGAGAAAACAATGTGAGCACAAAAGTCAGTCCTGTTGCCACTACTGACAAACACAGACGTCTCT
Source organism: Papio anubis (assembly GCF_008728515.1). Taxonomy (NCBI): domain Eukaryota; kingdom Metazoa; phylum Chordata; class Mammalia; order Primates; family Cercopithecidae; genus Papio; species Papio anubis. The sequence goes on along the minus strand of NC_044981.1, from coordinate 141,902,424 downwards.
TATTCGACAGAGGTTGAGGGAGGTAACAGTATAAAGATCTCTCTACTCTTAATATTAGTGTCAGTACCAGCTTCGTAAGAAATTGCCAGGTTCAGACACTAAACACATTCCCCAAACTTCAGATTCAGGAGGGAGGCAAATGAAAAAATACTTTCAGAAATATCTCCTAAGCCCAAAAAAAATACGTACTGAATCCTTATGTTATACCACATCTGCTTAAAATTTTTGAAGCTTTTACATTAAAGAAAAAATAGATTTTGAATAAGTCATTCAGCTTAAATAGATTCAAATGAAATACCACTTAAAATCCTATTCTGGCTCTGCCACTTAACAGGTAAAAAATCTTGGGCAAGTTAACTTCTCCATATCTCAGCTACTGCATCTGAAAAAATGGAGGGTATTAATACCATCAACCTCATAAATTTTTATAATAAATGAGTTAACACATGTAAAACTGATTAGAACTCTTAGTACACAGTAACTACTCAAACATTAGCTATTTATTAAAATGATATAGCAATGCACTAAAAGGTATAAAAATATTCTATTTTTCCTTACCATCCACTTTTTGAACCACACAGCCTTGGTATCAACTAATGCAAAAAAGTAGATCGGATCCAAAATCTTTTGTGAGACAACATGGCTTTGATCATGTTTAACTGTTAACAAGGACAAAGTACTCTCCACAATTTCTTCCATATACCTTATGGTTTGGGAAAAAAGAAATGCAATTACTTATATAGTACTGGTGGTAGACTTTATATTTATGGAATTGAGTAAACATTAATCACATGCTAGATAGTGGGCTCACCACTGGTGACAGAATTGTGTTCTGGTTAATTGGGCATTTATCATACAACTTAGTAAAAGGCACGAAGCACCATCGCTAGATAACATCCAAACTGTATAAAGTAGCATATAATCTTCAGAAACATTTTCTCTATTTTAGTAAATGACATAGGTAGGATTCATACTCAATGTTTCTGCTTTAACAACAGGTTCTTTTTACTTCAACACTGGATCTGCAAATTTAACTTTCCTTTTTAGACTCACAGATTCTCTTACAACTTAGAATAAATTTTAGAGCTGAAAGGAAAAAGTTTAAAGAATATTTAAGGAACTTGTCCAAAATGTAATAGTAAAGACCAATAAGAACCTAATGCAGATCTTCAGTACTGATACGTTTAAAAAAAAAAAAAACTAATGCTACATTTTCTTTTTGCCTTGTGATAAATGATGTAAAGTGGTACTTGTGATTCACATAGCTAAGTATAAAACACGACAAGCTTAAGAAAAATAAAAATAAAAATTTTATTAATCCCTTCCCAATCGTGTCAGTCCATTAAGACTGTCTTTACTCTTTCTGTCTGAAAGGTATATGGGGCGGTAACACTGCTAAGTTCTATGCTGGAATACACTGGGAGGGGACTTACTTCTCTGGATGACGAATCCAGAAAGATGGAGCTTCTTTCTGATATTCATTTAGAAGACGAACCTACAAAGCAGTGCACAATAGTTCTCAAAAAATTAGCACCGTCAAATATAAAACTAAATAAATAAAAATGAAAGCTTATTCTAGTAAATGGATACCTTTTTAAGTAAACGAGTCATATTAGGATTAGTTATATCTACACCAGCTGAAAGAGTAGGAATATGATTTTCCCTAGAAAGAAAGTATGACTCCAAATACTTAGCTGAAAAAAAAGGGAAAACATAAAAAAATTACATCATTCATTTACAGTGCTTTCTGAAAAAAGTTATTTCCTATCCATTCTTAAGTACATGCAAATGACAAAAACATTTTTAAATGTTTTCATAAACATACCTAAGCTTGTATAAACTTCCTTGGTCATATGTAATGGAGAAAGCGAAAATGTCTGTGCACAGAATTTTAAAATCCGGTCCTACAGAAATGAGACAGAAAATTTGCATCTAAGTTCTTACAAGAATAGAATAGAAATGAAACATTTTTCACACAGTAAAAACCCAGAAAATAAAATAAATACAAACAAGCCATTCAGAAACCAGAGTCAGAATGTACTTATTTAAAAAGGGCACACTCTTGTGTCAGCAAAAATTAAAACTGACCAAAACTAATATGTGAATCTAATAACAGAAAGATATTACTGCACAATCTGGTCATAGTAGATATTGACATGGTGAGGAGGGGGTAAGGTGAGGTTTCATAGAGGAACTATATAAAGGTGTCAAACAAAGGAACAGAGTAGGCAGTACCAAATTTTTTTTAACACCCTGTATTTCCAAATCCAAAATTCATCATTTTTAATTGCTTACATGGGTAGCTTCAGTAATTAAAGATTTAGAATTATTCCTAATAATTTTGCCTATTCCCAAGAAAATTACTCTATGTTTAAATTTTTACATTATTAAAACTCAAAATAGAAACCAGTAGAAGGTAAATAAGTTAAAAGTGGCAACAGATGTAGTTAGCACAATGCCTGGCACTAAGACTTACTTTAAAATGATAGCTGTTATTATCCTTTTAATTATACCTACTTTAATATCATGATGAGATTAATCCTAATAGTGAAATTTGACTTTCAATTAAATAAAAACATAAAATTGCCTTAAATAGTCTAATCTGGGGGGAGAAATTAATAACTCTGTTGATATCAGTTTAGATAATCCACTTACAAGAAGAAATAGTTCCCCCAAGTTACTAAAGGTATCTTCTTATAGCCCCAAGAAATTCCTACTGAACAAAGGATATTAAACACTTTGGGAAGTCTATTTTTATAGTTGCAGCAACTGATAGGTATCTGTCACACTTTTCAACCCTATAGGCTTCACTCAGTTGCATGTAAGAGTCCTTTAGAGGAGGAGATGAAGAAATAGAATTGAACTCAAAAAGAATTTGGATCGAGCACAAATTTAAAATGAAAAAAACTCCATGCCTTGTTTTCTACTTCAAAATGACTAATTTTATTGGCATCTCTCCTCTATAATAATTGCTTCCAATTTTATTAGCATAAGTAATAAAACTGAACCTTGCTGCATAACAATTTTAAATGGCTACAATTTGCTATTTTATAAAGTTATTTCATAATTTGTAAAATAAAGGAAACCTACTAGGCTACTATTCTGTATTTATTAAGTAAAAGAAAAAATAAAGGGAAATTTACAATTGCATCTGTCATTAGAGAGCTTGAAATGTTAAAGATAACCCTGAGATACAGTTTTTTCACCTTGAAGTTCTTGGATCATTGAGTGGTTCCAGAAGTCTACAATACCCTCTGGTGTTAACAAGGTTGAACTGCATCCAAGTATTAGGTAAACACCTTCTTCCCCTTCCAACAATTACAAACAGAGATTCCCAAACCACTTCTGTTTACCAGTATAACCATATCTTCATTAACGGTAGACTGATTTTAAATAGACAAATATATTGGGATACCTTATATTTTTTTACAAATATTTATTTATTGTCTGCGTTATCTACTGAAATCTAAGTTCTCTGAGGGCAAAGATTTTGTGTCCTGTCCTTGGTGTGTTCCCAGTGTCTAAAGGAGAATGATACACACTGTAGATACTCAATACATATTTGCTGAACAAAGAGCAAAATGTAACTCTTCTTCTCATGCCTTATATTCTATGCCACACATCATATCGATTTTAAAGCCAAAACTATCTTCACTGATAAATCAATTAGGAAGAAAAGATCCTCTAAAAGGAAATACAATTTGTGTTTAAAATGTAATTCTTGGATAATCAGGGGTTTTTTTCCTTTATTTTCATCATAGACACTATCTGCAGAATTACTGCACTTGTTCATGTAAAGCTTACTTTTCATCATACAATAACTGTTTCTAAAAAGTAACTTTATGCAAATCAAATTTTAAATAAAATCATATCTGACTTCATAATTTTACAATTTTAGAAACTTTCTATATTTGTGTTATGATTCACCTCAAATTATTTTCTAAAATCTCAGCATTAGTTTTCTTGCTTCTCTCTTTAAGCAGTTAAGCAATCTCTAAGTAAACACTTAAATACATGAGGAAAATGTTTATAAGTCCTTTTGACCATAATTCACCATTTTTAGTTCAAACTTTCATATACCATGAATCCTTTTAAAATATTTTTTCTTTTTTTTTAATTTGAGAGTATCATAAAACAGCATTATTCAAAAGCAATGACACAGCCAGGCGTGGTGGCTCAAGTCCGTAATCCCAGCACTTTGGGAGGCCGAGGCTGGAGGATCACTTGAGCCCAGGAATTCAAGACCAGCCCGGGCAATGTGGTGAGGCCCCATCTCTACAAAAAATACAAAAATTTGCCAGGCATGGTAGTGCATGCCTATAATCCCCAGCTACCTGGGAGACTGAGGTGGGAAGGTCACTTGAGTTTGGGAGGTTGAGGCTGAAGTGAGCTGTGATCATGCCACTGCACTCTAGCCTGAGTGACAGAGCAAGACCCTGTCTCAAAAAGCAAAACAAAAATGAAATAAAATACTAGGATATTCCTTTACGAGACAAAATGCACAAGGTAGCAGTGTATTATTTGGCAATGAAGTATGACCATATTTTGAATCTAATCATAAAATTTTCTTAAGAAAAATTTTGACAATTAGAAAGCTGAAACTGAAGTTCCATAAACGTGTGAGTTACTATTAAAGAAAACTATTGGCCAGGCATGGTGGCTCATGCCTGTAATCCCAGCACTTTGGGAGGCCGAGGTGGGTGGATCACCTGAGGTCAGGAGTTCAAGACCAGCCTGGCCAACATGGTCAAACAGCATCTTTGCTAAAAATACAAAAATTAGCCGGGCGTGGTGGTGGCATGCCTGTAATCCCAGCTACTCAGGAGGCTGAAGCAGGAGAATCACTTGAACCTGGGAGGCAGAGGTTGAAGTGAGCTGAGGCAGCGCCATTGCACTCCAGCCTGGGCAAAAAGAATGAAACTTGGTCTCAAAAAAAAAAAAAAAAGAAAAGAAAATTGTCATAACTATCATATTCTACTTATTTCTAGAATGGTGGGAAAACATATTATTTTTAATATTTCTATAACCATTTTCTTACACTAAACACAGGATCAGGATCTGAAAGAGACACTGTCAGTTTTTCACAGAGAGTAGTCCAATTTTCACAGTTCAGGACATCAGATGGAGGGGCGGAACATAATGTTTGCAAGGCTTCGTATCTCACCTACAATTTTTAAAAAGACTTTTATTAACACTCAGTCACTAAAATAACGCCACTTTTCCAAAACAATATTTAACAAGCTACTAAAAGGCAAAGTCTGGATAATTTATAAAGAGTGATTTATTAGATGCCTTTATATTAAAAAGCTCTTGAGAAATTATTTTTTAAACTAAGTGCTAAGCAGAGAAAAAAACAGTTGCTGTTTGTGTAAAGCAAAAATTAAAATACTAAATGTAGTAGGAGATTGTAAGTATCACGTCTAAGTGGAACGGGAGGAAGAATAGTAGTTGAATCAGAATCACCAACGTTTTCCAGTGACCTTGTCCTACAGGCTTTCCCTGTTCTAGGTCGTTCCCACAGTTTGAGGGCTTTAATTTCAAAATGCTGCCCAGATATGCCCCTGGCAAAGCGTTCCCATTCTAGGATATATGCACGATTCTCACAAAACAATCAGTTTGAACTTGTGCTATACCGTATTTTCTGGCCTTCTGACTACTTAGGTAGAAAAAAAAAGGAAGTCACTCAGTAGTGGGATGCAAAATCTAATTTATGTATTTTCATAGAAAGCTTACTTCTTAATCAGTCTTCTCAAAATGCAATCAGAATTCACTCAAAACAGTATGACCCAAGGGAAAGTAGGAGAGAATAGTTCCACTCCAATGAAGAATGGAACAAAGCTTTTCTCCCACTCAATATCCAAGTAGTGAATAATAACACACTAATTCCAGCCTCATCCTCAAAATCTGGTCATTTCCCAACTGAAACAACTAAAGCCTAGTCATTAAAAAGGTGAGGCCTAAAAGACAGGAGCCAAAACCTCAGCAAATCAGACACTCTGAAGCAGGGCGCAACTTTTAGACAAAAAAGACAAAGTATATACATATATTTGAAACTGTCTATATATTCATATGAAAGAACTCCTCAATATAACTTTATTTGTGATAGGTAGTAAGGAAAATATTGAGAGTTTTTAAAATTAGTAATTCATTTACAATGTTAAGTCATTTTTCCATTTCAGGAAATTTTTAGGAAAAAATCCCATTTAGAATTTACTACTTGCAGAAGCAAAATGAAGGTTTCTGAACAAGTATAGATTTCCAAATCATCCATTTAAATTGAAGGCAACAGGATTTTTATCATAAAAAAATCAAAACTCATTTCCAATATTTTTTGAGAGATGTTATTATTAGTATGAACCCAGAAAATAAATCATAATGCAAAATGCTGAGAAGAAAAAAATTATTCTTCTCTATGATTTTTTAGAAAATTTCAGTAGGAGTAAATCACAACTATTCATTCAGTTTATATTTAATAGGTTGAGAAAAATAATTTTAAAAATTTAGACCAAATGGCAAGATAGGCATACCAATACATAAAAGGCTTAGATTAAAAAAAAAAAAAAAAAAAAATTCCTATCATATTTTCTATTTCATGCTGACTTTCAAATGAAATAAGTCTTCATAAACAGTGATTTGTACACTCTCTTAAAATATAAACAGACACAATTCAATATAATTGCTTCTCTCAAAAATCCTTTTTCTGGCCAGGCACAGTGGCTCACATTTATAATCCCAGCATTTTGGGAGGCCAAGAGGTGGATCACTTGAGCACAGTATTTCCAGATCTTCCTAAGTAATGTGGCAAAATCCCATCTGTACCAAAAATACAAAATTTCTCCAGGTGCAGTGGCGTGCATGTGTAGTCACAGCCACTTAGAAGGCTGAAGTGGGAAAATCACCTGAGCCTAGGGAGGTACAGGCTGCAGTGATTCATGATTGCGCCACTGTGCTTCAGCCTGGGTGACAGAGTAAGATCCTATCTTAAATATATATATATATATATATATAAAATTTTTCTAAAAAATAAACAAATGGGTCAAAATTGCTCAGATAGTTAGGGGAGGCATGGGTAGATGCTGGTCAAAGGATACAAAATTTCAGTTAGGAGAAGTAAATTCAAGAGATCTACCGTGTAACATGATGACATGATGACTATGTTAACAACAATGTTTTATTCTTGAAAACTGCTAAGAGAGTAGATTTTAAATGTTCTCACCACAAAAAATGATAAGTATGTGAGGCAATGCATGTTAGAGCAGCTCAACTTAGCCATTCCTCAGTGTATACATATTTCAAAACATGTTATACAAGACGAATATACATAATTTTTATTTGACCATTAAAAATAATTATTTTTAAAAGATGTTCACATTTTCTGAAAGTAGAAAAAGAATTAAAAATCTTTTTTCTTAAGAAATGACTAACTACAATGTTACATATAAAACAACAATGAAAGAACAGTTTGGGGGACAACTGCCTATAACTTTATCCCTTTGAAATTGATGCTAAAGATAAAAATTTCCTCTTCCAAACCACGACAATTCTCTAAGGAAAGCCTCCCTTACTCTGTGACTTTTCATTTGGACTTGAAAATTTACCATGAATATGGTCTAGGATTGCCCATAATCATAAAGGCTTTAGCCTCAAGGGAAACTACCTGGTTGCTACTGATTGTAATCTCATATATGGTAAATATATTCTATCTGCATGAAACTTAACAGCTATCCTTGAAACTTACCTCTTTAGGTTGCCCAGGATCCAACTGGTCTAAAATCAATTGTAATTTTCCTTGACAAAATTTGTAACTCTGTAACACAATTGACAGGACATTCATTTATTTAAAAGACTTTTAGAAATATTGCTATAAGTTACTTTTTCAATATAATTCCAAGCACAAAACATAATTCAGACAAGAGAAGGAGATGATCTATTTTGATCTGGCAGCAACTTAGAATTTTTCTTCCCAAGACTTTTAAATGGGAACTGAATGTCGCAGTAGAATAGTGTACCTTCACGTATATGAAAACTATTATTTGCAAGCAATTAAAACACATATAACATTATAAGGCTCAAAAGACACAAAGCCAAAATGTTGCATACTCAGAAATGTGAGATGAATGAAACAGATAAACAAAACAAACAAGTAAAAAAAAGCTACCAGTAGTACCATAGGCACAGCTACGGTGCTGTTTGGACTGTTTTGTTCTCTTTCTTTCCTATACTTTTCCCTAGCCTTTCTCCTTACTTCTTTGGTGAAAAAAATCCTGAAGTAAAAACTTCCATCTATAAAAAAGTTTGTAGTAGATTATAGGATATTTTGGAGAAACAAAAGGTATTTTTTCCACCAAAGGCAATTTAAACATACATAATACCTAAAACATCATCTAAAAATAAAAAGTATAATAGTAGGCCAGGCACGGTGGCTCACACCCGTAATCCCAGCACTTTGGGAGGCCAAGGTGGGCGAATCATGAGGTCAAGAGATTGAGACCATCCTGGCCAACATGGTGAAACCCTGTCTCTACTAAAAATATAAAAATTACCTGGGTATGGTGGCACACGCCTGTAGTGAGCCAAAATTGTGCCACTGCACTCCAGCCTGGCAACTGAATGAGACTCCGTCTCAAAAAAAAAAAAAAAAAAGTAAGGAAACAACAGATGCTGGCAATAAACTTTCAATAAACTATCTCTTCTCACTGCACTCTGCAACTTGCCTTGAATTCCTTCCTGCACAAAATCTGAGAACTCTCTTGGGTTCTGGGTCAAGACCACTTTTCCCGTAACAAAGCAATCCTCCTGCCTCAGTCCCCCGTCACTGGGAATACAGGCACACAATGCCATGCCAAGCTAAGGTGGGGTGTGTGTGTGTGTGTGTGTGTATGTGTGTTTGTGTAGAGACCTTGTCTCTATGTTGCCCAGACTGGTCTCAAGCAATCCTCCTGCCTTGTTCTCCAAAGGTGCTGGGATTACAGGGATGAACCACAATGCCTGCCTGGCCTTTATTTTTTATTTTTTTTTTTCTTGAGATGGCGTCTCACTCTGTCGCCCAGGTTGGAGTGCAGTCGCGCAATCTCAGCTCACTGCAACCTCCGCCTCCCGGGTTCAAGCAATTCTCCTGCCTCAGCCTCCCAAGTAGCTGGAACTACAGGTGCGTGTACCACCACACCCGGCTGATTTTTGTATTTTTAGTAGAGACGGGGTTTCACCATGTTGGCCAGGATGGTCTCGATCTGTTGACCTCATGATCTACCCACCTCGGCCTCCCAAAGTGCTGGGATTACAGGAGTGAGCCACCGCGCCTGGCAATAATTAAAATCTTATCAGGTGAGGGTAGCCAGACATTGAGGAACTTCTGAAGTACAGGTTGGGATGTAGCTAATCCTATTGCTCTGAGTGATGTTGCCAAAAAAGAGATTGGTGTCTTGCCATTTCTCAGTAGTTGTATAAAATCCTCAAAGGCAGAATTCTTCACCAAAAAGAGCATTATAGAGCTTTGAAGATTTTAATAGAGGCCAGAAAACAGTTGCTGAACTCAAGATATTCTGATTAAGATTTGAATAGCATAAAATAAATTAGGATAATTGAAAGGACATACTCTGAATGACAGGAGAAAGGCCATGTACCCAATAAGGAAAAAAACCTACTCAAGAAAATTCTTACTGGAAGAATCCAAAGCTTAGCAACATAGAGCTCAAGTTGTTCCCAGGAAAGACAGAATCTATTTTTTTGCCTTTTCCAGCTTCTAGAGGCCACCCTCATTCCTTGGCTTATGGCCTACTTCCATCTTCAAAAACAGCAATCACATCACTACAACCTCTGTCAGTCTTAACAGCGCCTACTCTGACTCTGATCCTCTTGGGTTTCTCTTACACAGACCCTTGTGATGAGATGGATCCCACCTGGATAACTCAGGCTCATCCTACAATCTGAAGGTCCTTAACTTAATCACATCAGCAAAGTCCCTTTTGTCATGTCATGTGACATGTTCACAAGTTCTAGGGATTAGGACATGGACATCTTTGAGAGGACCATTATTCTATGTACGACAGGTACCAAAGGATGAGTTTCAAAGAGAAGTTGCTTGGAAAACAAAGGAAGAGTGAATACTTTAAACATGTTTGTGTCAGGCAAGAGTAATAGGTGACTATTATCCTAAACTCACCTTCTGCGTAAAGGTACACACCCTGGGGTGAAGTTCCCTTGGAAGGTTATAAAATAGCTGCACGCTATAAAACAGCACAATGCCTGTGCTATACTATACTAATTACTACGGAGGAAGAGAAAGACAGAAAAACTGCAAGAGGAAAGGATATGAATTCTGAAAGCTTAATGTGTATCAGAGGTAATCCTCTAATTTCCCAAGCAGTTAGAAATGGCACAGAGATGATCAGTTTGAAATCATATAGGACCACAGCTGAGAAATTTTTATATTTGAGTGTGTCTCTGAATTGTGTCCATTTCAGCATTCCCTTTAAGAGACGTCACCAATAAAAGCTAACCTGTATAAAGCAGTGTCTGTGTGCCAGGCACTGCTCTAACACAAGACATACATTAACTCAGTTAATCTTCTCAACAACCCTATATGGTAAGTAGTATTTTCATCCCCATTTACAAATGGGAAACACTACAGCACAAAGAAGTTAAGAAATTTGTCCAAGGCCACACAGCTAGTAAGTGGTGGAACCATAACTTATACCCAAGCAGTCTCCAGGTAGCTGGGAAAAGAATAAAGAGAACCGACTTTGCAGGGAGAGAGGCCAGTTTTAAACTCAAAGTCCCCCTTCGCTAGCTATTCAAGTTTGGGTAAATTATTTAACTATTATTATAAGCCTCACTTTTTTCTGTAGAATGGACTAGTAATACCTATAGTGAATATAAAGCTAAGTACAGGGACCAGTATACGGCAGGTATTATTATTAGAGCTGGTATTATTATTTCTATCTTTCTGGCATTATCTTGCAGAGACTTGTTCCAGATTTAATCACAATATCAAATCTTTTCATAGTAATGCTTGCAACTATGGTAACAACTACTGTCTCTCCTTTGTTCTTCAATATCCTCACACTTACACTAACAGTCTCCTGTTTTTCAAAAATGGGTCAAAACTCCAAATATAATCAGGCTGCAATTTTTTAAGTAATAACAATGAATTAAAGCCCATTCTATTCACAAAACACAAGTATTTCACTAATATCAAAACAGTTAACATCAGCATTGTTTACAATGTTATTCATAGGAAAATTCAGATCTTTTTTTTCACTCCACAGCAAGAAACAACAATTTTGAAGGCATGAATAAGATTGTCAATATTTATTGGAATGAATGACTAATATAATTTTAGAGATATTTTCAATTCTGAATATATTCAGCCTCTCTTTGGTCAGCTATATGAAAGAGAGTCTCATTTCACTATAAGCAAAACTATACCCAATATCTCTTAGAACCTGGACATACTGAAATAGCTTTCAGGACAGTTCTGTCACTCTTACACTTCTTCCCAAAAGTCCAGGGATACCATGCCTTCTTGATGGGCAGAGTTTGCTTTCAACCCAATTAGTGCCTTCTAAAACAAAGTTGTATTTATAGGATAGACATGTGAAAACTTATATATACCCTGTGGACATCCCAAAGATATCCAGGGAAACTTAAAGCATGATTCCTCCTCAAGAACTGAAACAAAACAAGATTAAAAAAAAAAAAAAAAAAAAAAAAAAAAAAAAAAAGAACATCTTCAAAAACTATAACCCCATTTCTACCAAAGCTTTGCATGTTTTAAAAATCTACCATTTTAATGACTGGAAATAATTCAGCATTTGGGATTTGGCAAGGTCTTAACTGCCAGCTACGAAATCGGTCCTATTTAGATCTGAATACCTGTACTTGTTAGAACAAATGCTCCATTTTTTTTTCTTATGTTTCAATTTCAATGTATTCAGGTGGTTCAGCAAGTAAGTAAGAACATATAATCTTGTGAGCCCCCAGAGTCATAAAATTGCGTTTTTTGTGCCTTTTAAGTCCAGAAAGTCCTTGATTTGAAGAAGCAGCTCAATAAACTTACTAAACAAGTCATCTGACTGTATTAAACTAAAATCTCTATACCCCACCTTTTTCCACATAGTTCCTCAACAAGAAATGATTAAGGGTTACAACATGAAGAAAATTCACAATCTTTGTCTTGTCCTCCATCACATGAGGTAATCAATTTGACTTGTAAAGTTCACTACTCAGCATAATCTCTCCTGCTAAATGATGCAATGGTGGCAATGCACAAAGCATAACCTTTAAGTTATGCTTCCAATATTTCCAAAACCATTTTTCCTTCAATCACGCAGTCCCAACTTGACCAATATACATATTTGTTCATGTTTTCACCCAAACTCCTCAAATCCCTTCTTGGTATATGGTTAGGATCTATTTTATAGTTATGTCCCTGTGGTATAGCTTATTAGGTGAAAAATGTTTGACTAAAAATACCAGGTGAGATCGACACTAAGGTCAGACAGGCTTCTTTTGGCCTGGTAGTCTTTGTGTACAAGTCCATGGCACATGCATAGGCTCTAGTCCAGCTAGTTTTCCTTGTCTTCTATTAGGGCCAATCCAGCCACTGGCCCCATCTTCCTCTTAATTTTGCTGCAGCCAAATGACAAGGGTTCCTACAACCTGGTAGTAGAAAATGTAAGACCTCAAATCTCTTGACATTAAAAAAAGGCTTAATGTTTTAAAACTAACAATTCATAATTTTCACCTCCAGAGAATGTATAAAGGAAATGTTTTATCGTGACACATAATCTCTAATTTAGTTAAATTTTAATGCAGATTAACTGGGAATAAGATGTTTTAACTAGAGCTTAAGCAGATTTGGTTCAACACGCTATTTTTTTTAATTCTAACATACATTAATTTCCTCATCTCACCAAGAATTGTCTCAAATATAATGTAGCTACTCAATGAACATAATTCTATAAGATGTTATTTCATGGACTAAATATTTAATATTAGGTTATTTAATTTTATTGTTTATTTTTCTTCTGAATCTTAAGAAGGCAGGAAAAATATGGCTAAGAAATAATTTATTGAAGCTATTATTAAACACCACTTCAAGACATAAATGCAAAACAAAACAACACACCTGATTGAATGACGAATCACTATCAGAGCAATTGTCTGTGCGGTAACTACGGCTTTTCTCCTTTTGGATTTTTTTCTGCCTCTCTTGATTTCGTGTCTCATCTTCTTCAAACTTGTTAATCATAGACTCAACCACAGCTATCATAATGTTCTTCAGGTAATGCATCATTTCTTTGTACCTTTAAATTCAAGGTAGTCTTAATAAGAGAAATGCGATCAGAAATTAAAACAGTCAACTAGTTAAATTATCTATTTTTCTATAAAAAGGGAAGTCTCTTTAAGAACACAATGCTAAACAGAAAAATCAAACTCAATTTTTCCTAAAGAAGAAGTGGTAGAACAGAATTCACAAAACAGCAATAAAAATTAATAGGGAATTCAAAAAGTATGTTATTTCCTGGGTTTTTTCATGGTTACGTGGACCAAGGTAGTAAAATTAAAAGAACCTAAGGCAAGAGGTTTCAATGGCATGGATTCCAATTGCTAGCAAGAAAGTCAACTATTAATATTATACCACCAAAACCCAGGCTAACTTACACATAACCTTCATCCTCTTGTCTTATACCTATCTCTTTCTCCACCCCTCCCATCCTCTATTTTCTTTCCTTCTCTTCTCCCTTGTCCATACTTTATAGACACCCATAGACACAACTGAGAGCTCTTGTATATTCCCAAGACCTATGTAAGAGTTAAGCTATCAATGTGTCCTTTCAAACAGAGGTGGGAAACCCACTCTCAGGATGTTAGGAAAAAGATTCCTGAAATTATTAAGAGTGTGAATTAGATAATATTTAAAATCTCTTCTGGTTGGTCTAAAAAGCTTAAAAAGAACTGGTATCAAATTTCTCCACTTTGTAAGTTCAAACTCTCAAGCATCCCTATGAATACGAAACTGAAATCCTCAAAAGCACTACGAATAGAATTTTAGAGCTAGAAAGAACCATAAATATAGTTGAGCTCTTTATTTTACAAATGAAGCATGTGTGACCTGAACCACTGAAATTTCTATATTTAAAACAAAAAAGGCATAAAGATGTAAATAAAAATAGTGAATAAATTATAAAATTTGAAATTAGAAAACTTGAATGGGGATCCTGACTATTTTACCGGCCAGCTCTGTCATCATGAATAAGTTTCAATTTCCTCAACTATAAAATGCGACTAAAAATACAATCTAGCTAACCTATTTCATATGACTATAGCAAGAAATAAATATGTGTGTGTATATACATATATACACATATATGTCTGAAATGATAATACATGTATAGTGTGTGCGTATATATACATATATACATGTATTTATTGTCATTAAAATAATGAAAATACACTAGGAAACTATGCACAGAAATGTCCTTTTCTGTATAATTCTGGATAATGGGTCATTGTAACTCTATAAATCAAAAGAAGAAAAGGTACTTTATCTCTCATAAAAGAAATCAAATCTGCTGGGGAATTTGAATAGAAATCATAGACTGAGATTCTACATAAAAAGTCTAAAATACATTTAAAATTTTTCTTGTTAAATAGATATAATTTCTACATAATTTAAACTATGTTAATATATTTAAATGTAATTTTTAATATGTATATCATATAGAACTATAAGTTTTGAAATACGCGTATTTAACATATTTCTTTAAGTACCAGAAATTATGAGAAAACACAAAAATACTGAAAGCAGATGGAAATAAATTAGGAACCGCTAGGGGGAGAAACATACAGAAGACAACTAAATAGAGGTAACAAAGAGTCCAGGGAATATCCCAGTTTGATATAAAGGGACATCAAAAAGAAGTCTGAGACACACACACTACTTTGCAAAGTATATTTAAGGATAACTGAGCCCGGAGATCCAGCTTCTGCCTCTACAGATTCTGGGCAGCAACAAACACGGAAACAAAACAGTGCCCTGGCAGCAATCAATACACATCCATCAAAAGCTGTTCTCTCCTTCCACAGTGATTGAATTCTAGCTGGGCACAGGACTAAACTACACTCCCCAGCCTCCTTTGCAGCTAGGGAAGGTCATGTGAACAACATAAAGTCCCTATCTCCTTAAAACTTATAATCTGGTGATTTAATAAAGAAGTATAAAAGTAAATCTTAATGATATACAGGATAAGGATAATGGTACTTAAAATCCATAGAAAATCTGTAAGTTTTGCTTTGAAAATAAATGTTTCCAACAGACCTTTTACAAAAGACCAGCATAAATTATGCTGTAAAAAAAATACTAAAAAAATGGCCACAGGCAGTAGCTAATAATTCTAAAAAGTAAATTAAAAAATAGTGTCATATCATCAATATCAAGAGTTAAATGAACTAAAACTCAATAGCAGCCATTGCAGTTTTGAAAAGACTAAGAAAAAACAGATATAAAATAGAATATAAACACCATTGAGTAGATTCTTTCATGCTTTGCAAGTTTTAAAGACTACAGAAAGAAAAAGCTCTAAGAAATAGTGAATAAAAACCACATCAATTAACAATGAAATTCTACAGTACTTCCAGTCATTATATGAGGAATATTGTATATTATACAGATCCTATAAATGAATTATTCTGTGCGCAAACATCTGTTTAAAAAATAAATCTCGAAATGTTTAATTACAAAAATACTTTATAACAACTGTAATGCTGTCTACAGATGTAGTGTTGCCACATTAGCCCTAAGTGATTTCTGAAGAATCACCAAAAAAAAAAAAAAAAAAAAACTGAAAAAACAAAAAAAAGCTGCACAATGTAAAATCTTTCATCCATGGTTCATAAAGTGGAAAATAAACATTTACTGAGTCATTTAAAATCTTTATGAGGTAATTATTACTGTATTAATTTTAACACATGGATGAACTAAAACACAGGAAAATCAAATAGCTTAAATAGAGATAAAAAGTAATTTCCTAGCAGTACTATATACAATTCTGCTCTTACCATGAAAATACTTTCATTAGCTGACTAATAAAGTATTTTAGTATTCCTTCTAGAATTGTTTAATGATACTGCTAGAAACAGACTTACTAGGAATTATAATATTATCCAAAGATAAAGGTGATTCTATTTTTTGTTTTCCCCAAATCAAGAAATAAGAAATCTTAGCCTCTATAACTTACGCTTGATATAGATTAGTGCATCAAACTTGCTAAATTTACTAAAATAGCTGTATGATGTCACTTTGTCAATTACTAACATATTAATTTAAATAATAAAATCAGTTGTCCCAAAGAGGAAGAGCTCTTGTGCAAAATAATTTTTTTAAAGTTTAACTAATTAAAAGTAAATTAGATTTAATACTTTAAAATACAGTCAGTAATATAAGCTTAGGTATATATTCAAATGTCTCTGATACTGGAAATATGAACCACAGCAGGTTTTCAAATGACATCATGTAATTCAACATCTTTTCATTAAAATATTGATGAGCAAAAAAAAAAATTGACGATGGCATCCTGCCTAGGGCTGGTTCCCACCTTGTACTCTGAGATGCCAGGTAGGATAGGCTACTAGTAACTCTGAAGTGGAATAATTATTCCAGTTAAATAACTATCTTGCCCTTATTAATCTTTCTTAAATGCATGTATAGCTCACACTTATTTCAGTGTTTAATATTACAAGCGTTTTCATCTTTATTTAGAAGTTTGGTGATGTTTCTTTGACCAGAAATAGGCTGTAGGAACTTAACTGTTGTTTACATCAATTAACCTAGACCCCAAAAAAAGTGAAGGAGCAAGTTATGCAAATATTTGGGAAAAGGGCATTCCAGGTAACAGGAGCAACATGAGTGCGAATACCTCGGGAAAGGACTTACTTGGTTTTTTGTGAAAGAGCAGGCAAGACCACAGCATGAGGGGGGAAATGGTAAGAAGTGGAGTAGGAGAGGGAGCAGAAGGCCCATGGTAGGCCTCATTGGGCTTGGCTACAAAAAGAATTCTGGGTTTTACTCAAAACGAGATGGGAAGTCTTTGGAGAGTCTGGGTGAAAGGGTGTCGTGATCTGACTCACTGTTTTAAAGAATCATTCTGGCTGCTACAAGAGAAATAGACTGTGAGTGACAGAGATCAAGGTGCTGTCAAGAAGTCTCATTGAAGAAAATGTTATTTGAAAATATTATTATGGCCATACTCACTCTTTAGATTCTTGAGTTCTTTTAGTGACCTGCTGTACAACTGTATCATAGCCGCATTCTTCACCCTGATTCTGATCAGATGTGCATTTTTCCATTTCTTCTTCAATCATAGAACCCAAAGTGTTGCCTATATGTTGTCTGAGGTATTTCACAAATTCATAGCTGAAACAAATATTTAGAAATTAAATACGGTAAATATCATAAGCATATTCAGAAAAAAAATCAACACAGAAAGGTAACATATTAAGATTTTGTACCTTAAACTAGGATTAAATTGGTCATTCATCACAAATCATCAAGCTAATCTACAAATTTTTCGCTATTTTTTTCTGAGACACTTGGCAAAAATCATCATTTAAAGATTACCACAGTAGGAAAAAGCAAATTTCAGAAGCAACCCAAACTTTAGCAGTTGGAAGTCTCTTCACATTTCTTTTTTATGTTCCTATCTTTAACATGTGACAGTGAAGAGTATGAAAAGCAGTTGTTAAGGATTTTCAGTTATTCAAGCTGATGAGGAAAATCATCTAGAATATAGTAATCATGAAATAAGAAATTGGAAAAAGTTAACTTCCATCATCAGAAGAGTTTTGTGTACATTTTGAAAGTAGTAACTGATGTAACTTCCACCTAAACAGTTCTTATGTTACTAAGATTATCACTATTATTAAATTCAAGACACACTTTGCCATTGGTATTTAAAGCCCTCATAGATTCCAATTTATCCTACCAGATCTATGTCCCATTACTACCTTACACATGCCCAACTCTCCATGTGATGTTTATTCCCAATACCTTTGAAAACATTATTTCACCCACTTAAGAGTGTTTTACCACCACTCCTATAGCTTATCTTCTACAGCCTAAAATGCTACCTTCTGATAAAAGCTTTCCTCGTTTCTCAACAACTGATATCCTTTCTCACCTAAGACCCAAAAGTACTCCGTCCTCTATTAGCATGCAAAACATTTTCTTGGATGCAGTTATATGACCTGCTTTATCTCCTGCTTCGTTCCTGACCACCTCTACACCCAGATTTCTACATTGTTTATAGACTTGACAACAGAACAAATCCACTTGTCTATCATCTGCAATATCTTGTACACAGTAGACACTTTATAAATACTTGTTAGATTGAAATATAGCATTGGGGAAAGGTTTATCTCTTCATTTTCTACATCAGCGGCTGTGAATTTGAATTTGCTTATTTTTTCTAAATATTTGTTTTAGTTGTTAATACTTTGTTCATTTAATGTCTATTAACAAACTTCTGATGACATTATACAATAATTACCCCCATATATGCCCTCTTATCCTTCCTGTAATTCCCCTATAAGAAAAAGAAAAGATGAATGAAAAGAAGAAAAAAAAGAAAGTGTACAGCAAAAAGCACTCTCCTCTTTCCGACTACCCACCACATTTTTGGCACTAACAGCATTATTTTTCAAGACTCCCAAACTTGACAACATGGAACACTCTTTAATGTCTGCATCTTCTGCACCCCTTGCCCATCCACTCAATCAGTCACCAACATGTGTTAGTGTTCCTGTACATCCCTGGCTTTCATCACTGCCTCCCTTTTTTCTCTATCAATCAGTACAAAGCCATATCACTTCAAACAGAGATTACTGCAGCAGCCTTCTTGTTTGACTTCTCACTTCCCTCTCTCTTCTCTCATATTTTCTTCCCTCTCATATTCATCCCAAACACTGTAGTCATATTAGCCTTCCAAAAGAACTTATTTTACTATTTTAGTCAGAGCTAGAGCCATTTTACTCATACCAATACCTCATACCATGTCACGGACGCACATAATGCCTCAATAAATATTTGCTGAATTTAAAACAATTGGCTGCCTATTATCTTTCATGGTCAAATACTGCTTCCTTGGCCTGGACTTTAAATACCTAATCAATCAAATCTCTTTATAAGAGTATCTCTACTTAAACGATGCTACATTCAAAATTCCCAACAAACCTCCAACTATGTTGATCTTCATATGAGAAAGTGATAAACTGGCCAGGCACAGTGACTCATGCCTATGATCCTAGCATTTTGGGAGGCCAAGGTGGGCGGATCATGAGGTCAGGGGATCGAAATCATCCTGGCCAAATGGTGAAATCCCATCTCTACTAAAAATACAAAAATAGCTGGGCGTGGTGGCACATGCCTGTAGTTCCAGTTACTCAGGAGGCTGAGGCAGGAGAATCACTCGAACCCAGGGGGCAGAGGTTGCAGTGAGCCAAGATTGCACCACTGCACGCCAGCTTGGTGACAGAGTGAGACTCCATCTCAAAAAAAAAGATGATAAACTAACTTGTAAGTGACTACCATGCTAAACTCTGTGCTAAGCACTTCATTAATATTATTTTATTTACCATATGATAGGTAAACAGATGAAGACACATATTCAAAACATGAAAAAACCTTGTTAAATTCATAAGCTACTAATTCATTCACTTTACTCCAAAGCCCATGTTAATCCCATAATCCCAGAGTCCCAACGATGTAAAAATATCAGAAGTGTTATAAGATATTTTGTAGTTGCAAATTGAGTGAAAAGGGAAATAAATAAATGTAATATCTTTACCAATTTGTATATTATTTCAATTTCATTTTGCAAGAAAAATTAAATTTTATTCTCCCAAAATTATAACTAGCATATTAAATTTAAAAGTATAATTTACTTAAATATTTTAATTATTGATTGAATTTCCTTTAAAATGTTCAATATTTATATTCGATATTTAGATAGTAAATCCTATGCGTTAAGGGAGTAAGTATTAAGAATAGCAGAAGAGGAAGATGAAGCTATTTTGTAAATCCAATGTCTTATAACATTAGATTGAAATAGCAAATATTAATTTTCAGAAATGCAATCCAAGAAAAACAAAACCCAAAGCTTACTGAATCATATATCATAGAAAACAGCCTCTAATCATCATCTAAATAGTCTGCGCTTCTTTTGGTAATTCATCATTGACTTACATTATCTGAAGATCTTCCCATATACGTGGAAACTTCCTATCTATACTAAATATTTACTCATTATTTAATTTGTGTATGTCTAATTACAAACCAAATCTTTGCACATTCCATACAAAACAGTGAAATCACACTGGTAATAAAAAAAATTCAAAAATTAAGGTTTCAAGAGAATCCTTTAAACATGTCCTCAATTTTGTAATATCTGACAATGCCCATACTGCGTCTACACACAGCTGGCTCTGAGACAGAGCTGGCAGATGTGCATGATGAGGTAAGTCAAAAAAAAGCTCTTTGGGTCAGGTGCAGTGGCTCACACCTGCAATCCCAGTACTTTGGGAGGCCAAGGCAGGTGGATCACCTGAGGTCAGGTGTTCAAGACCAGCCTGGGCAACATGGTGAAACCCCGTCTCTACTAAAAATACAAAAAAATTAGCTGGGCATGGTGGCATGTGCCTATAATCCCAGCTACTTGGGAGGCTGAAGCAGGAGAATCGCTTGAGCCCAGGAGGTGGAGGTCGCAGTGAGCCAAGATTATGCCATTGCACTCCAGCCTGGGTGACAGAGCAAGACTCTGTCTCAAAAAAAAAAGCTCTTTGTTCTCCACCACCACCATGCGTCCACAACCAGGAACCCAATGAATCAAGAATCAGAACATCTGATATTTCAGTTGCATAAAAGTATCACTGCTTTCCAAAAAGAACAAAGCTGGAGGCATCATGCTACCTGACTTCAAACTATACTACAAGGCTAACCAAAACAGCATAGTGCTGGTACCAAAACAGATATATAGACCAATGGAACAGAACAGAGGCCTCAGAAATAATACCACACATCTACAACCATCTGATCTTTGACAAACCTGACAAAAACAAGCAATGGGGAAAGGATTCCCTATTTAATAAATGGTGTTGGGAAAACTGGCTAGCCACATTCAGAAAGCTGAAACTGGATCCCTTCCTTACGCCTTATACAAAAATTAACTCAAGAAGAAATAAAGACTTAAACATAAGACCTAAAACCATAAAAACCCTAGAAGAAAACCTAGGCAATACCATTCAGGACATAGGCATGGGCAAAGACTCCATGACTAAAACACCAAAAGCAATGGCAACAAAAGTCAAAATTGACAAACAGGATCTAATTAAACTAAAGAGCTTCTGCACAGCAAAAGAAACTATCACCAGAGTGAACAGGCAACCTACAGAATGGAAGAAAATTTTTGCAATCTATTCATCTGACTAAGGGCTAATATCCAGAATCTACAAAGAACTTAAACAAATTTACAAGAAAAAAACAAACAACCCCATCAAAAAGTGGATGAAGCATACGAACAGACACTTCTCAAAAGAAGACATTTACGCAGCCAAGAAACATATGAAAAAAAGCTCATCATCACTGGTAATTAGAGAAATGTAAATCAAAATCACAATGAGAAGTATAACTCTTGGGTATGATTTGTTATAAAGCCCAATCTGTAAGCAACACAAAGGATATATCTGTAATTGAGGCCGTAAGGAAAGTTAACACAAGCACATTAACAAAATGTAGCCAATAAAGCTAAAAAAACACAATTCTAAAATAAAAGGCACATGAAAAAAATCCCTGTAGAGAAGGAAGGGATACAACTAGATAGGAGGAAAAAGTTCTGGTGTTCTATTCTTCAGTAGGATGACCATAGTAACAATAAAACATTATACAGTTTCAAATACCTAGAAGGAAGATACTGAATTGAAAGAAACGATAAATGTCTGAGATGATGAATATGCTAATTACCTTGATCTGTATGGAAACATCACTGTGTACTCCATAAATACATTCAATTATTATTTGTCATTTTAAAAATGAAATTCACTTTTTTAAAAATCTCCACCATTTAGCAACAGCTTTAAATAGCAAATATCCTGGAAAATGTTTAAATCTACTCTCTGGAAATTTGAATAACCTCATGCTTTTTTCTAGTGACATAATTTTTACCTATGACCACAGTAATATCTCCAGAAGACTCATTCAAAATGCTTCCAGGTTTTCATCCAAGTTCTAAATTAAATGAACCCAAGGACCCCAAGGTTAAATCTTGTCTTAAGAGGTTACTGCTCTTTTCAAAAGAAACTTCTAGGGAGAAAAAAAAAAATCTCCAGGGTTGGCAATGCCCTTTATCACGAAAGGACTGCCAGGCTGCCCATAGCTAAGGGTATTCTACTGACTCTGGGACCATTGAGAAACTTTGAGAGCCTCCGATCCCAAATTAATGAACAGAGTCATTTCTTCAAGTGGGCCTTCTACTCTTTAGGTAAGAGTACTTCAAGACTTTAAATTCTAATCCGACAATTAATTTTATGTTATTTCTTTTACCATCGGAATTCATAGCAGTACCCCATAAAATACTAAATGAAGTTGCTGTTCTACAATGGTGCCCCAAGATAGAAAACATTGTTGCAACGATGGGAAAAACAGACACCAGGACTCCAAAAGATGGGAGACAGGGAGGGAGCAAGAGTTAAAAAAAACTACCTATCAAAATACTACGTTCACTATTCAGGCGACACGATCAATAGAAGCCCAAACCTCAGCATCACGCAATACACCCATGTAACAAACCTAGGCATGAATCCCCTGAATCTAAAAAAAGAAAATTATTATTGCAATGGAGCAGGGAAAAATACGGGTCTACAAAATTAAGTACTGTGTGTCCCACATTGTAATCCTGATAGTATTGGTGCTATGTACCAGCTCTTATGAAATCTATATCTAATCTCAAAGATTGATAGTACTACTGATTTTTTAATCAAATGTTCCCATTGCATCATTTTTAAAAAATAATTTGGAGATATAATATATTCTAGTTATTTTGTATAAAAGCCCTGGATGCCTCAAGAAGACTTTTAAAAGACCCTTATACTTATCCCAGGGAGTGCAAACTCAGATGCTACAGAGGGTAGTCTGGTAAAGGAAAGCAAGCCATGTGTGAGAGAGAATGGATAGAGGTTGTGGTGAAATGAAGACATGCCCCAACTAAAGGCAAAGCTTCTACATAGTTCCAGCAACTTGTCTTTAAGAAATATGAGCCTGGTGTTAACCTTTTAATGTTTTAAGAAAAGCCAGAAAACTGACTTTTAAGCATTATCTCTCAATTTTTTAATGGTGTTTTTCTTTTTTTTTTAAAGTAGTCAAAGCAAACATGTCCACAGACCAAATATGGCCTGCAGGATGTTAATCTGGTCTTTCAATACCCTCTCTCCCCAAGAATTACAAAATTCTAACCACTAGTGAATGTCCTATATGTTTAAAATTTCTATTCAAGAACTACAAAAGCTCTCTGAAAAATCTGTATCATGCTTAACAACTTATTTTAAAATATTCTTACTAGGTCTAATTTAAATCAATTCTGCTACAATTTAGGTCCTATCCTTTCAGATCTTTAAGCAAGCTGTTAACATTTTCAGATTTCACATGTTCCAATTGTGCTTAAAATATCAAGATAATAATAGGAATAATATAGCTTTGACTGACATGGGTTACAATAAATACAACTTCCACTTATTTCTATTTTAATTAAAGTCTATTAGTATTCATTATTCATTTAAAATTTTTCTAATAACTGGTTTTTCTAGTTTTTTAAAAGATATAGTCTGTACAATGAATAAACAAGTTTATAATTCTTATATATCTTTTAATAATCTATGAAGCAGGTTTGCTTCAGGTTTAAATTCTGAAGTTTACACTGACCAATTTTGCAATCTTACGCAAAACACTTGACCTAAGTTTCAATTGCCCACTACTTAATGGTGATGATAATCTGAATATTAAAATGTTTTTTATATAATAGTGTTTTCATATACTCTGACATTTTTCTCACCAAATATACTATGCATACATTTGACTAACCTTGTTACTTTGAAGTAATTTAACGAGAAAAAAATAAAAACTTGGTACCAATGACACTATTACCAAATGAATGCAAAATACCTTTTACAAAATATTTTTCAAAGAGGGACGTTAAAACCTAAGAAGACAACTGTTTGTTAATAAGGAAAGACATGCGGAGTGGAGCTCACCACATTTCAGAAGCAGTTCAGTTAAAATACACAGCAATGTGTCTGATCATTCATCAGTAGTAACCAATGATTTGAAATTCTTCACATTTACATTGAAAAACTTCACCAAGTTGAGTAAAAGAACATTCACTTTTTCCATTCTCTTTTTGCCAGATTTCTTACCTATATTTCCCAAGAAAATGCAGTAATTTTTTTCTGTGATAAACTTCTGACATGTTCATAATGTTTATATAAAAATATGGGGAGGTACAGAGGTTACTCTTACAACATAAGGACATTCAGAAATCTAATTGGTACAAATTTGTTTCAAAAAAGTCATCCTTTTAGCTATTTAAAAAAGCAAGAGGCCGGGAGCAGTGGTTCATGCCTGTAATCCCAGCACTTTGGGAGGCTGAGGTGGGCGGATCACCTGAGGTCAGGAGTTCAAGACCAGCCTGGCCAAGATGGTGAAACCCCGTCTCTACTAAAAATACAAAAAGTAGCCGGGCGTGGTGGCAAATGCCTGTAATCCCAGCTACTCGGGAGGCTGAGGCAAGAGAATCACTTGAACCCAGGAGGCGGAGGTTGCAGTGAGCTGAGATCTTGCCATTGCACTCCAGCCTGGGGTCAAGAGTAAGACTTCGTCTCAAAAAAATAAATAAAATAAATAAATAAAAAGGCAAGAAATATTCAATCATATATGGAAAAAATTATCATTAATTTTTTAAAAGTATTTTATTAGTGGTTATGAATTGTAATGTTGACATGAGGAATTCTTAAAATACGCTATATTTCAGAATCATAGAATTTATTATATGACAAACAATCTTATATCACATTAGCATATATAATCATACTTCATCACACTAGTGTATATAAGACCATATAATAGAAAGAACGAGTATTTTACATCTCCTACAACTTTTTAGGTCAAAAATAAGCTTTTGGCTCATAATAAACAGTTACAAGGAATGCATTCATTAATTATAGAAGCACACATAATTCTTGGTAATTTTCTCCATACAGGTAAATCTCCTTACAGAATGAATACTTTCTTACTTTATTTTATTTATTTTGTTTTATTTTGTGACAGGGTCTCGCTCTGTTACCTAGGCTCACAGCAGCCTTGACATTCTGGGCACAAGGGATCCTCCCACCTCAGCCTTCTGAGTGGCTGGGACTACAGGCACATGCCACTGCACCCAACTAATTTTCATATTTTTTGTAGAGACAGGGTTTTGCCATGTTGTCCAAGCCGGCCTTGAACTCCTGGTGTTAAGTGATCTGCCCACCTCGACTTCTCAAAGTGCAGGGATTACAGGCGTAAGCCACTGAGCACAGCCCAGAGGAAATATTTTCTTGAAGTTGCCACTTAAACATACTAGAGTTCCCTAATTAAAAAGTCACTGGTGAATTCTTCTGTAAAACAAAGAATGATACCCAATTCAACAAATATTACTGTGGTCCCTCTGTATCAAAAACAGACCAAGTGAGAAGGCTATAAAGGTGAATCTCTGCATTAGAGACTGTTAAAATCATTAGAATTGATAAAAAAAAGAAAAAACAACAAAACACTCTATTTCTCACTGAAATGCCAGTAACTACACTCTAATTCTGAGGTCTCAACTCTAACTGCATATTAGACTTGCATAGAAAGCTTTGTTTTAAAACCACCAGGGCCCAGCCTCTACCACTTCCCTCTGCCAAAACCCCCAGGAAATTTTGATTCATCTATGGTAGGGACTAAGCATCAGTATTTTTCTAAATAGCCCCTAGATGGTTCCAGTGCAGCAAAGGTTGAAAAAGCAATGCTGCTTTATAGGGAGCCAGTCTGCATGTAAAAATTTACACAACACATACACACATAATGAAAACAACGTACTCTTCTCTCTCTCCCCTCCCACCAGGCCTCAAATCCTTGCTGCCATTCTTAGAGAAAAGTGGGAGAGCTTAGATCTTTTAGAGGGTATACAGTTTACTGTAGAAAAAAAGAAGTTCCTGTGAAAAGCAGAGATAGTATTTTAGCTGTCCCATAAAACACATGCCTAGATATGGCTGTACTGCCTACGCTGTAGTTTCTCCCCAAATGACATTTTCCCTCACTTTATTATACCACCTGAAATTACATCAACTGTCTTAAAAACCAACTTCTTACAAAAATGTTAACAGTCCAGCAACAATTTCCCATAAGTCTTTTTTTTTTTTTTTTTTTTGAGACGGAGTCCCTCTCCCTCTGTTGCCCAGGTTGGAGTGCAGTGGCACGATCTCGGCTCACTGCAACCTCCACCTCCCGGGGTCAAGCAATTCTCCTGCTTCAGTCTCCCAAGAAGCTGGGATTACCAGCGCCCACCACCGCGCCCGGCTAATTTTTTTTTTTTTTTTTTTTTTTTTTTTTATTTTTTTCAGTAGAGAAAGGGTTTCACCATGTTGGCCAGGCTGGTCTTGAACTCCTGACCTCAAGTGATTCACCTGCCTTGGCCTCTCAAAGTGCTGGGATTACAGGCGTGAGCCACCATGTCCAGCCTCCCCTATAAGTCTTTTAATTAGATTATTTTTCTTGCTAATTACAGGCCAACATCACTTGGATTTAGGGAATCAATGTTCTAATAGTGGATGTGGAAAAATGAAAAATTCTGAAATAAACACTTTGGAAAGGAAGACACAACTAAGTGACTCTAGAACATTAGTGCTGAAGGAGAGTTAGGTCACTGAAAGAAAGAGAAATGGAAATATGAGCACCTGAAATAACTGACCTTTAAGATCCCTTCCAACTCTGAGATTGGAAAATTCTATGGAGTCACCAAAGTTAAGCAGCTCCTCTTTTCCTTTCTCACATAAAAGAATTCCCTCCTCCTAAGACACAGATCTCAGGCTAGTGCAACTAAGACATTATACATTTTACCCTATTATTAAGATTAAAAATGACTTTTAGGATTCTAAGTCAAGTCTTACCTTTAAGACTATAAACTAGCTATAATTCGAGCCCCTCTGGACTGTTTTTTAGGAGGCCACAAGTAAATCTCTTTAGTAAATAGTAACTATTAACTGTGCATGTCATTTAAAAAGCATTTATTTAACCTACCTAATGAGCTGTTGAAGAGTAATACAGTATTATTAGAGTCATTAGACTTCTGAGAGTAACTACAATGATCCAATTTTAACTTGAAAAAATTTTTAAATTGATAGAGATAAAGCAATAATTATAGGCAAAAGTGTAGCTTTAAATGCTTCTATTAAAAAAGAAAAAAGAGCTGCATATTAATGAGCTCGTATTCAGTACCAGAAGGTTAAAGGTTTCCCACATAGAAAAAATAAAGAGCAGAAATTAATAAAACAAAAAATATGTGTCTATATAACAGAAAGGAGGAGAAAAAGTCAAAAGTTGGTCCATTGAAAAGGCTAAGAAAATAAACTTCTAGCATAACAGATGAAGAGCAAAAGTGGGAAGACACAAATAAAAACAAAAGGGAACATGACTACAGATACTGGAAATACTAAAAAGATAACAGGATATTCATGAAAACCTTTTTATAAATAAGTTTGAAAATCTAGATGAAATGGCCAAATTCCCAGAATATGATTCTAGCAAAAACCTACTCAGTAATTTACAGATAATTTAAACAACTCCATGTAAAATAAAAACCAGAAATGAAATCCCAAACATAATGCTTTATGTGGATGTGTGTGAGGTAAATTATCATTATATGAGCTTACAAAACATTAATCACCCAACCTATATTTGAAAAAGTTCTAATTTTTCTGTACTCCACTGTTTAACAAATCTGTAGCTAACCAAAAAAAGCTAGTCTCTGGTAGCTCCAAAATAAATAACGTTATCATCTAATAACAGGTATTAGTAGTGAATTGAATGAGAAAATAAACAAGAAAATCATAGAAATACAAAAGAAAAAGAAACCGTATGTATAATCGGAAATACTAAAGAAATTAGAAACTCCATATTAATGAAGATTCCTTTCACATTTTTTAAAACTCAAATTGAGAAAGTAGTGAAAACTGTAAATACTCCCCCTATAAAACTGCAAGTAAACACAAACTTGTACATAGAATTTTAAAGAACTCAAAAATGCCCTGATGCACATATATGATATTGATAGGAGTTCCAGATGAGTGGAACTTCAGGGTACCCAAGGGTAACCAAGAGTCAGTAACGGTAGTATAACTAGAAAAATTTCCAACGTCATCTCTGTCAGATCCAAATGAAATGCAAACACTGAGTTAAAAACACTACTAATAAGAATGAATGGAGGCACCTGGAGGCAGACTTGTAAATTCAGAGGCTTAACTGAAATTATATGAACCAAAAGAAAAACATAAGTCTCTAAAGATCTTCAAGATCTACCTCAAATGGCACCTCTCTCATTAAACCTCTTTTCCTTACTGCTCCCACACGCAGAGCACTCTGTCCCCGCTTCTCTGTCTCTTATATTTCTGACATGTATCACAGACATTTAGTTATGTGGCTTACCCCTCTAGAGAAACTTAAACTATTCCAGAGGAAACTAATGATCTCACTTCGGTATTCCCTTTGCAGTGCTCAGAGTGAATAATTCGTGTGGCCACTGAAAATATCAGCAAAGGAACAAAGATTGTTGGAACTCATTGCTTTTAAGTACTGTAGAGTGACAGGAATCCCCTGAAATCGTGGAAGTATTCTTTCAAAGAGGATGAATAATTTATATTAATATTACTGCGCTGCCCGGGTGAGGCACGGGGTAATGGATTATTAGGATATAGTGGTTGTGGCAGAGGCGGCGGCCGTGCGCGCTGGCTCAGGCCTGTAATCCCAGCACTTTGGGAGGCCGAGACGGGCGGATCACTTGAGGTCGGGAGTTCGAGACCAGCCTGGCCCACATGGTGAAACCCTGTCTCTACCAAAAATACGAAAACTAGCCAGGCGCGGTGGCGGGCACCTGCAGTCCCAGCTACTCGGGAGGCACTCCAGCCTGGGCGACAGAGAGAGATTCCCCCTCAAAAAATATAGACAGAGGCGGAAGAAGCTTTAGGAAATAAGAATAAATGTTAAATAAATTTGACGTTTTGGCAAATAAGAGAAAAAGTAACCCTCCAAGTTGGGCACGATTTTAAAAACAATAAATAAAAATTAACATTGTTGACCTTTCTCTGGACCTTCTCTGGATCAATGGTTTGTAGGCTTAAGATACCAAAAGCAATTTTACTTGTGAAAATTTTCATCAGTTTCCTCCAGATGTAAAAGAATCTCTTCGGCACACTCCAGGGAAGGGGCACCCGTGATTTTCTCCTTCACGCTCTGGAACAACTGCCTCAGCATCGCCTGCAACACTGCCTGGTCCTCGCTGGAGAAACTGGCCATCCTGTTGGAATCAAACGCCCACTCTCATTACTCCAGGTCCGAGCAAAAGCCGCGCACTGCGCACGCGCACCCCTACCCAGCCCCGGCTACGTGCGGCGTCGTTCCCAGGGAGACCGCGGCTAGCGCCTGGGGGTGGGCCCTTAGCTGCCAGCGCGTCATTTCGGAAAACAAGTCACCTTACTTTGGGGAAGCAGGGATCCGCGAGGTCTCGTCTCTGGTACTCGTAGTTGCTAGCCTTCAGTACCAGCAGACCTCAGACTTTTCCGGCTAACAAAAGAGACATCAGCAATGATCTGATGGGAGGAACCGACGACGGAACGTCAGCGGTGCGCGTGACGTCAGCTCGCTGATGTGGCTTCCTTGGTGAGAGGGAGTGGCACCAGGTGACCTGGGGGCGCCCAGAAAATGTTCGAGTGAGCCGCTCTCCCTCGCTGCCGCGTTGTAGGTGGGAGAGAAGAGAGTACGAAGAGAAAGTGATCGATAAAAGAAAGATAGTAGAAGTGAAACTGAAAGTAGCCTGGCAAGGCTCAATTGAAGAGTAAATGGTATTGAAAAGTTGCAGTGGTATTTTCCTCTAACGGCTAACACCTACTGAGCTCCTACGCCTCACCAAACACTTTCCTTACCAAGCACCTTGCTAGGAGCTATGAAGCAGATTCCCTCATTGAGTAACAGAGAAAAATAACGATTACAATACAGTGCAATTAAATGTCATGCTAGAAAATAAAAAAATGTGCCAAGTCGGTGCTGTGGAGACCCAGAATTAGTTTCAACCTGATAGAGGAGTTGAGGAAAGAAGCAAAGAGCAAACTGGACATGCAAAGAATAGGGACCTCAGAGTGTAGGATATACTGGCACTTGAGGTAATAGGGTTAGAAAGAGGAGGCAAGGAAGCTAAAGAAGTAAATTGGTCACATCTGGAAGGGTCTAATCTGTTGGCACGTTAAGGGATTCGAGATTTTCATGCAAGTAGTAGGATGTAATGGGATTCCAGAGAGACACCATGTGATGGTATCATATATAAAGATCGTTCTGCAGGAAGCTGCAGTGGATATTCATGGTACCTCATCCAGTTTCCAGTCTAGATCAATTCCCAGACCATGGTTATGTCCAGG
Organism: Papio anubis; assembly: GCF_008728515.1. NCBI lineage: Eukaryota > Metazoa > Chordata > Mammalia > Primates > Cercopithecidae > Papio > Papio anubis. Next base: position 141,871,680 of record NC_044981.1, on the reverse strand, counting down.
CTATAAGGAGCTGTCCCACTGATGAGTGGTTCAATGTCAATGAATTCTCCTTTATCCAGCCTTATAGTTTACTCCCCTAGTATCAGGTACACATCACATATTAGCCAGGATTAATGTACTCTTTGATGTTTATGGTATTACTTTCGGAAGCAAAAGTATGATACATCTTTGCCAGCTCTAGCGGCATGTAACTTCATGAAATGTATGCTAATTGTCTTGATTGTCTACTGCATTAGGGGAAAAAATATATTAGCAGAGTAGGCGTATTTGCAACTTCATTTGTGGGGGATGCTTAAAACCCAATATATATATGTGCATGTATCTGTGTGCACATACATAGAGTTACCAGCAATGTGACAGCTGCGTATTCAAATTAACAGGTGGTTGTATTGACAACTCAGACAAGAAGACTGAGATAGCCATTAGTGATGTGATTTTCTGAAATATTGCTATTATTGGTAAAATTCAGAACAAAATTCCTTGGTTTACATGGCTTTTGCATTCCTGAAAAATTCAGCGTGTTAAAACTGTGCCAAATATTCCATTTATGTTTATATAATATTCATATTTATAATATTTATATTTCTAAGTCCATGTTTATAAGTATTATATCTATTTATATACATGGAATTAGATCCTAGACTCAGATACTTATCAAGAGCATTTTTCTGCATGAAATACCCAGAAGAACCATTGAAACCACTGAGAGTCATGTAAGAACCAGAACAATCCTTTTGTGTACGTGACTGTCCTGGGTGTATTTCAAGGTGTTTAAGTGTCCCTGTCTCACACTACAGATGTCAGTAAGTGCCCTGAAACCACCGTGATGACAAAATGTCCCCACATATTTCAAAAAACCTTCTAAGGGAGAATAGAACTTGACAGATTAAGAGCTACTGTTCTAAATATTATACCTTACGAAGAAGGAAAACAAACTTAGAATACCTGAGATACAAGAAGGAAAGAGGGCAAAAAACAGAGGAGGGATGCTTTAAAGTAAAATTCTATAAATATTGTCTACATAAAATAATGATTATAAATTATTCTAATTTGTGAAGATTAAAAATATAGTACTAAAATACTAGAAACAATCATTAGAAAGTAGGAAATAGAATAAGTTGAAATGTTCTGCAATCTTTGTATTTTTGTGTTTTTTTTCTTTTTTTTTTAGAGATGGGGTCTATGTTGCCCAGTCTGGATTCAAATTCCTGAGCTCAAATGATCCCCCAACTTTAGACTCCCAAGTAGCTAGAACTGCAGATATGTACCACTGCACCCAGCATCTTGTATTTTTCTAAAGGGAGTTCACGATGTTAAACTTGACTGAGTGAGCATGGCAAAATTTCAAATGTAACCGCTTAAAAATTAGAAATAGAGGCTAGGCGCGGTGCCTCACGCCTGTAATCCCAGCACTTTGGGAGGCCGAGGCGGGCGGATCACGAGGTCAGGAGATGGAGACCATCCTGGCTAACACGGTGAAAACCCGTCTCTACTAAAAAATACAAAAAATTAGCCGGGCATGGTGGCGGGCGCCTGTAGTCCCAGCTACTCAGGAGGCTGAGGCGGGAGAATGGCGGGAACCCGGGAGGCGGAGCTTGCAGTGAGCCGCCATCTCAAAAAAAAAGAAAAGAAAAGAAGAAATAGAGAATTTTCATTTTAAAAAATGGGGAGAAAAATTAAATAAGGAGAGAAAACAATGAATACATTTTTTAAAAAGGAAAAAAAAACATTAGAAAAGTAGGAAAAATAAAAATATACAAAGAAACATTATAGAAAAAGCCCTAAACACTGATAAATTTAAATGAACTCAACACTCCACTTAAAAGCCAGAACTGCCAGATTGTATTTTAAAATGACCAACTCTATGCTATTTATTAGAATCTAGAAAAGTAAGGTTTAAAAGAAACCTAGAAAAGTAAGAATTTAAAAGATGGGAAAAGATAAAATAGGTGAATATTATCCAAAATAAAGCTGTTGAAGGTATACTCATATCAGCAAAAATAAACTTAAAGATGTCAGAGATACAGCGTGTCACATCATAATTTTTAAAACTAGTTTAATTCAACAGGAAGACACAAAAATGTTGAACTTGTAATATTTTGAGAATTTTTAATAAGTAAACCAAGTTCTTAATCTCTCCAAAAGTTTTCAATATTTTCCAGAGAATATTTCTGCACATGTTCTTATATATCCTTAAATAAGATGCACTCAACCTAGGAAGTTGAATTCCTAAGATATCTGTGGGACAACTCTGAAGCACCATCTCAGCTTCAGAGTTCCTCACATGATTGGCTGGAGACTTTTGTGCAAGAGCATTACAGCTGAACTTCTCCTTATACCTAATTCTTCCTCCCAGACTCTTCCCAGACCTCGTTCCCAAGAGTACACCCCAGTAAGCCTACTGCATATGAATCTCTGAGTTTTAGTCTATTTCCGAGGAAATGCTACATGGCTATGGAATCTGATTCAGTGAATCAGATATTATCCCATTATCCAACACATGGTGTTCTTATAATAATAACATGAGTTTCTGGTCATGTCATAGACTGCCAGGTCTTCCTTATGTCTGTTATGTACACAGGGGATTCTTGTCAAAGAACTAATTTTTGTCCCAAAGAGATATGGCCACAGTAACCGTGTCAATGATCTAAATTTTTTTTAATGTGTTTTCTTTACTTTTTTAAAAAGGCTGTGAGCATAGTAAGTACTTTGTACTCATGGATTTGCAGTGAGGTAACACATGTAAAGTACTAGCAAAGGCCTCGAATTTTGGAAAAGTGTTGAATAACTATTGAATGTTATTATCATCGTTACCCATTTCTACAACTTTGAATTGGATATTTTTATAGAACTTAGCCAGATGCAACTTTTATAAACTAATAAGAGAGTAAACTATTTCAAATCTTCCAAGTTTTGAAATTGGCTTTTTCTTCTCTAGGTAACAAATCAGAATGAAATTAGGGAGCTATAAATCTCTAACATCTCTACTTAAAGACTTTTTTTAATTTTGGGGATCTCCCATTTTAAAATGGCTTTTGCTTTTTCCCAGGGAGATATTTGATTGGAAAACCAAACACTTACTCATGAAAAATTTCTTCAAAAGTCTAACATAGAGTTTGGCCATTACCCAAAATATAGTTCTTGGCTTTGAAAGTTTTCTTGCATGTCTGGAAAAAGAATTTGAATTGGTATAAATAACTATGTTTCCTTATTTACAAGAAACATGACATTCATTATTTACAGGGATCACTTACTGATCCCTCTTAAATTGTTGGCCTAAGCAATTTTCCAAATAAGCCTCTTGAGCTAATGCCTTATCCTAATCCTGCTTTTAGTATGATGCCAGCAAGACAAGAATCTCACTGCTCTGAAAGCAAGGCTAAAATATATTCACTCTCATGTTTCCAGCATTGAATCCAACTTTGAAGATATTTGTTATGTGGTCTAGAAAGTTCTGTACATCAGATATAACTGAACCTTGCTTCTTAAGACTTGATTTTAATACAATTTCCCCCCTCCTTTGGTTTTATTAATTTGAGACCATATTCAGTCTAATTCAATCTACTCTCATATCTAAACAAGTCTCTAAACTACATGTGCATTGTGTGTACATGTGAATTTCTTCTTTCACTTTAAAAAAATATATAATATAAAAAACATATTTGTTCCTTAAAAGAGTTATAGGATGAATTAATTTATCACAAACAATTTTAGTAATAGAATTTTCAATAAAAATAGGATTTCTCTTGAATTCGTTACTAAATAAAAACTTGAATAATTAGCCACTTACACGTATATAGTTACATCTTTAGGAAAGAACATTAAAATGTCTTATGTGCTGGGAAATTTTCCATATTGCTCTAAGAAAAGAAAAGAACACAAAGTTGGAGAAAATGACTTTCATGCCAACATTCCTATGCATAAATCATGGAATTCAAATGTTTTCATCACCTGTTCAGTAATTTGTTGCCAAAAAACGGTAATAATTTGGTGTTGAAAACAGAATTTACTAAAAACAAAGAAAATAACTGTTTAAGGAATACATATTAACAATTATATATATATATATACACACACACATACGTTTTCCTTCTTTCCATTACAAAACATTTTAAAAACTTTACAAAAGTATAGAGAATAAAGCGAACCTCTCAGATTCAAAATTTTTCAATATCTTGCCAATCTTATGTCAACTATTACCCCCCACCCCATTTGTTCTAAAATGCATTAAACCTCAAACATCTCGTCATTTGATCTCTAAACACCTTGGCCTGCATCATTCATAGATCAGGTCTATTCCCCACATAACCACTTTATATATATATGATTTTCCTTCACTACTAACTACATTCAAAAGACTTCCTTTATAGCATCAAATACAAGTTAACATCCAGATTTCCCTAACTGTCCAGAAATGTGTTTTCACAGTTGGTTTATTTCAATCAGCAGCCAAACAAATTCGCGTTTCATTTCATTGAGTCTGTTTCCGCCTTTTCTCCCTCTTGTTCCCCCACTGACTCGTTGAAGCAGTCAGGTCATTGACTCTGCATCACCCCATGCCCTGAATTTGCAGACTGTGTCCTTGTGGTGTCATTTAACATGCTCCTCTAACCTTGAATTTCCTGTGGATTGCAGTTAAGACTAGAGGACTGCTGACTTCACTGAGGTACAATCTGCGCAGTCATGGGGGGCCCTGCACTTAAAAGGGCTCTGTGCTAGGCTTAATGCTTTGCCAGGTCTGCCTTGAATCTTAGTAGTATTTATCTTTGAACTTGTGTTTTGGAAGGACTGCACAGCAGGAGCACAAAGCAGAGGAGAGGAGTTGATGACGCTGTGAGCACAGTATTCCAGTGCCCCTACGATGCTCAGGTTAGCGGAGCTCCAGACCAGTAACAGGTCATCGTGTATGTCTATAACTGAGTCTGCAGGGAGGCCACACTTCCCATGTGAGGTCTTGTCTCAAACACAGAAAGGCAGCAATGACCTTGTGAATAACACCACAGGCTAGCGACCCCAGTCATACCTTTTCCTACTCCTTTTATTTTCCTGTATGAATCAGGCACTTATGCCAAAAATAATGGCATGGAAAGATAGGGAAAGACAGGAAAAGCCATAGTTCCTTTCTTTCAGTTCTTCCTTGTTCACCAGTAAGCTGAAGGCAATGTCAAGAAGGCAGTATCGTTGCCACTATCAAGAAGTGAAATAAAAATCTTTGATATAGTTTTGTGCAGCATTTCTACTGTTCTGATAAGAACAAAATGTATATGCATGTATGAGCTGCAAAATGTGAATTGTGTAATTTCATTGTTTCTGTATAGGAATATAATACTCTTATATTTGTATTTAAAATTAACATTGCACAACATGAAGAGGAACAGTAAAATTCAGCTAAAAATTTAGAATTAAAATTTTCTTTACTCAGAATGACCTTAAATAGCAAATAACAATGGTAAATTATTAGAACAAAGAGAAAGAAAATGTTTTGTATTTTAGTACCATTTAGAGTGGTTTTTCCTGTTTTGTGAACAAGGGACTCCATGTTTTCATTTTTCAATACCTCCCCGCGACCCTTCACAAATGAAGTTGCCGGCCCTGGCTCCAGAATTTGTGAGTGTGGGGTAAATCCCTGCATGCACCTGCACAGAGCCCAGGCTCCCCTCCTCACTCACATGCTTGTGGTCACTGTCCGTTTCTTTGTCTCTGGGTCCCAGCAGACCAGGAACACAGACCAGTCAGCCTGCTCAGTTCTCCACTGTGCTTCCTGTGTGCAGCACAATCTGTGCATGGAGAAGACTTGTAAGTGCCTGGGAATAAGTGAGTGAATGGAGATAGGGGCCTCACAGGCATCCTGGAGAGGGAGGATGAGATGTGGACTAGGTTAGTGATGCATAGTGGTGATAAAGAAGGAGAATGAAGGCAAGATTCTTGTTTTATAATAGCTTCAGCTATTCCAAGTCTTATTCCTATAAACATATTATATATGCTACCTCATTAATTAATTGTTGTTAATAGAGTAACATACATTTTCAGACTTGGGCTCAAATTTCATAGCTCACTTATATCTTAGCTTAGGTTACAGTCTAAGCTGCTAGAAAAAACTGGCAAAGAGTGGGGGGACCCAAAAATATAGTAGCCTCAGAAAGATAGCAGTTTACCCCTTATGTATGGATCCAGATCTAGTCGGTCCCAATCTGGTAGAGTGGCTTTGCCATCATCAACAAGGATTTTTCATCTTTGGATCCAGGATAGCTTTTCCAATTCTCACCACTACATCTGCTTCTTAGTCAGTAGGAAAGATAAGCAGGCAAAGGCACCACCAAAAAGTGACATACGCTACTCCTGTTTAATCTCATTGGCATGAACACATGCAGCTGCAGAGGCTAAAAAGTGGGGTCTTTGCTTAAATAATAAAACTAGGATCTTCAGTGACTCAGAAGAGTAAGGCAGAATGGATATTGGTAGATAGCTGACAGTCTCTGCCATATATACCTATGGTGATATTCTGGCTTTCCCCAAATTGTACACATTATTATTTACTGGCTAGATCAGATATTATTCAGTTCAGGAAACAGAAACCAGTCTAGATATTTTAAGAAGTGCAGGGGCCAGACGCAGTGTCTCACACCTGTAATCTCAGCACTTTGGGAGTCCAAGGAGGGTGGATCACGAGGTCAGGAGATCGAGACCATCCTGGCTAACACAGCGAAACCCCGTCTCTACTAAAAACACACACACACACACACACACACACAAAGTTAGCCAGTGTGATGGTAGGCACCTGTAGTCCCTGCTACCTGGGAGACTGAAGCAGGAGAATGGCATGAACCTGGGAGGTGGAGCTTGCAGTGAGCCGAGATCCCGTCACTGCACTCCAGCCTGGGCGACAGAGCGAGACTCTGTCTCAAAAAAAAAAAAAAAAAAAAAAAAAGAGGTACAGGAATTTAGGAGTTTATAAAATTGCTGGAAGGACCAAAGAAGAAGGCTCTAAACTGAGCCTCAAGAAATTATTCCCAGAGCACTACAGAACTGACCCTCTAGTAGCAACACTACTTCTGTGCTACTATAGAACCATGAAATTTATAAATAACAATAGCCAAATTCAGGGATAGGAGACTTGGGTCTGGAAGTTTCTGTGATCAGCACAAATCCCCATCAAATCCCATAGAGCTTCTTATTGGGTACTGAAATACGGCCATCATCTCCACTGAAATTGCTTCCCAGTGCATAGGAAGCTGGAGATAAGTGTATGGAAGGATGCTACAGAAAATGTCACATTTCCATGACTGTGTTTGCCAGCATATATACAACCAAGAAAAGGCATAAAACTTACGCCTTCTCAATTGTGTAAGTGTGCTTAATTTGCAGAACCAAATTCACACACAGAACACTAGCTGCAAGGATGTCTGAAATGTCATTGATAGTGCCACAGCCTTTACAGAACAAGAAAGCACAGTAGATGGAGGGTGGATTTGAAGATGAGATGGCCAATCTACCATTCCCATGGTAGATAGCAACATATATTCTAGAAAATAATTGATCATCTATGGACACAACTAAGTCAGATCTCAATTAAAACTCTCACAGATGAATGACTGGCTGAATTTTATTTTACTCATTCAACTAGCCAGATTCTGCTTATGAGTCCTAAGTTTTCAACTTTGACATTGATCTCTTATCATCTCACATACCTATAACTACCCATTTTTTAAAAAATATATTTTATATCCACATGCCAAACTCACCACTGCCAGCTACTGGTGATCATTTCTAAAATCAGTGTTATCTCCACTATTCCTAAGCCTCTTTCCACTATCCACACTCTGTCTACCAGTTCCCTAAGTAAAAGCAGCTCTGAAGTCATTCTTTATTGTTTCTTCTACGTCAACTCCCAAATCCAATCTATCACCAAGTGTTATTGATTCTGCTTCCCGAATCTGTCTCCAATCTGTATCTGTCTTCTAATCCTACTGCCGCTGTTTATATTTACATATATATCATACTATATTACATATATATTAGGATATACTAAACAAATAGTAAATTATATCATTTGTGGATTCTTTATAATATTTATTTGTTTTTATTTCATTCTGGTGGCCAGTGTATAATTTCACATTGATAGGCATGATAATTTTTATTTTTTTTATTTTTTAATTTTTTTTGAGACGGAGTCTCACTCTGTCACCCAGGCTGGAGTGCAGTGGCATGATCTCAGCTCACTGCAATGTCCACCTTCCATGTTCAAGTGATTCTCCTGCCTCAGCCTCCTGAGTAGCTGGGATTACAGGCACCTGCCACTGCTCTCTGTTAATTTTTTGTATTTTTAGTAGAGACGAGATTTCACCATCTTGGCCAGGCTGGTCTTGAACTCCTGACCTTGTGACCCACCTACCTCGGCTTCCCAAAGTGCTGGGATTACAGGCATGAGCCACCGCGCCCGGCCATGTTAATTTTTTTAATAGCTTTTGGGATACAACTGGTTTTTGATTACATAGATGAATTGTATAGTGGTGAAGTCATATTGATAGACGTGTTTATAACCAAGAAATGGTAAACTCATGAAATAAATAATAAGGCCAGCCAGTTCTTCTGTAAAGATACGATTCCTTCAATAAAAACATGTATTTCAATAAACATAGGATCCTATGAGAAAAAATAATGAAATTCAAAACCAAAAAAAATGCATACATAAATTAGTACACAGCACTATTTATAGCTTTATATTGCCAGTAATAATAAAGAGCTATTACATATTTCTTTGCTTTTTTTGCATCTTTAACATGTTTCATTTGATAAGTTTTGACATACGTATACACATGTGAAACTAACACCCAATGAAGATAATGAATATACCCATCACCCCAAGTTTCCTGGAATGGTATTGTAATCTGTACTTCTCATTCCTCCCCACTCTTCCTTCACTGTCCCTTGTCAACCACTCATCTGCTTTATGTCACTATAGATTAGTTTGCATTTTCTAGTATTATATGTAAATGGAACATATAATAAGTAATATTTGTCTTTCTTCTTTCATTCAGCATAATTATTTTGAGATTTGTTCATGTTGTGTGTATATTAATAGTTCTTTCGTATGCATGGTTTAGTAGTATTCCATTGTATTGATATGCCACAAACTGTTCATCCATTGACTTTTAATGGACATTTGCATTGTTTACACATTTGGCTATTAAAACTACTATATTTTTCTGAGACAATTTTTGGTATACTAAATACTACTGAATTAATTTAAACAACATTTAATCAGTGTGTTTATAGAGTATAACTGAAAGTTCAAACCAGAATAGTTATAAAGCAGTATCAATTCATGCCCAACTTGACACTAGTAATAAATTTCAAGATTCATACCTTCCCTGACCAGCACAAGTATTAGTGTTGAGTTGAGAAACGGGTTTAAGGAAGCTTTGTGTAGTTAATGCTCAAAAACAAATGGCTATCTAGATTACTAGAGACCAAGATTATACATTATATCAGAAGAATAAGACTTTATCCTGCAGATTATAGCACCACTGAAAATTTTTTAGCAAAGACAATGTAGTTGATAATCTTTTCTACTGTTCAGAATTCTGCCCCATCACAAATTTTGGGAGAATATCCAATTACGCCTTTCATTTCTGAAGCCACATTAGGAAGATTCTCCTTCTGCCAATCCCAGGCCAGCAGATACAGGCAAGTAATATTGCCCGAGTCAATCAGCTGCTACCACATGGAACTTTGTTCATAATCCAAGGGTTTATTATCTCGCTACAGTAATGGAAAAAGCTTGCTATCTTCCCTTCTTACTGCTCCTGATCATATGTTACTACAGGCATTTTTTTTTTTTTTAACCACACGAAGCACGCATATCACCCCAGTCAAATGGCAAAAAGTAAATGGAATAGACAATGGGAAAGCAAGTATAAGATTAACACAATGATTATCAATCATTTAACACGTAAGTATGATAAACATTGCCACTACCCTTCTAATTTATAAAAACCATCTCTCCTTAAGATTATACAAATTTCAGCCAGGTTTGGTGGCTCACGCCTGTAATCCCAGCATTTTGAGAGGCTGAAGCAGTGGATCATGAGGTCAGGAGTTCAAGATCAGCCTGGCCAAAATGGTGAAACCTTGTCTCTACTAAAAATACAAAAATTATCCCGGTGTGGTGGCACGCACCTGTAGTACCGGCTACTCGGGAGACTGAGGCAGGTGAATTGCTTGAACCCAGGAGGTAGAGGTTGCAGTGAACTGAGATTGCACCACTGCACTCCAGCCTGGATGACAGAGAAAGACTCCGCCTCAGAAAAAAAAGAAGAAGACTATACAAATTTCAGTACCCACAACTTTTTGTTTTCCTAAACTAGTTTTATAGCACTATTTCTGGGGAGAATTCTTATTGATATATAAAAGTTTTTATTAAAATTTTATTGCCCACATAATATATTAAAAGGCAAAATAAATACAAGTAGCCATGCAACTAATTTTTAATTCACTGTGAATTTCTAATAAGATTGCTAACCCTTAAAATTACTTTTCTTTAGGATATTTTTAATTGTAAAGAATTGCCAATAATGATAAAATAGAGAAATAAATTAACTCACAAAACTTCTCTGAAATATTAAAAATTCAAATTAGTTATGGAGCCAAATATTCAACTGAAAAAAAATTAAATGTTATGTAATAATTAATAATGGACATATGAAAAAATCTTCAGTGATACTGGTAATCAAAAATCTCAAGCTAGATCTACAAAATTAGCAGTTTTAGAGCATATATGAATTTTGGGTTAAATAATATGGAATAAAATGATTACTCTTTTACAGTGCTGTTAGAAATACAAATAAGCAAAATCTTCCTGGAATTGAAACTGGCAATATATATCAAGAATTTTTGATTCAGTAATTCTATTTCTAGGAATCTACTTCAAGGATCAGATATGCAGTTGATGGTTAATTATAAAGATGTTTACAGACAGGTTATTTGTAACACTAAAAAATTGGAAACCTTCTACATATTTCATAATGGGTTGAAAGTTAAATAAATTATGGTTCAGCCATATGCTGTTAATGTCAGCCACTTAAAATAAATGTTTCCTATGAATGTTTAACAACAGCGAAAATATTCACAACATTGTAAGTGAAAAAGCTTGAACCTAAAATTATATACCTTCATTCAATATATATTTATTGAATGTCATACTGTGCAATTTTATAAATTATATAATTATGTATAATGCATTGCATACCAAACAATACACACATGTGTGTATATATACATGATGTGTGCGCATATCATAATTATGAGTGGAAATTTGTTTGCCCACAATTGTGATAGTAGTATAGATAATGCTGGATCCAACAAAATCTTAGTACAGGGATCATTTAAGTGCATTAAATCCTCATGCATTATGAAGAAAGCCAACAGATTATATCTAAAGTAGACAGGCTGGCAAATAATGACATAGTTGCATTATAATGAATTAATAAGAAAACTACCAAGACAATTAAAATGAAAAGTTTGACTATGGTTGCCTATGAGAAGTTGAAACTCCCAGGCAACCACAGCAAGTGAGGCAATGAAGCAGAGGCACTTGCTTTTGCTGTAAGCCCAACACACTATTTTATTTTATTAATGTATATTTGTACTTTCATTTTATAAAGAGAATGCTTTTAGAAGTTGGTAAAAGAAGCCCATAAAAAACATTCCTCTTTCCCACTCAAGGTCGAAAACTAACTGAGAGACAGATACAGGAATCAGAGAGCTGGAGATAAAGTATCAACTTTAATAAAAGTTTAATTGAAGGAATTGACTTAGGTATGTGGCATGACAATCTTGCTAATATTTCACCACTACTTAGCCTTTACCCACCTAGTCACTTGTATAGCTGTAAAATAGCAGGCCGCCTCTACAGAGACAGGCAGAGGGCAGAACAGAATCCATGCTTTCTGTACATAGGCTAGATTTAAAAATCAAAAGGAAAACAAAGTTGAAGCAAAAATACTGTTTCTTCTTCCAGGGTCACTGATTGTCTCTATAAAGTCATTAACCATCTGTTACTCAAACACATGCAGTAAAAGACATTTGTTGTGTATTAAGTACTTTGCTATGTGCTATGGTAAACCCAATGAACAATAAAATAGGTAAGACTGCTATCTGTACGAACTCACAGTCTGGTAAGGGAGATATGTTAATATATAAAGGAGACATGCATACAAATAATTCAACAACATTCTGCATATAATTTTAAGTTCTAAGAATCTTTATTTTGGGAGATCTTTCAGTTCATCAATTATTTTGTCATATAAAGACAGGAGTTCTGTTGATTTCCCTTAACCTTGGTATATAATACGTAACATCATCTGAGTGAAGTTGTAATAGTCTAATTTAAATTATTCAGCTGCGGTATATTCAGCCCTTTACTACTTTCAAAATGTTTTCCAGGCCAGTTTTTCCATACATGGATTTAAAATAGCCTTTGTGTTTTGTAATATTTTAGTGGCAGTTTTCAAATTTATTCATATGTTTTTCTAGACAATAAAATTGATTATATTCTTTCATTTCCCAGGTACTTTTCCTGTAGATACTAACCATGAATATTAGAATAACCCATTTTAAAGACAGCAGAGCACTAAAAAAAATTTGAATTGGAAGAAGGAATCTATGTAATATAATTTGGCGACTTGAGTTTTTCTATCTGTAAAAGCTAAGTAATCTTTTTTCCAATACAGGTGTAAAAACAATATTACTATAACCCAATAATGCTCACAACATTCTGGTAGATTACAAAATTATAGTAAAATGTCAAAAGTATTGTTAGACTACCATCAATAAGCACTGAGTAATTTTTAAAACCTTCTTTTATCATTTCAAGAAGGTTATTTGCTATTAAGCAAGGTCATCCATATAATATACATTTGTTATAACCAGAGACACCCTATAAGAAACATTTTACTGGATTCTTATGATATAAAAATGATTTGGCCTGTTAAATGTGACAGCTTGAACAAATGCATTTATTTCTGTTCCATCCAAAAACACCACTAAAATGATAAATACAAAAGACATAAACTCACAAGGACAAAGAGAGTGTTAGAAATCACAGAGAATTTGGTTTGTTCAAGTGTGGAGACTGCAGGTTAGGGTTTACCTACTCAGTCATAAACTGATGAATCTGGGAAGAATTTTTGAAAGTTGTGACAAGGATTTAGCTTGACATCTCACCTCATCCTATTCAAGAAAGCATATTTTAGAAAGAATACTTACAGTTCATGTACATGAGGATTTGACTTAAGCCATAACATACAAGAAGACAGAGTTGGGTGGAGGCCTTATGTGCATTCTGAGCTTAGGCAGACTTCTTTTTTACAACAAGAAACAACCAAAGGAGATTATACATCCTCTGAGTATGGGTAAAAATATATCCTAAAGTCAGTTCTTATCAGACATAGGTGGATATACTCAGTGGAAAACATTTGGTAAGGAATATAGGCATAGGTTTAATGGAATGTCAGGGCAAACTAACCTGAAACAGAAATGTTATTTGTATGGGAAGAGAGAAATAAATTGGAAGACATAGTTCACCAAACGTAGGCAGCTTATACCCTACAGGAACTTAGTAATTCGTGACTTTAAATACCAGGCTACCACAATGACTCCCATACTTTTATCTCCAGCCCCTAACGTTGCACCTGCACTGTCCACTCCTATATGCAACTGCCAACTGGATATTTCCATCTGCACAGATAATAGGACTTTTGTCATTTGACATTTCCAAATTGGGCTTTGGAATATGTGCTATCTCTTCTTCCTTCTGGAGTCTTCCCCATCTCAGTAAATGCCCTACCTCCATTTCCAGTTGCTCAGGCTAACACACTGAAATCATTCTTGACTCCTGTCTTTCAGTCATGTATCATACCCAAGCTATCAGGAAATCCTGCCAGTTCCACTGTCAAGCTTATCCAGAATCTGTCCATTTCTTATCACATCCAGTGATCCACATTCCAGTCAAGCCACCATCTCACTCTCTGATTTCATCTCCATCTAATCGTCCTCCCCCGCTCCTCCAAGCCCTTCTGATCCATTGAGACTTCCTTGCTATTCCTAAACACATTAAGCATTTTCTTACCTCAAAGCCTTTGATGTTTTGATTTCCTCTGACTGGAATGCTCTTCCCTTTAGGCATTCATATGGCTTATTCACTCACTTCCTTTAGATTTCTGCCCAAATATCAGTAACACAAAGAGAGATCTTTACTGATCACCCAATATTAAAAAATAAATAGCAAAACATCTTTTCCTGATCCTTCATCACAAAGTTTTTTGTAATCTGATTATTCTCTGAGCACTTAAAGAATCAAGCAAGAACTTTTCAACTCTCTCTTGTGAAAAATTTTAATACTGACTTTTTAACCTCACTTTGGTACCTCCATGCCTTACTGGAAACTTAAAGTTTAACATCGTATCGCATTTTTTAACGTTATGCTTTTCTCATTAGATATTAGTTCCATTGAAGTAGCTAATCAGTTTTCATCAGTTTATTGCCAGCATCCATAATACTGCCTGGTATATACCCTTCTAGGGTATTTGTTGAATGAAAATAAACAGAAGAGAGGTGAAGGAATTATCTGGATGACAGTAAAACGAAAGATGTGAATACCAGACCTAGAAAGCAGTCATAATGGAATAGAGGGCAAAATAGTTCTGGATTTTTTTCTACAAAACAAAAATGGAAATGATTGATCAACTGAAACATTTGACCATATTGTGATGATTTGCTTGCAATTATCTTGGAGAGTTTGGAGAGAAGTAGTGATAGGATTATAGAAAAACAAAGCCAACAACAATACAACAAGGCAAGTGTTGCTCCTAGAAAAACAAAACATTGTACAGAAAAGTAACTATAATTATAGCATACTATGTGGCTCACCATTGAACAGTATTTCCACATCACAAAAATAGAAGTAATGAATATGACTTATTAAAAATCATGATATAACTATATAAGCAGAATGAAGAGGGAACATATGTGTTATAGTACTACATCTTTATCTTCTATATTAGAAAGTCAATATATGCTTGAAATTGAAAAACTCAAGAAATACAAATATATATGTAGTATTAAAAAATACAGAGGTGGCCAGGCATGGTGGCTCATGTCTGTAATCCCAACACTTTGGGACACTGAGGTGGAAGGTAGCTTGAGTCCAGGAGTCAGCCTGGGCAACATATTGAGACCCAAGTCTCTACCAATATATATTTTTACATGTTATATATACATATACACATATATATATAAAATAAAATAAAAATACAGAGGCAAATGAAAGAAGAAAAAAATTAAGTATTGTAATTGCTTACCTCTAATTAAAATCACATCCTGTGGGTGGGGAGAGGTAAGGCCGAGGATTAGGGCTTGTTGATTAGAAACCTTGTACTATTTGCTCTTTAAAACTATATGCATATATCACTTTTAAAATAAAATTTATACTTAAATACACTTTTTTGTATTATGAACTGACAACAAGTGATGATGGAAAAAATAACATGTAAAATTCAGATCCTCTGTAGGACCAGAATCTACAACATGTTTATCAAAAAGGAAACCCTTTAAGCGCTTTCAATGAAATTAAATGCCAAGTAGAGTTCAGAATTTCTTTTGTCAAAGCTGTAATTAGTGTCTTTTCTTTTATAATAATCCTTCTTTTACTTTTCTTCATCTTTGTACCTTCAAAAATTGTATTCCTAACCAACAAGTTGTTTAGTGTTGCCTGTTTTTGACTTTGTGTAAATGAATCCCTATTTATACAAATGAAGGTCTTCCATGACTTGCTCCATTTGCTCATATATATTGATACATTTGTGAGATTAATCAAAGACAATGTGTAGCTGCCATTACTTCTGTTTTGCCACTGTACACTATTCAAATATTTGCCTATATCAAAATTGTTGTTCAATTCACTTTTGGTTGACATGAGTTGTTTACATATTTTTGCCATTTCAAACAAAACTACTAGATCATATAGGATTGGAATTGCTTATTGTATATTCATTTTAAATCCAGTACATTTTTTCTCAATTCTATTAATTTATAAACTTTTTACTATTGTATGTCTATTCATATCTTCTGAAAATAATAACAATTTTTTTCCCTAGTCCTTTATTTTCCAGTCTTACTGTGCTGGACCTCTAGTACACATTGAGCCTGAGGGTTGGATTGTAATTCATATTCTCAGCTATGTTAGCTATGTGTTTTCACCCTTCCCAGGACAGCAATTATGTCCAAGAATGTTGATTATCCTTGTTTCCTTGGGGAGTAAAGTGAGGAGGGAAATTTTGATTTTGGCTCACCCTTACTTAGCCATTCGACATCCCACTTTTATGGGGGAGGGATGTCCTCCTATTAGACTCCTTATCTTAGATATATGCCTTGAATTTTTTTCTTATTTCAGTGCCCTGTGAGGCCATTGAGAAATGTGGTTAGGAAGGAAGCCAGTTCCATTTCCCCACTTACCTTTCTGAGTTCCTGACTTCACTTAGATAACAGACCTAAGATTTTATTAGTTTACTGTCAGTTCATTGATAAATTTAAGAAAATATTATTAAATATATTTTACCAGAAATGTTCTCTTGTTTTTATCAAAGAGTTAATGTAGGCACCTAGCCTGCCGTGTGATCAGAAACAGGCAAATGAATTTTAGAACTAAGAAAAACAAAAAACAGACTAAGTTTCTGATTCTTCAGACAAGGTGCAATAAGTAGTTTACATGTGCTCTTTGAAGTAAGGCCAGTTTTCTAAGCCATTTTGAAATCCTTTTTCAATGATAACGCTAAGGTTCTTTCGTTGGTTTGTTTTTGTTGTTGTTGTTGTTTTGTTTTGTTGTTTGCCTTTTCCAACAAAAGCCATATACTATGTATTCGACAACAGAAGGGAGGAAAGGAAACAGCGCATTGATTGCATCATTTTTTTTTTTTTTTTTTAGTGAAAACACATTATTCCAGAAAAAACATCTCCATGCCAACACATGTTAAACCAATGAGTTGCACATCAAGTTTTGAACAAAAACCCTACACAAAGTTTTTCACAATTGGTTGACACTTCTTAAAATTAATACAGTAATGTTTCAGCATTCCTCAAAGATCACATTATTCTTTCATAGTCCATTTGAGTTACCTCTCCAGCAGGCCACATCAGACACCAGTGTCTTCAGAATTGGTGCCAAATGAACAGAGTTAAGATTACTCAAATAAATAATGTTAATCTTAAACATTTTTGCTATTTTTTTAAGAATAAAGAAATGGCGTTCATAAAATTTTATGTCTGATTTAATTTGCTTACTCTGTGGGTGTGGTCCTTCATTATTTATTTGTGTTGCTATTTAATTCAACATTTGCTGAACAAAATGACAGGAATTTTGAGTCCCATTTTATTGCCTGGATTGCAACTAAAGTTATCAGACTTGACTCATATTCAAAGAAGAAAATCAGTCACTAAAATAAGTAGTATCAATGATATTTTTAACTGTAAAATAAATTGCTAAAAAATAATTTATTTTTTGAAAATCAACAATATCTGTCACCTTTCAGAAGCAAGACTCCTTTTTTTATCCATAGTACCTAGATCTAACTGTGGCATATGGGAGAAGCTAAATACTCATGAAGTAAGTAATGGTATTGAGGGATATTACATTAGTAGGTTTTCACACGCTAAAGAACTGTCTTTATAAAGGGTAATTTAAAAAGGAAAGAAGTTGAATTGACTCACAGTTCCACATGGCTAGAGAGGCCTCAGGAAACTTACAATCATGATGGAAGGTGAAGGGGAAGCAAGCTTGGACCTTTTCACATGACGGCAGGGAGAGAAGAGTAAGCAGGGGAAATGCCAGATGCCTATAAAAACATCAGATCTTGTGAGAATTCACTCACTATCACAAGAACAGCATGCAGGAAACCACTCCCCGATAGAATCACCTAGCACTAGGTCCCTACCTTGACATGTGGGGATTACGGGGATTACAATTCAAGATGAGATTTGGGTGGAGACACAGTCAAACCATATCAGATATGAAATAGAATTCTTCATTTGTATCAGGAAGGGAATTACAGAGAGAAGAGAGGCTTTGGGGTCCTATATATCTGGGGTTACATTTCAGCACCATTGCTTATTAACTCCCTGGCACTAACAAGTGAGCATCAGATTCCTAATCTGCAAAAGGAGAGTCAAATGCCTAACTCACAGGGTTGTTGTGGGTATTAAATGAGATGGTAGATAAGTAGTTAGCATAGTGTCTGGCAAAGAATGGTTCTTCAGTAACAGCTATTTTGCTCCACTCCCCATCCACTTTTTCAAACATGATTTTAAAATGACTTCTTTTACTACTGACATTGAACATGTTGCCTATATCTGATTTCCATTATGGTGCCTTTTCTTCTTTATGACAGCACTCCTTTTATAGTCCATCAAATCTTCTTTAGTTTCTAGCCAAGTGGTAAAATATTTTTATTAAAAGTGCTCACTTTGGCAGCATATATACTAAAATTGGAATGATACGGAGAAGAGTAGCATGGCTCTTGCACAAGGAAGTCATGCAAGTTTGTGAAGTATTCCATTTATTTAAATAAAAAAGTAATAAAAATAAATAAAAAGGAGAACGGTATACAGGACTCCCATTTTATTCACTAATTTTGTCACTGATCATGGCATCTTCAGTGAACATGCATTTGAAGATAAATGGAATTCATCCTGATTCTGGTCATAATTACATTCTTTATCACCTTAATGGTCATTGATAATGATAGTATTGGGGTGTGGGGCCTTTTTTGAGACAGGGTCTCACTCTGTTGCCCAGGTTACAGTGCAATGATATGACCACAGCTCACTGCAGCCTTGACTCCCAGGCTCAAGTGATTCTCCCACCTTAGGCTCCCAAATAGCTAGGACCACGGGCATCCACCACCAACCCAGCTAATTTTTTATTTTTTGTAGAAATGGGATCTCAATATGCTACCCGGACTGGCCTTGAACTCCTGAGCTCAAGTGATCCTCCTGCCTGGCTTCCCTAAGTGCTAGGATTACAGGCATGAGCCACCTGGCCAGTGGGGGGCATTTAATACACTGAAATTTCATTTGAAATTTTGTGATTTAAAGGTTTATCTTTACTAATTCAGAACAATATAAAAATATACGGACTAATAACATGGAAAGTAATTTGAAATTTAACAAATTGAGAATGTAGGACATTCATTAATAGCCATTAATAACACCATAAGATAGCAATTCATGAATGGTAGAAAGGAAAAAATATATTTGTATTTATTCTTTATACTTTGATCTATGTAAAATGCCAAAGCACTAATAACACATGGATATAAAAGATTCTTTTTGCCCTGTGTTGAGAGAATACTGCTATATTCAGCTGTCTTGCTTGTCTTTTCTCATGAAAATATGTATATTTTTTAAGAAAACCAAAAAACCTTGTTGTATTTGCTTGTTATCTATTGCTGCATAAAACATTATTCCAAAACCTAGCATTTAAAACAACATTTATCATCTCATAGTTTTTGTGGGTCAAGATCCAGACATGACTAAGCTAGGTATCTCTGCCTGAAGGTCACTCACAAAGCTACAAACACTGTGTTGACTAGGGCTGAAAAATAAAGGAGCATTCAGAGAACAAGAAAGTATTCTTAGAAATTAGAAACACAGTTGTCAAATTAAAAAAATATGCTAAGTAGAACTTCTAAATGTTAATATTGAGACTATTTCTTATTAATTATAACAAAATTATGAAAAATTTCACCACTGAAGAAAACAAATAAAGTTAAATGACCAAAACCAAGAGATCTCTGTTTGACCAACAGAATTTTCAGAAACAAAAAAAAAAGAAAATGCATGAGATGCAATTATTAAAGATACAATTTAAATAAAAATATCAGGATGAGAAAATATACATTTCCACGGGAAAAAGGCCGCCAAATGCCCAGAACAATGACTGAAAACAAAAAAAAATCATACCAAGTGTGCTGGAAGCAAGATCCTGACTCACCAAAAAAAAAAAGGAAAAAAAATGACATTTTTATATACGCAAGTCCATAAACCTTTTCTTAGAAAACATCTAGAAGATGAGTTTTGCTAAAATGAGGTAGTCAACTACAAAGTGAAAGACACGAAATCCAGAAAATATAAACTTCAACATAGTAAACAGGTAAGGGATTTCTTAAACGATTGTGAGTGGATGGCCCAGAATGACAGCTCTGGGGCAGGTACTGAAATTAACCACTCAGAAGCAGGAAGATGAAGGACACCTCGTGTGATTTCTCTAAGATCCAAAGGAAACTACTGAATTTCCTGATTTTTAAAACATGATTAAGAGTTTATTTCAGCTTTTTAAAAAGATTTTTGTTCTAGTGTTTGTGGATAAATTAATCACAGTTATTAAAAAAAAAAAAAAAACCTAAACCTTCCCAAAATGAGGCAGTCATTAATTCTAAAAGGAAATATAATAACTGTACGATTTATGTCACAGCAATGAACAATATAGAGTAAAGCACATAGCTGTAATCATAATAACACAAAACTAAATGTTGACTTCACCAAAACTTATGATGTAATTCTACTGGAAGAATGGATGGAGGACAATTGGTAAAAAGTGGCTTTCACAGTAGGAAATAAGTTATAATGATCAAACTGACATAATAAGAAATAGAAATTTAAGAAATTTTCAAATAACAGGTAAATTATAAATTTAAAAAAAATAAAACAACTTAAGAGTTGAAAATGGTTGGTTCAGGAGAGAAGTTATCTGGGAGTAAGCCATAGGTGAAGCAGTGTATGACCTGCTGCTTTTCATTATCAACCCTGACTTTTAAACTATGTACATGTATTACTTTACTATATATAATTTAAAAAGTGTTTAAAGCCCAAAACACTAACTGTTATGCCCTACTGTTAGACTGTGGTAAATTCCTCAAGGTAGCATTTAGTCTATGAGGTCTCTTAATTTTAGCTAACCTTCCTTGATCTAATAATTACGGGTTCGCATATTCAAACAAAATATCACTAGTAAAAAGTCTACAGCATTATTCTTGTACAAATAAAACTATATAAAGATTGAAGATTTTAATTAACAGTAAAATATGAAATGTTGTCACTAACTTTTGCTTTCTCAACCATTTTTTTTTTCCAGTGGTTTGTGAGGAGACACAAATGGAGAAGTCAAAGAAGTTCAAGAAGTAATAGTGAGGAGGGAAGGGCATGGGAGTGGTATGAATAAAAGTACTCACTAATTATCAAAAACTTAGCAATTTTGGATTTTACGGATTACAAAGATAGTGATAGAATTCAAAACCTTCTAATATGTGTCATAGATGTCACACTGGCTTCCTGTGTAGTTTTCTCTGAAGCATGACTAGGTTTTACTTCGAATGTGAAGACATGCAATACAACAATAATGATCATTGATGCTCATTACAACTTTGATTGCCTACAGCAGACATAAGCAAAGAATGATAGTATGGCAGTGTAAGTGCTTGCATTAAAGTAGATACACAACATGTAGATGGAAAAAAGTGCTTTTAAGACACAAAAATACAAGATTACTTCCTCACTAATGAAGACTCCCAGAAAAGCAATTTTTAAAAAATAGTTCATAATTTCACATGATAATTAGTATACAATGTATATGTATATCAAATCATCATATTGTATATCTTGGGTATATACAATTTTAATTTGTCAATTAAAAATACTTTAAAATTTCAAAAAGAAAAAGATATAGCTGGGCTTGCTGGATTCAAAATGTTGAGACAAGAAAAAGCACAAAACACGAGGAAATTTGTTCCCTCAAATTTAATCTTACACTGTTCTACCTAATGTCAAATAATACTTCATTTTTTTAGCTTGATAGGTTGGGGAAGGACATTAATAATTCATAATATCTTTGATAATGCCTTTAAAACTCTCTGCCTTGTCCAATAGCTGGTGATATAGAAATATATGACTTTCCAACTGAGTAAACCAATGAAATAAGCATATTACATACATTCTTCTGTCACTTGCTAGGTAGCTTATGTCTACCAGACGTCTAGTCCTACTTTTTTATATCAAGACGGAGCTTTCCTAGGGCAAATTTTCAAGAGTAGTAATTTATTTTTCAACAGCACTAGATAGACCTAAGGTAAGGATCAGAATCCTATTGGAGAAAATATGCTGCTATCAGCTGCTTCACTACACATTTCATGAAAGAGCAGACAATTTCAGAGACCTGTGGGCAAACAGTGAATGACAAACAGGATTCTGCCCCCTATTAAGTCAGTATCTTGCTGTTTGATTTTCTGCATACCCAAAGCATATTAATCTTGGCAGTTGAGAGCTTACTATTGTCCCCTCTCTACTTTGTATTGAACTTTTTGCTTTCCTTTGCTTTAAATATCATAAGATAATAATTTAATATGAGTAAAAAAAGAATCCAATAGAAGAGAAGCTAAACATGATTGCATTAACGTGTATTCTGTGTACTCTTGTAATGACCATAATCTATGATACAATTTTACATTTGTAAATTGATACAATTATGATACATTTGTAAATATGATACAATTATACATTCTGAATATAATACGTATATATTCAGAACTTACTAAATGTTACTAACAGGAATTAAGGATGACTCTGTGGAATAAGTCTTAACATTACCTGACAACTAGTCTATGGGTAAAAGGGTAAGAGGACTTTCTCTAAATCGCTGACATTATATAACGGTGCTTAAAAGAGAGCTTATCCTCCTGATGAACCAATAAAACAACAGTACTTTCCTTTCTAGACAAACTTCTCATAGTTAAACATAAGGTACTACCTACAGTGACTATGAAATATTGTTAATATACAGCTGTGATGAAAGCAGTAAGTCACACAGGGAAGATATGAATGATTCATTTTTTCCAAAAGGTTTAATCATTAGGTCTACTTCAAAACATTTTCTAAGGCAAAAAAAATCAAGATACCTAGCTGTTAAGGCTTTGCATACCAGAAAAATATATCTGCTTCACAAAGTCAGATAAATAACCTGAGGTACAAAAACTGTGGCTATTGATTGTGCATATTTTTATTCAAAGGATCTCTGTATTTCAGAAAAAAAATGCTTCTCTGTGGTAAAGAATAAAAATATATCTCATAATTTTCTTCTAAAGATCCAAATAAATGCTCATGAGCCAAAAAAAGTATCAGTTTCATCCCTAGAATACTTTTTATTTTTTACCCCAAGAATATTTTCAGCTATTGATTTATCTTCACTTTAACTCCAAACATTTATCACATGATTATACCATCTGTAACCTATTTCAAAAATTATTCCTAACCTGGAAACTCATTTGGGGGTGTGGCTAGGCAATAGTATAAAGCAATCAACATTTTATCACTTGGTAACAGCTAAATGTCATATAAAATTATCTACATCTGATTCTACTATCTCATTATGAAAGGATGCATTAACAATAAACTAGGTACTATGAAGTATTGCTGGTCTCACTCTCCTCTTCTCTTTTATGTTCCAATAGAATGTTTTAATTTCACAGGAATTACTTACTAAATTTTGAAAATCACTTGACTGTAAATTCCCCCATTCTCTCATTTTTCAAAAAAACAAAATAAGTAATAAAATGAGCAGTGATTCCAAACAAGGATTCAGATTCTAAAAGGACAGTTCAACTAAATATTCTGTTAAAGCAGGATTTTAATACTATATTTTGCAATGTTTAGAAACAAGGACACTATCCAAAACACATGCTTAATTGTACCACTATTGTTATGTAAACACTTCAAGATGTAACAAATTAGTACTTTTTGACCAGAATCAGTTGATCATCAAGTTCTTTCTAAAATTAGACTTCTCATATGTCTAATGAAAGATACCACAATTTGTCATTACAGCTGTTTTTAGATATTTGTTTTGTCAGTTAACTAGTAAGCATAAGTGTGGACTGAAAAATAAATACTAGGTATGTATACAAGTATGTGTCTTTTTTAATCATATAGTCTTTTTTCTAGGTTATTAACTCCAATTGTTGTAGAAAAATATTAAATTTTATTTATTAAAAAATATTTATTTATTTATTGAGTCAGGGTCTTGCTCTGCTGTCCATGCTGGAGTACAGTGGCACAATCGCAGTTCACTACAGTCTCGAGCTCCTGGGCTCAAGCATTTCTCTCACTTTAGCCTCCCAAGTAGCTACAACTACAGGTACGTGACACCATGCCCAGCTATATTTTTTATTTTTTGTAGAGATGCGGTCTCACTATGTTGTCTAGGCTGATCTCAGACTCCTAGACTCAAGTGATCCTCCTGCCTCAGCATCCCAAAGTGCTGGGTTTACAAGTGTAAGCCAACGTATAAACCTTCATATCCTCTTTCTTTGCCTGACCACTATGAATAATTTTCTTGAGTCTTAAATGCCTAGGTTTTGTTGTGCAGATCAGAGTACCAAATTAAGAAATAATGGAAAGGAGTTTGAGCTAGATTGCTTTATATTGAAAATGACAAAGAGTTGCTTGCAGAAGAAAAATATGGATCCTAAAGAAAAGGAGGGTAAGAAAGGTAAGGACTAATCCAGGCTGTCTTTAGGGCACATTTTAAGAAATTCTGAGCCAGGTGTGGTGGCTCACATCTGTAATCTCAGCACTTTGGGAAGCTGAGGTGGGTGGATCACCTGAGGTTGGGGGTTCGAGATCAGCCTGACCAACATGGAGAACTCTCGTCTTTACTAAATACACAAAATTAACCGGGCATGGTGGCGCATGCCTGTAATCCCAGCTACTCAGGAGGCTGAGGCAGAAGAATTGCTTGAACCTGGGAGGCGGAGGTTGCAGTGAGCTGAGAGCACACCATTGCACTCCAGCCTGGGCAACAAGAGCAAAACTCCGTCTCAAAAAAAAAAAAAAAAAAAAAAAATTCTTAGGATGAATACAGAGTGAGCCGCTCTACCATGTGGTACAGGACTTTAAGAAGATAGGTGAAAAAGGATTTAAATACATTTTGTTGTGTATTATGACCGAAAATCCTTTTTGATGTTTTTTCAGAGATATTAGTAAACGAAATTGCTTTCTGAATTTTTAGGTATGTTATGTTTTTGTTTGTATGTTTGTTCTCTAGTTATTTATTATGCTCAGGTTGACTTCAGAGTGAGAGCAGGAGGTCCAGCTTTATATAGATTACAATATAGATTATGGATTATTACTCCAATAGGTAGTAGATATTTAAACCGTAATTTCAAAGAAAAGTAGTCCAATTTTTCAATTTCTTCCAAGTTTTGCTGTGGGCTATAACATAATAAACCAGACTATTAGGAATTTGACATATTCTGCAACTTCTATTTGGTTACAAGCACCAAATAGTTTATGAATAACTATTTAAAACCAAAGCATATTACCACACAAATTAAAATAGACTGCAGTATGATAGGTGCACAATAATGAGTAACTGATATTTATTAAATATTTACTCTGTATCACGATTTTTTCTAAACAGCTGACATATATTAATTCTTTTGCTATGCCCACCATAATTGTATAATATAGAACTAGTTTTTGCCCTATTTTTTTAAAGTGGAAATGAAGTACCAAAAAGATAAATAACATGCTTAAGGTCACATAATACCAGTTGGTAAGTAGTGCAGTTGGATTGAAAACCAGGCAGTCTGGTTCCAGAGCCTACCTTCTCAACCTCTATGTTATATCGTTTCTTTAAAACAGTATGTTTAAATCATATAGAAAAAGAATTACAATCTAAAGATATTTCATTATTAATAACAAAAGAAATCAATGTTCACAATATAAATTTTAAAACAATCCTATTCTCAGTGATACACATAATGTGGCCTGAACGGGATTTTGTTTATGTGCTACCCCAATTCATGTGCTCACCTTGCTTTCTGGCTACAGTTGCCATTGCCATTGTTATCAATAGTGTAACAACTTATCTGAGAAAAAATAAGTAGTATGTCACGGTGTTTCACACTTATAAAGTAAAATTTGACCGAGAGTTTTTAGAAACACCTGGCTTCTGGCCATGTATAGTACAGATGGACATAAGCTCTCTGCAGGGAGTGAAGAAAGAGAAAGAGAGAGTGAGAGAGAGGGAAAAAATGATGTATTACACATTATAATTTAATATATATTGCATATATTTGGAAAAACTAATAGATACAAATTATCCCATTGAGCCTGGGTTGTTTTGTGAGAAAGTTATATTGGATTTCTTTGCTACTGCTCCTGGGGCATAATAGGGCCAATCAGTATGAATTCTAGGGACACAATATCAGTTAAAATTCATGGGGAGTAATGCAGGTAACAGAAATATGGAAATGATCCCAGCAGAGCACTAAAAGGACCAGTCTGTAAACAAATATAGCCAATGATCGTCATGGCAAGCAATCCTGATGAAATAGCCATGGAGTAACCTTTCCTTTACCTCAAAAGAGAATTACGCTGCGGGTGATCTGTACTGATGTTTTACCAGGATCATCTCTGTAGTTGTTGAAATTAAATTGCCACTTCCATAGGGAATTGCCTAGAAAATAACTTTGTCATGGAACAATAACCTAAGAGCTTACTTCAAAATACAGTCCTTAAGGATTGTTTTAAGAATGATAAGAGGCCGGGCGCGGTGGCTCAAGCCTGTAATCCCAGCACTTTGGGAGGCCGAGGCGGGTGGATCACGAGGTCAGGAGATCGAGACCATCCTGGCTAACAAGGTGAAACCCCGTCTCTACTAAAAATACAAAAAACTAGCCGGGCGCGGTGGCGGGCGCCTGTAGTCCCAGCTACTCGGGAGGCTGAGGCAGGAGAATGGCGTAAACCCGGGAGGCGGAGCTTGCAGTGAGCCGAGATCGCGCCACTGCACTCCAGCCTGGGTGACAGAGGGAGACTCCGTCTCAAAAAAAAAAAAGAAAAAAGAAAAAAAAGAATGATAAGAGCATTGGTAACATCCTAAAAGGGTGTTCTCAGAATCACCTAAATGAGGCTGATTTTCAAACCATTCCATTGTGCAGTTCAACGAGACTCCCTGGATGTGGAATTTAATATCCAAGAACTTTTCAATATGTGGATGCGTTCATCCACAAAACCATTTATTTGACTCCAAACATATTTGTGTTTGGTTTTCGTGCAGTTTTTTCAGTATAGAGAGATGAATGTCTTATAATAGATCTTGAGAAAAATCTCATTTGGGGAACCTGAAATAATCTGCCACCACCGTGTCCAAGTCAGCAGTGTGTAAATCCTCAGCTCAAAGTGCCTGTGTTGTTTTTCTAGACATCAGCCTTGTTTTTTCTGTTTCTATGAAGGATAAGAAGAAACTTGCCCTCAGTGCTCCAAATGAGATCATAGGATTATGAGTGACTCTTACCATGAACCCACAATTTCTTGACTGAAAAAAGTAATGAAAAGAATTGGAACATTTTTACCCCTTCTGACATTAACCCAGTCCTGCTGGTACAGGCTGTGCTGTAAGTGTTGAGCAAACCCTTTGTCATTCACCTGAACCTCTGGAATGCCAGACCATTTGGAAAATTAAAGAATCTCACCTTCAAGCAGAGGGCAGGAAAGTACAGGTAATATCTGGATATTGCTCGTCACTGTGTTTGAAGTAGAATAAAGAGACAATAAAACATTTTGGCTGGTTTCTACATCTTGAGGATTTATTTTTCTCTTTGTGATGTGACAGTTTAAATGAGCAAGCTAACTTAAAATGGGAAAATGTCACTAATTTTTACAAGACCTACAACAATACAGACCCCACCCAACATTTGACTAAAATTCTCCAAATATTTACCCCAGGTAAATGCACATCTCAATTAACATCGTGATTTTTCCAAAAAATTAACTTATAAAACAAATGTTTAGAGTAGGGGAAAATATGCTGACTTAAGTAACTTTGGAAGTATGTGGTGTCTATAGGACTAAAAGCAAAAGAAAGTATAAATAAGCACAGTATTCTAGTTGATAAAACATCTTCCCCACAGTAACAGTTCTAATATTAATATTAGATATTAAGAGTTCTAATATTAATATCCATGTAGCTGGAACTGAAAAATTAAGTAAAAGGATGGCAGATGGTAGAAGCCAGATGTCTCACTATTAGAGTGAGAGTTTACAAATAAGCCAGGAGGAGAGACCAGAATGATCCATGTGGTAACGGAATAGAGTTGGAGACATCTGTACGAACTCATGTTTAGTTTAATATGGATACAGATGATTAATTATAAATATTTATAGATATTTATATATACATGGGTTAGTATACACAAATATATCCTTGTTCTACCCGTTGAGATGGCTTAGAAGCAATGACACCCTGAAAGCAAAGAACAGCCGGGCACAGTGGCTCATGCCTGTAATCCCAGCACTTTGGGAGGCTGAGGTGGGCAGATCACGAAGTCAAGAGATCGAGACAATCCTGGCCAACATTGTGAAAACCCATCTACTAAAAATACAAAAATTAGCTGGGTGTGGTGGTGCATGCCTGTAGTCCCAGCTACTTGGGAGGCTGAGGCAGGAGAATCACTTGAACCTGGAAGGTGGAGGTTGCAGTGAGCCAAGATCGCACCACTGCACTCCAACCTGGTGACAGAGTGAGACTCCATCTCAAAAAAAGAAGAAGAAAATAAAGCAAAGAACATGCCCAGCACTCAGATCTGATTTATATATGATCATTCTCTAATAAAAGGAACAATGGGTCCTTGGATAAATGACTGATTCTAGTACTAGTAAAGGTAATATAGAATATGAATTGGATCATCTTGTAGTGTTAGAAAAGTGAGTGCTCAAAATAAAACAAAAACCCACAATGATGGAGATATGTCAAAGGGACACAGAAGCTAAGTGATAGCCCTCCCATTGGCTCAAACTTTCACAATTTTAGCAACAAAATAAAGTAGTATTAGGTTATTACCCAGTATAAAATAAATATCCAAGAGTCCATATTAAAATAAATAAATGATTGAATAAATAAATAAAAAGGAGAGAAGAGACAAATTTCTCATTCAGAATAATTTCAAATAATGTATGTATATACTCTCTTCCCAGGGAAACAGAATATGACTCCTATACCTTAAATGTGGGCTTTGCATAGTGACTTTATTCAAAAAAATTATAATATGAAAAAAGAGAAAGAAAAAAGTAACCTTACAGTAAAAAAAACTTGATGAAGGCTACCTAGCCAGGTGATCAATGTCAACATGAACTGTTTACATTATGTTGATAGTACTCTTGATACAACATGATAAAAATATAACTTTTACCTCTGTGATCTTTCTCCCCAAACCCAAGATGCCATTCTAATCATGAGAAAAATATCAGAAAAATCATAACTGATGAAGCAGTTCTACAGAATACCTACCCAGTATTCTTCAAAATTGTCAGTCATCAAAAGCAAGTCTGAGAAACTGTTATAGCCAAGAAGAACATAAGGAGATGTGACAACTAAATGTAATGTGGAGGAGGCAGAACAACAATAGAAGCCTCCACTGATTGTTCTTTTGTAGGAACACCAAATTTAAGAGCTATACACACACACACACACACGCACACACACACGTACCCTTTCATAAAAACAAAAAATCAGGTGAGTGATCGCAGTACCTGGTTTTAACTTCATTTCACTGAAAGAGGCACTGAAGTGGGTAGGAAAGACAGTCTTGGATTGCTGCCACCATCCCTCCCCCATCCCCCAGCAGTGACTGCATGGCATGGAGGGAGAATCTGCACTTGCCAGTGGAGACGGCACAGCAATTGTGGGTCTCTGCACTGGAACTCAGTGCTGCTGTGTCACAGCAGAAAGCAACACTGGGCAGAACTCTGTCTGTGGCCATGGAGGGTGCATTTAGACCAGCTTTAGCCATAGAGGAATTGCTCATTTTAGCAGTCAGAATCTGAGTTCCAATAAGTCCTGTCATTCCAGGCTAAAGGGCTCTGGGGTTCTAAATAAACTCACAAGGCCGACTAGGCCACAAGGACTGCAATTGACGGGCAAATACTGATGTTATGCTGGGCTCAGAGCCAGTGGACTTGGGGAGCATGCGACCTAGTGAGACACCAGCCAGGGTGGCCATGGGAGTGCCTGCGCCACTCCTCTCCGAAACCCAGGCAGCTCCGCTCACAGCTCCAGGAGAGATGACTTTCCTCCACCGGAGGAGAGAAGAGAGAAGAGTAAAGCGGACTTTGTCTTGCAACTTAGATGCCAGCTCATCTATTGTAGGATAGGGGACCAGGCAGAGGCCTGAGGACCCCATTCCAGGTCCTCGCCCCTGAATGATATTTCTAGACACACTCTGGTTCAAAAAAAAGCCCTGTCTTGAAGGCAAGGAACCAGTCCTGGCAGGATTCATCATCTGCCGATGAAATACTCCTTAGGCCCTGAGCAATCAGCGGCCTCAGCCAGTAGTACTTTCTGTAGGCCTTGGATGAGACTCAGAGATGTGATGGCTTCAGGTGTGACCCAGCACATTTCCAGCTACGGTGGCTATGGGGAGACACCCCTTCTTCTTGAGAAAAGAACAGGGAAGAGCACATGGATATATAAAGCAAATATTATTAGAACTAAAGAGGGAGATAGACCACCATAATAGCTAGAAAATTCAACACCCCACTTGAAGCATTGGACAGATGATTCAAGACAGAAAATCAACAAAAGAACCTTGGACTTAAGCTGCACTAAGACCAAATCGAACTAATATTTACAGAACATTTTATCCAACAACCGCAGAATACATATTCTCCTCAGCACATGGATCATTCTCGAGGATAAACCATATGTTAGGCCACAAAACAAGTCTTAAAGCATTAAAAAAAAAAAAAAAAAAAAACTGAAATAATATCAAGTATCTTCTCTGGCCGCAATAGAATAAAACTAGAAATCAATAATGAGGAATTTTGGAAGCTGTATAAACACATGGAAATTAAACAATACACTCCAGAATGATGAGTGGGTCAATGAAGAAATTAAGAAGGAAATTGAAAAATTTCTTGAAACAAATGATAATGAAAACACAACATACCAAAACCTATGCAATACAGTGAAAGCAGTATTAAAAGGGAAATTTATAGCTACAAGTGCATACATCATTAAAGGAGAAAAACATCAAATAAACAACCTCACAATGCATCTTAAAGAATGAGAAAAGCAAGAGCAAACCAAACCCAAAATTAGTATAAAAAAAGAAATAATAAAGATCAGAGAAGCGCCGGGCATGGCGGCTCACATCTGTAATCCCAGGACTTTGGGAGGCTGAGGTGGGCAGATTGCTTGAACTCAGGAGTTGGAGACCAGTCTGAGCAACATGGCAAAATGTCGTCTCTGCAAAAAAATTTTTGCTGGGTATGGTGGCATATTCTTCTGGTCCCAGCTACTTGGCAGGCTGAGGTGGGAGGATCACTTGACCCCAGGTGGTCAAGGCTGCAGTGAGCCATGATCACGTCGCTGCACTCCAGCCTGGGTGACAGAGTGAGACTCTGTCTCTAAAGGAAAAAAAAAAAGAAAAAGATCAGAGAGGAAATAAATGAAATCGAAATGAAGAAAACAATACAAAAAATCAACGAGGCAGGTAAAGTGGCTCATACCTGTAGTCCCATCACATTTGGAGGCCAAGGAGAGTGGATCCCTTGAGCCCAGGAGTTTGAGAGGAGCCTGGGCACCATGGAAAAGCCTGCCTCTATAAAAAATATGAAAATTTAAAAAATTAGCCAGATGTGGTGACATGTGCCTGTAGTCACAGCTACTCAGGAGGCTGAGGTGAGAGGATTGCTTAAGCCCAAGAGGTCAAAGTTGCATTGAGTCAAGATGTCACCCCTGCACTCCAGTCTGGGAGACAAAAATGAGACCCTGTGTCAGAAAAAAATAAAATGAAATAAAATATATGAAATAAAATAAACAAAATGAATAGTTTTTTTTTTTTTTTTAAAAAAAAGGTAAGAAAACTGGCAAACCTTAACCAGACTAAGTAAGAAAAACAGAGAGATGACTCAAATAAAATTAGGGATATAAAAGGACACATTACAACTGATACTGCAGAAATTCGAAGGATCATTAGAAACCTACAATAAATGGAAAATGGATAAATTCCCAGACACATACAACCTATCTGTGATTGAATCATGAAAAAAATCCAAAACCTAAACAGATCAAAAACAAGTAATAAGATTCAAGCTGTAATAAAAAGCCTCCCGGTAAAGAAAAGCCTGGGACCAGATGACTTTACTGCTGAATTTCTCCAAACATTGAAAGAAGTAAAACCAATCCTACTGAAACTATTCAGAAAAATAGAAGAGGAAGGAATATTTTCCAGACTCATTCTATGATGCCAGTATTTATGCTAATACCAAAACCAGACAAAGACACACACACACACACACACACACACACACACACACTCTACAGGCCAACAGCTCTGATGAAAATTCATCCAAAAATCCTCAATAAAATACCAGCAAACATAATTCAACAATGCATCAATAAGATTATTCATCACAACAAAGTGGGATTTATCCCTGAGATGCAAGCATGGTTCAACATACATAATAAATGTGATACATTTCATTGATTGTATACAATAGAATAAAGGACAAAAACCATGTGATCATTTCAATTGATGCTGAAAATCATTTGATAAAATTCAACATCCTTTCATAATAAAAACCCTCCAAATACTGGGTTAAAAGGAACAAATCTCAACACTATAAAAACCATATATGACAGACCTACAGTTAGTATCATACCAAATGGGGAAAACTGAAAGCCTTTCCTCTATCTGGAACACAACAAAGATGTTCACTTTCCTCACTGTTATTCAGCACAGTATTGGAAGTCCTAGCTAGAGCAACAAGACAAAAGAAAGAAATACAGGGCATAAATATTAGAAAGAAAGAAGTCAAATTATCCTTGTTTGCAGATGATACAATAGTATATTTGGAAAAATCTAAAGATTTTATTAAAAAACTGTTAGAACCGTTGAACAAATGTGTTAAAGTTGCAGGATACAAAATCAACATACAAAAATTAGTAACATTTCTATATGCCAACAGTTAACAATATGAAAAAGAAATTTAAAAAGTAATCCCATTTATAATAATTGACAATAAAATTAAATATCTAGAAATTAACCAGGGAAGTGAAAGATCTCTACAATGAAAACTATAAAACATTGATGTAGGAAATTGAACAAGATGAGATTTAAATGTTCCTGCCTGCCGGCTCTGGAGAGAACAGTGCATCTCCCAGCACAGTGCTCGAGTTCTGCTAAGGGATAGATTGCCTCCTCAAGTGGGTCCCCGGAGACACCTCTCAGCAGGGGTCTACAGACACCTCATACGGGAGAGCTCTGGCTGACATCTGGCAGGGGTGCCCCACTGGGATGAAGCTTCCAAAAGAAGGATCAGGTAGCATTATTTGCTCATCTGCAGCCTCTGCTGGTGATCCCAGGCAAACAGGGTCTGGAGTGGATCTCCAGCAAACTCCAGCAGACCCTCAGCAGAGGGGCCTGACTGTTAGAAGGAAAACTAACCAACAGAAAGGAATTGCATCAACATCAACAAAAAGGACATCCACAAATAAATCCCATCTTATGGTCACTAACATCAAAGACTAAAAGTAGATAAATCTGTGAAGATGAGGGAAAACCAGCACAAAAAAGCTGAAAATTCCAAAAACCAGAATGCCTCTTCTCCTCCAAAAGATCACAGCTGCTCTCCAGCAAGGGAACAAAACTGGATGGAGAATGAGTTTGAAAAATTAACAAAAGTAGATTTCAGAAGGTAGGTAATAACAAACTCCGTTGAGGTAAAGGAGCATGTTCAAACCCAATGTAAAGATGCTTAGAATCATGATACTAGGTTACTGGAGCTGCAAACTAGAATAACCAGTTTAGAGAAGAATATAAATGACCTAATAAAGCTGAAAATCATAGCACGAGAACTTCATGAAGCATACACAAGTATCAATAGCCGAATCAATCAAGCAAAAGAAGGATATCACAGATTGAAAATCAACTTAATGAAATAAAGTGTGAAGACAAGATTAGAGAAAAAATAATGAAAAGAAACAAACAAAGCCTCCAAGAAATATAGGATGATATGAAAAGACCAAACCTACGTTTGATTGGTGTGCCTGAAAGTGACGAGGAGAATGGAACCAAGTTGGAAAACATTCTTCAAAATATTATCCAGGAGAACTTCCCCAACCTAGCAAGAAAAGCTAACATTCAAATTCAGGAAATACAGAGAACACCAAAAGATACTCCTTGAGAAGAGTAACCCCAAAACACATAATCGTCAGTTTCACCAAGATTGAAATGAAGGAAAAAATGTTAAGGGCAGCCAGAGAGAAAGGTCAGGTTACACACAAAAGGAAGCCCACCAAACTAATAGCAGATCTCTCTTCAGAAACCCTACAAGCCAGAAGAGAATGGAGGCCAATATTCAATATTCTTGAAGAAAAGAATTTTCAAACCAGAATTTTATATCCAACCAAACTAAGCTTCATAAGTGAAGAAGAAATAAAATCCTTTACAGACAAGCAAATGCTGAGAGACTTTGTCACCACCAGACCTGCCTTACAAGAGCTTCTAAAGGAAGCATTAAATATGAAAAGGGACAACTGGTACCAGCCACTGCAAAAAAATACCAAATTGTAATGACCACTCTATGAAGAAATTTCATCAACTAATAGGCAAAATAACCAGCTAGCATCATAATGACAGGATCAAATTCACACATAACAATATTAGCCTTAAATATAAATGGGCTAAATATCCCAATTTTAAGACACGGACTGGCAAATTTGATAGAGTCAAGACCCATTGGTGTGCTGTATTCAGGAGACCCATCTTGTTTGCAAAGACACACACATAGGCTCAAAATAAAAGGATGGAGAAATATTTACCAAGGAAATGGAAAGAAAAAAAAAAGAAAGAAAGAAAACAGGGTTTGCAATCCTAGTCTCTGATAAAACAGACTTTAAACCAACAAAGATCAAGAGACAAAGAAGGCCATTACATAATGGTAAAGGGATCAATGCAACAAGAAGAGCTAACTATACTAAATATATATGTACCCAATACAGGAGCACCCAGATTCATAAAGCAAGTTCTTAGAGACCTAGGAAAAGACTTACACTCCCACACAATAATAGTGGGAGACTTTAATACCACACTGTCATTATCAGATAGATGAACAAGACAGGAAATTAACAAGGATATTCAGGACTTCAACTCAGCTCTGGACCAAGCCGACCTAATAGACATTTACAGAACTCTTCATCCCAAACAAACAGAATATACATTCTTCTCAGCACCACATCGCACTGATTCTAAAATTGACCACGTAATTGGAGGTAAAACACTCCTCAGCAAATGCAAAAGAACAGAAATCATAACCAACAGTCTTTCAGACCACAGTGCAATCAAATTAGAACTCAGGATTAAGAAGCTCACTCAAAAACCACACAACTATATGGAAACTGAACAGCCTGCTCCTGAATGACTACTGGGTAAATAATGAAATTAAGGTAGATTAAAGAAGTTTTTTGAAACCAAGGAGAACAACGACACAATGTACCAGAATCACTGGGACACATTTAAAGCAGTGTTTAGAGGGAAATTTATAGCACTAAACGCCCACAGGAGAAACAGGAAAGATATAAAATTGACACCCTAACATCACAATTGAAAGAACTAGAGAAATAAGAGCAAACAAATTCAAAAGCTAGCAGAAGACTAAAAATAACTAAGATCAGAACAGAACTGAAAAAGAAAGAGACATGAAAATACCTTCAAAAAATCAATGAATCAAGGAGCTGGGTTTTTTGAAAAGATTAACAAAATAGAGAGACCACTAGCCAGACTAATAAAGAAGAAAAGAGAGAAGAATCAAATAGACACACACAAAAAAATAATAATAATAATAAAAGGGAGATCACCACTGATCCCACAGAAATACAAACTACCATCGGCGAATACTATAAACACCTCTACACAAATAAACAGGAAATCTAGAAGAAATGGATAAATTCTGGGACACATACACCCTACCAAGACTAAACAAGGAAGAAGTCAAATCCCCGAATAGACCCATAACAAGTTCTAAAATTGAGGGAGTAATTAATGACCTGCCTACCAACCAAAAAAAAAAGTTAATGACCAGACAGATTCACAGCCAAGTACTAGCAGAGGTGGAAAGAGGAGCTGGTAACATTCCTTCTGAAACTAATGCAAACAATTGAAAAAGAGGGACTCCTGCATAACTCATTTTATGAGGCCAGCATCATCCTAATAGCAAAACGTGGCAGAGACACAACAAAAAAAGAAAATTTCAGGCCAATATCCCTGATGAACATTGACACGAAAATCCTCAATAAAATACTGGCAAACTGACTCCAGCAGCACATCAAAAAGTTTATCCACCATGATCAAGTTGGCTTCATCCCTGGAATGCAAGGCGGGTTCAACATACGCAAATCAATAAACGTAATCCATCACATAAACAGACCCAGTGACAGTAACCACATGATTATCTCAATAGATGCAGAAAAGGCCTTCGATAAAATTCAACATCCCTTCATGCTAAAAACTCTCAATAAACTAGGTATTGATGGAATATATCTCAAAATAATAAGAGATATTTATGACAAAC
The DNA here is from genome assembly GCF_008728515.1 of Papio anubis. Classification (NCBI taxonomy): domain Eukaryota; kingdom Metazoa; phylum Chordata; class Mammalia; order Primates; family Cercopithecidae; genus Papio; species Papio anubis. Next base: position 141,835,008 of record NC_044981.1, on the reverse strand, counting down.
CCACAGCAAATAGCATACTGAATGGGCAAAAGCTGGAAGCATTTCCTTTGAAAACAGGCACAAGACAAGGATGCTGTGTCATCACTGATCATTAGAGAAATGCAAATGAAAACCACAACGAGATACCATCTCACGCCAGTTAGAATGGCAATCATTAAAATGTCAGGAAACATTTGGGCTTGGTGGCTCACATCTGTAATCTCAGCACTTTGGGAGGCCAAGGCAGGTGGATCACGAGGTCAAGAGTTCAAGGCCAGCCTGGCCAAGATGGTGAAACCCTGTCTCTTCCAAAAATACAAAAATTAACTGGGTGTGGTGGCAGGCACCTGTAATCCCAGCTACTCGGGAGGCTGAGGCAGAGAATTGCTTGAACTGGGAGGCAGACGTTGCAGTGAACTGAGATTTCACCACTGCACTCCAGCCTGGATGACAGAGCAAGACTTTGTCTCAAAAAAGAAAAAGAAAGAAAGTCAGGAAATAACAGATGCTGGAGAGGATGTGAAGAAATAGGAACGCTTTTACACTGTTGGTGGGAGTGTACATTAGTTCAACCATTGTGGAAGACAGTATGGCGAATTCTCAAGGATCTAGAACCACTAGAACCAGAAATACCATTTGACTTAGCAATCCCATTATTTGGTATATACCCAAGGGATTATAAATCATTCTACTATAAAGACACATGCACACATACGTTTATTGCAGCACTCTTCACAACAGCAAAGACTTGGAACCAACTCAAATGCCCATCACTGATAGACTGGATAAAGAAAATATGGCACATATACACCATGGAATTCTATGCAGCCATAAAAAAGGATGAGTTCATGTCCTTTGCAGGGACATGGATGAAGCTGGAAACCATCATTCTCATCAAACTAACACAAGATAAGAAAACCAAACATCACATGTTCTCACTCATAAGTAGGAGTTGAACAATGAGAACACATGGACACAGGGAGGGGAACATCACACACTGTGGCCTGTCAGGGAATGGGGGGGCTAGGGAAAGGATAACATTAGGAAAAATATCTAATGTAGATGATGGGTTGATGGATGCAGCAAACCACCATGGCACGTGTATACCTATGTAACAAACCTGCACATTCTGCACATGTATCCCAGAACTTAAAGTATAATAAAAAATAAATAAATAATAATGATGAAAAAAATAATACTATGCTGGCCCTAAATACTTGCCAAAATGCTTTAATCCCAATGCCTTTTGCTCTCCAAAAGCAACCTCAGGACATATGTTTTGGTTTTTCACTCTTCAAAATGGATAAGCTTTATTTTAAGGCATTATTAGCTTTATTTATTATTAGCTCCTTATCTCATGTATTTTCAAAATTGTTAGCTTTATATTTATGTTTAAAAGAACTTTAATAATATCATTTTGAAAACAAATTTAAAAAAGAAATTGAATAAGACATCAAAAAATGGAAAGATATTACATGTTCATGAATTGGAAGACTCTATATTGTTAAAATGCCCATACTAACCAAAGCAATCTATAAATTCAATGCAATTCCTATCAAAATACCAATGACATTCTTCATAGAAATGTTTTAAAATTCTATGAATTATATGGATCCACAAACGACCCAGAATAGCCAAAGCTATCCTCAGCAAAAAGAGCAAAACTGGAGGAATCACATTACCTGAATTCAATAATACTACAGAGCTATAACACTGAAACAGCATGGTATTGGCATAACAACAGACACATAGACTAATGAAACAGAATAGAGAATGCAAAAACAAATTTATACATCTACAGTAAACTCATTTTCAATGAAGGTGTGAAAAATATGCATTTGGGAAAAAACAGTCTCTTCAATAAATGGTACTGGAAAAAGTGGATATCCATATGCAGGAGAATGAAACTAGACACCTATCTCTTGTAACATACAAAAATCAAATCAAAATGGATTAAAATCTTAACTCTAAAACCTCAAACTATAAAACTACTACAAGAAAACATTGAGGAAACTCTCCACGACATAGGATTGGGCAAAGATTTATTGAGTAATACCCCACAAGCACAGACAAATGAAGCAAAAATGGACAAATGGAACCACATCAAGTTAAAAAGCTTCTGCACAGCAGAGGAAACAGTTAACACAGTGAGGAGTGAATCCACAGAATCAGAGAAAATATTTGCAAACTATCCATCTGACAAGAAATTAATGACCAAAATATGTAAGGAACTTAAATAACTATATAGGAAAAAAATTAATAATCTGATTTTAAAATGGCCAAAAGATCTGAATAGACATTTCTCAGAAAAAGACATACAGGGCAGTAGCAGTGGCTCACACCTGTAATCCCAGCACTTTGGGAGGCCGAGGCAGGTAGATTGCTTGAGCTCAGAAGTTCCAGACCAGCCTGGGCAACATGGTGAAACCCTGTCTTCACCAAAAATATATATATATAAAAAAACACAGGAATGATTGTGTGTACCTGTAGTCCCAGCTGCTAGAGTGGCTGAGGTGGGAGATTGCTTGAGCCCAGGAGGTGGAGGCTGTGATGAGCCAAGATTGTGCCACTGCACTCCAGCCTGGGTGACAGAGTGAGACCACATCTCAAAAAAAGGAAAAAGAAAGAAAAAATGACATACAAATGGCAAACAGGCATATGAAAAGGTGCTCAACATCACTGATTATCAAAGAAATGCAAATCAAAGCTACAATGAAATATCATCTCAGCCCAGTTAAAATGGCTTTATATCCAAAATGTGAACCCAAAAGTATCTGCGATAGGTCTCAATCAATTTAAAAAATGTGGCCGGGCACGGTGGCTCAAGCCTGTAATCCCAGCACTTTGGGAGGCCGAGACGGGCGGATCATGAGGTCAGGAGATCGAGACCATCCTGGCTAACACGGTGAAACCCCGTCTCTACTAAAAATACAAAAAAACTAGCCGGGTGAGGTGGCGGGCGCCTGTAGTCCCAGCTACTCGGGAGGCTGAGGCAGGAGAATGGCATAAACCTGGGAGACAGAGCTTGCAGTGAGCTGAGATCCGGCCACTGTACTCCAGCCTGGGTGACAGAGCGAGACTCCGTCTCAAAAAAAAAAAAAAAAAAAAAAATGTATTTTGCCAAGGTTAAGGATGTACCTGTGACACAGCCTCGGAGGTCCTGATGACTTGGGCCCAAGGTGGTCGGGGTACAGCTTGATTGTATACATTTCAGGGATATGTGAGACATCAACCAATATGTATAAGAGGTATATTGGTTCAGTCCAAAAAGGTGGGACAACTTGAAGGGAGTGAGTGTTGAGGGGATTAGGGGCTCACATTTCTTACATGTGAGAGAAGGATAAAGGATTAGTCACATGCCTCAGTCTGGGTCAGTGAATCTTCATTTTTACATAAACAAAAGGACAGAAGAAGCAATAAAATATGCATTTGTCGCAGGTGAGCAAAGGGATGACTTTGAGTTCTGTCCTTTTTCCCAAACTTATGAAGATAGCCTATCAATTTATATTGCCAAGGTGGAATTCAGCAGAACTGTTTTAGGATAAAGATCTTGAGGCCCACAGGAATTTCCTTGTGGGCAAATTTTAAGGTAGGTATGTAGCTTTTTAAAAAAATCTTTATACCTATCTTATTTAGGAATAAAATGGTCGGCAGATTTGCCTGATGCAGTTCCCAGCTTGACTTTTCCCATTGGCTCAGTGATTTGGAGGTTTATTTTCCTTTCACAAAAGACAGGCAATAACATATGTTGGAGAGAATGTGGAGAAAGGGGAACCCTCATATCCTCATACTGGCGGGAATGTAAATTAGCACAACCACGATGAAGAACAGTTTGAAAAGTCCTCAAGAAACTAAAACTAGAGCCATTGCATCCAGTATATTTAGACCTTTGATCAATCTTGGATGTAGTTTTATGTATGGGGTAAGATAGAGGTCCTGTTGTTCCGGGCTGGGCATTTTTTTCCCAGATGAATAACTCCTCATGTTAACATAATTTATTAAATAATCTTTTACATCATATAAAACAATTATGTTAATTTTCTGTATATCCTTGTGTGCATTTCCAATTTGGTTACACGGGCTTTCATCACAAGTTTTAATGTCTAGTAAAGCAATTGAATTTTTAAATTTATATTGTGTGCTACTGGCTATTTATTTCTTCCATTTGACTTTTAAATAAAACTATTCTTTTTATGTGGAGAATTCCAGGAGAGGGAGGAATGCTTTCTGCATGCCAATTAGGAGGCCATGGTGGACCTCAGCCCCATTGGTCACAACAGCAACAGCAATCACCTTATCAGCCTTGTTCGTATCTCTTCCTCTTTTCCTGTCTTGCTTTCCACACTATTGCACCCCTACTTTCTGCCAGATAAACTCTCTGCTGCCAAGACTTGTCTCAGGCCCTTATTTTGGAGGGCCTAAAACTAAGATATTTTATTTTTTAAATAAAATAAAAACATTTCATAGCTTTAATTTATCCTATGAGAGCAGCTTTAGCTGCTATGAGGTGTACTCTCTTTCAATAATTTCTACATAATTAGTAATTGGTAATTTTAGTTCCTCTTTTCATCAGATGAGTATTTTGGAGAGTTTTTATTGATGTAAAAGTAGCTAAGCTTTCTGGAATTATAATGAAAGAATGTGGTCTATAACAATCTCTATTTTTAAAAAGTGTTATATTTGTTATTATTAATATTAATTTTGATTGACCAATCATAATTGCATATGTTTATGGCGTACAATGTGATGTTTTGATACATGTGCACAATGTGAAATGATTAAATCAGGCTCATTAACATATCCATCACCTCATTTACCTACTATATATATATATATATATATATATATAAAATTTTTTGAGACAGGGTCTCACTCGTTGCCCAGGCTTGAGCTCAGCGGTGTGATCTTGGCTCACTGCAGTCTCAACTTCCCAGGCTCAAGCAATCCTCTTGCCTCAGCCTCCTGAGTAGCTGGGACTACAGGCACATGCCATCATGCCTGGTTAAACCTATCATTTTCAAAGATGAGAATTTTTAAATGTACTATTTTATTTTGAAACATACTATACATTATTCGGTATAAAGTACATTATACATAATAGATCTCAAACCTATTCCTCCTGTTTATCTGAAATTTTGTACCCTTGGATCAACAACTCCCTATTCCTTCCTTTCCTACTTCCCCTCCTTTCCCAGTCTCTGGTAGCCATCATTCTATTCTCTACTTCTATAAGTTCGACTTTATCAGATTCTACATGTAATTGAGATCATGTGGTATTTGTTTACTGCATTTTCTTGTGGTGTTTGGATTATTTTACTTAGCATAATATCCTTCAGATTAATATATGATGTCATAAATGACAGAATTTCACCCTTTAAATTTAATAGTATCTCATTGTGATATATATTACATTTTCTATGCATTCATCCATTGATGGACACTTCAGTTGATTCCACATCTTAGCTCTTGTGAATAATTATGGAATGAACATGGGAGTGCAGGTATTCCTTTGACATATTCTTTTTTATTTAAGGCTAGTTTTGTGAAGCAGTGGGAGTGGAGAAGGAACAAAGAAATGTGTAACTAGTTTCGATCACTTAGTTGTGAACACCACTGCATTCAGATCAGCCTCCTTCAACATATTCATTTCAATTTCTTTGACTGTATACCCAAAAGTGTAATTACTGTACCATATGGTAGCTCAATTTTTAGTTTTTTGAAGAATCTCTATACCATTTTCCATAATGACTGTACTAATTTACATTCCCACCAGCAATATATGAGTTTTGTACTCTCCACATCTTCTCTAACACTTATCTTTCATTATTTTGATAAAAGCCCTTCTAATGAGTGTGATATGATATCTCATTGTGGTTTTATTATAATTCATGTTTCTCTAATGATTACTGATACTGAGCTTTTTTTTTTTTTCATGTACCTATTAGCCATTTGTATATCTTCTTTTGAAAAATGTGTATTCAGGTCCTTTGTCTATTTTTAATTAGGTTATTTGTTTTCTGTCTTTCGAGGTTTTTTTACTTCTTTATATATTTTGGATATTAACTTCTTATTAGATGTATGGTTGAAAATATTTTCTTCCATTCTGTGGGTTGTCTCTTCACTGCCTTGTTTCCTTTGCTGGGCAGAAGGTTTTTAGTTTGATGCCATCCCATTTGTTTTTTATTTTATTTTATTTTATTTTATTTTATTTTATTTTATTTTATGTTAGAGACAGGGTCTCATTCTGTCACCTAGGCTAAAGTGCAGTGGCATAACCATAGCTCACTGTAACCACAAACTCCTGAGCTCAAGTGATCCTCCCGCTTCAGCCTTTCAAGAAGCTGGGACTTCAAATGTGTGCCACCATGCCTAGCTAATTTTTTTTTATTTTTTATTTTTTGTAGGGATGGGGCCTCACTATGTTGCCTGGGCTGGTCTCAAACTCCTGGCCTCAAACGATCCGCCTGCTTTGGCCTCCAAAGAACTGGGATTACAGGTGTGAGCCACCCCACCTGGCCCTGTCTATTTTTGCTTTCGTTGCCTACGTTTTTAGGGTCATATAAAAAAAGTTATTGCCCAAACTGTGACCTGCAAGCCAAACCTGGCCTGTCTCCAGTGTTTTGTTGCTGTTGCTGTCTTGTTTTTTTTTAATGGAGTCTGGCTTTGTCGCCCAGGCTGGAGTGCAGTGGCGCAATCTCGGCTCACTGCAAGCTCCGCCTCCCGGGTTCACGCCATTCTCCTGCCTCAGCCTCCCCAGCAGCTGGGACCACAGACGCCCGCCACCACGCCCGGCTAATGCCTGCCTCCAGTTTTTATGTGACCCTCACGCTAAGAATGGTTTTTACCTTTTTATATGGTTGGAGATTAAAAGCAAAAGAATAAAATTATTTTGTGAAACATAAAAATTACAGAAAATTCAAATTTCAGCGACCATCAATAAAACCTTGTTGGAATACACACACACACACACACACACACACACACACACACACACGTTATTGCTCAGACAAATGTCATGGGAAATTTTCACTATGTTTTCTTCTAGTGGCTTTACAGTTTCAGGTCTCATATGTATTTAAGTCTTTAATTCATTTTGAGTTGATTTTTTTATATGGTGTAAGATAAGAGTCTAACTTCATTATTCTGCATGTGGATATCCAGTTTTCTCAAAACCATTTGTTGAAGAGACTGACCTTTCCCCACTGTGTGTTCTTGGCATGTACATCAAAAATCAATTGGCCATAAATGCATAGGTTTATTTCTGGATTTTCTACACTGTTTCATTGGTTGATATGTCTCCTTTGTTGTCAGTACTGTCCTCTGATTTTAATCACTTCATAATATGTTTTGAAATTAGAAAATATGATTCCTCCACCTTTGATCTGACTGGGAAGAGTAACAAAATTATTTCTGGAATTCTAACTTTTATTATGTTCTGACTCTTGAAATGTTCCCTAAGTTTCTTCTCTTTACCTCATGATTTCTATCTTTTTGTGTTTTGTTTTGTTTTCTTGTTTGGGTTTTTTTTTTTTTTTAATGTAATCTCCCAAACTATCAATTTAATTTTCAGCAAAGACCATTCTCTTTTTTTATTTAGTCTAATGATATTTATTTTTGAAAATCGTGTTTCATAATTCCAGGAAGTCTTTTTATGTATGTGTGTATATTGTAAGTTTGTCACAGGAAGCCCTCATTGGTTCTTTGTAATGGTTTGTTCTGGATAACTCTGTGCAGTCTCCCTTCCTGTCCTCTTTCCGCGTCTTTCTGCACTGCCACAACAGTGTGCATACATGTCCTGGCTGATGATCTCAAGAGCATCAACAATGCTGAAGAGAGGCAAATGCTAGGTTCTTATTAGGCCATGCTCCAAAGTTATTGTCTGATTCCTAACTGTGATGATGAAGCATGGTTGCACTGACATATTTAAAGTCATTGATGATCACAGAGCAAGGATAATTGTTGTGAACCTCGCAGGAAGGCTAAACCAGTGTGGGTGATCAGTCCCAGATTTGATATGCAACTCAAAGATCTAGAAAAACGGCAGAATAATTTGCTTCCATCCTGTTACTTTAAGTTTGTTGTACTGACAGCCTCAGCGGCATCATGGACCACAAAAAATCAGGATGAAAACACACAGGAGGGAAGATCCTGGGAATCTTTTTCTAGAGGTGTAATCCATATTTGCAAAGAAAATTCCTCATGAGAAAAAATATTTATTCTGCCTCACCCCAAAATTGTAGTTCAATGACATCCATCAGGTTTTAGTTGTTCTTCATCTTTCTGGTTACCAAACCTGTTTAAGTCTTTAGCACTTTTCCTTTGCTGGCTTACATCTAATCTGCCTCAGCTATTTAGAGTCCAGTCTGTTAGGCTCCTTCAGAGACAAGCTAGCAAGTGACAGAAAGTACAAAAGTTGGCTGGGCGCGGTGGCTCACGCCTGTAATCCCAGCACTTTGGGAGGCCGAGGCAGGCGGATCAAGTTAGGAGTTTGCAGAGCAGCCTTGGCCCAATAGTGAAACCCTGTCTCCATAAAATATACAAAAAAATTAGCTGGGCATGGTGGTGGGCCTGTAATCCCAGCTGCTAGGAGGGGCTGAGGCTGGGAGAATCGGCTTGGACCCAGGCCCGAGGTTGGTGGTGAACCGAGATCACACACCATTAGCCTCCAGCCCGGAGCAGCAGTGCAAGACTCTGTCTCTCAAAAAAGTACAACAGCTGATTTGTTTGTTTTAGTGTGCCAGTGCTGTTTTTTTCTTTTTTTGAGAGCGAATCTCGCTGTGTCACCAGGCTGGAGTGCAGTGGCGCTTGATCTCGGCTCACTACAAGCTCCCGCCTCAATCACGCCATTCTCCCGCCTCAGCCTCGAGTAGCTGGGACTACAGGCCCGCCCTGCGCCCGGCTAGTTTTTGTATTTTTTAGTAAGGGTTTTCCTACATCGATAACAAGATGGTCTCGATCTTAAAGCCTCGTGATCCACCCTTCGGCCTCCCAAAGTGCTGGGATTACAGGCGAGCCACCGCGCCCGGCCAGTCGCATACCCATATTACATCTCTGCTGATGCAAAGGAAAAGGGCATCTTTTCTCTCTGGTCACACCAGATGCAAACAATAGCCATTTTCCAACCATAGGGACCACACACAAATGAGCCCAGTGGTTTATTTCCAACATTGCTGGGTTAGGTGTGTCTCCTTCAGTGCAGGTGTTTGAAAGCCTGGCCCTCCTCATGGGAATTCAAAGACAGGGTTGAGCTGCCTCATGGAAAACTGGGCTTTGTGCCAAAGCTTGTGAAGACACAGGCTGCCTCGTCTCCTGCTGTTCCCTCAGCTACTGTCTGACACTAGGGAGAATGAATTCTTTCACCTGAGCTCTAACGTACTGGACAAATTTACTCCTCCAACAGTATTGGTGTGACTAGAGAAAGGACAACGGGCAGCCAGTGGTCCTGTTAAGAACTGTATCAAATCCATCAACAGTCACAGCCTCACTAATGTAATTTACCTCAGAGATTATTTGGACTAATCTAATCTCATGCCCTATAGCCCTGATTCATCTGCCTGGACGTCTTTCCCCGCCTCTTCCTTTTCTCACTTTCTTCAGTCTCTGATTAAAAGTGACCTTCAGAGAGACCTTCCCTATTCATTCTATATAAAATAGCAGAACCACATCCTTCTGTCCTCTTAACCTGCTTTATTTTTCTTTGTAGCCAATCCCTTATTTTTCTCATTGTCTGTGTCCTTTTATTAGAATATAAAGAACAGGGGATTTTGTGTTTGCTACTGATCTCCATCACCTAAAACAGTGCCAGAAATGTTATCGATGCTCAGAATGTAACTGTTGAATGAAGAAATAAATGAGATTCTTGTACAAATTGTGGACTCACACGCATCGTCTTGATTTGGAAATCTGGCTGTTTTATTATTCCATATGTAAACAGAGTAAAGAATAAGAGAAAAGCCACGATATGTGCTCAAGCTACTTTATGTCTGAATGTTCCCATCATGGGCCATGTGAACATTTTTTAAAAATCCAATCTTTTTTTATTTCCAAGGGGATAAAATAAGTTCTTGTGCACTCCCAGCCAAAGATGGCATATTGAACACAGGTACCTATTCTTACTTGCTCTTTAAACCATTCTAAAGTGACAATAGAAGTTTTAAATTCACAAAAGGAAGTGGAATAGATACAGAGATTTTAGTAATAACATTTCGTAATCTAGCAATCAAATACATAAGAAAAATTGACTCAGCAAAACTGAGAAAAACCACTGGTAAAATAGCAGAGGAAGAAGCCAGTAGCTAAAGTGGTTTAAGTAACAGAATTGCCCAAATGCTCAGAAACTGTCTATCCCAGATACTTGTAGAGATAGGGATAATCCCAGCTATATCTTGAGAAAAAAAGAAAAGCTGAGGATATAGTCTTTGAAGAAATAAACAGAGAACTTTAGACTTGAGAACTAGAGTTGGGGCAGGAAAAGTGCACTCAAAACAAAGATATTACACAAGTATATACATAAGGACACCCCTCTATCTTTCTCTCTCCTTGGTAGCCAACCACAGTTCCCCAGGTCTTTACTCTCTGTGCAGCAAACAGATAGAGGCTTCTCTGAGAACCTGACTGGTCCAAAAAGAAAAATTAAGCATCCCAAACAGATCACCCTACAATTACATTCACAGTCCATATGCTAGATTGTTCTACTGCTGACTTGGGTAGGTTGGGAGTTAACATTTTTCTTTCTCTTTTTGGTTCTGAATGAGAACTAGTCATTAGGAAAAAAAAAAAAAAAAACTTAACATGAAATTTGGGAGTGGAGATTAAGCAATGGTCATTACTCTCTTAAGAATTCCACAGTTAAATGTAATGCTGGAAAAGTGCAGAGTTGCCTCACAGATTCCAGCTTATCTTTCCATATCCTCAACTCCATGTCATGTTCTTCTTCCCATCTATAGGCCTTGGTAACAAACAGCATTCCCAGGTTCATCACTAGATATCTGGTGGCAAACCTACAGTGCTAGTACAGAGGTAACAGTTTCCCACAGTCTTCTCCTTGACCACTTGTTTGTAGTCCCGCTGTGGTGACTGGACATGCTAGGTTTCTTGGATTTCCCTATAGACTGATTTTTCCACCCACTTCAGTGCCTGAAGAGGACTTGCTTGACGTTTTATCTGATCTGCTAGTCCTTCGCTTCTCTAGTTCCCCCCGCCCCCAAATATTTAGGGCTAATTCCTATGACAAATCCCTTAATATTTATAGAGGTTCTGCTTCCCTATTGGACACTGACTAATAGTATCCACAAGCCATATTCAGGTGCTTAGTTTTCAGTCACCTTCTAAAATGCCCCCATGCTTTTTAATTGCCTTGACAAAGCTACTACCATAAATCTCCTTTGAGAGAAAAGAGACAATATCACAGACACACACAAAAATACTGGATTTTATTATAAACAAATATTCAGCCAAGAGATAAAGCTCTTAGGAATTAAAAATCTAATAGTAAAAATGAAATACTCATCAGAAGAACTGGAATATAATATTGAATCTATCTCCAGAAAATAGAAAAACAAATAAATAAAGAGATGAAGAAGACGAAAAATATTTTACAAAATAGAAGACTAGTCCAGAGAACTCAATATCTGAAAACACAGTTTGACCAAGAGAAGAGGAAAGAGAAAGGAAGATATCAACAATGAAATAACTCAATCCAAGTCCTCAGAACTGAAGAGTTTCTAGATTAAGATGACTCATATACTGTCAAAAAAATTGATGAAAACAGACCCACATCAAGATACACCATTTGAAATTTGACAACACAGGAGAAAGACAATCCTAGCAGCTTCTGGAGAATAAACACTGGTTACATGCAAAGAATTAGAAGTAAAAATGGGTTTAGGCTTCTACATTTCGATACCAGAGCAATGTCTTTAAATTTTGAAGGAAAAATCTTTCCTGTATACAAATTCTATACCTTTTTACAAAGGAAAATAGACTTTCACACCTGGTCAAGTAAGAATTTTACTCCCATTCATCTTTTTAGGGAGCTACTAGAGAAAATGGTCAACCTAAGAAAGAAATTAAACCAAGAGGGAGAATTCATGGCACAGAACAAAAAGGAGAGGTGATAAGAATCTAGGTGATGCTAAAGGGAGAACATGTACTAGGCAAGGAGAGTACCCAGCAGATTGAAAAGTATAAAAACGGCCGGGCGCGGTGGCTCAAGCCTGTAATCCCTGCATTTTGGGAGGCCGAGACGGGCGGATCACGAGGTCAGGAGATCGAGACCATCCTGGCGAACCCGGTGAAACCCCGTCTCTACTAAAAAATACAAAAAACTAGCCGGGCGAGGTGGTGGGCGCCTGTAGTCCCAGTTACTCGGGAGGCTGAGGCAGGAGAATGGCGTGAACCCGGGAGGCGGAGCTTGCAGTGAGCTGAGATCCGGCCACTGCACTCCAGCCTGGGTGACAAAGCGAGACCCCGGCTCAAAAAAAAAAAAAAAAAAAAAAAGAAAAGTATAAAAACAACACACACACACGTACATATATATATACACACACACATATTCATATATATAGACACATATACATACATATGCACACACATATATGTACGTACACATACATATATATCTACATATAACACATACATATGTGTGTGTCTATATATACCTATGTATATGTGTGTGTGTCTATATATATGAAGGACATAGATACTCTTCTTTCCACAATGCAGATATTTTGAAAATAATAAAACCATTGCTTTTGTTGAAGAGATCCACAATATTGATGATGCATAGCAGAGATTGAATGATGTGTCAATGAACACATCATTGACATGAGTTGTTATATCTAGCCTAGTGCCTCTCTTTTAACCAGTATCTTAGCCAAAGTCTTCTGATTCCTGCAGAGTATAATGAATAAAATACACACACACACACACACACACACACACACACCCCACACAACAATTTGTGCAAATGACAGGATTTAGGTTGATATGATAATTGATACACAGGTATGGATACACATAGAATATTTTCAAAAGTTAGATATTACAAAAAGCTGGTAATAGTTCTTGCAATCCTGAGAATAGGAAACGAGCTAACCGGGGGAAGGAATGTGAGGAAGACTGACTTTTCTCTTCTCAGTTACCATTTTTTTGCTTCTAAATTTTGTGCTGTGTGTATATTACCTATATATAATTAATAAAACATTCTCCTCCCCCCACAAAAAAGAATTTTTTTTTTTTTTTTTTTTTTGAGACGGAGTCTTGCTCTGTCGCCCAGGCTGGAGTGCAGTGACGGGATCTCAGCTCACTGCAAGCTCCGCCTCCCGGGTTCACGCCATTCTCCTGCCTCAGCCTCCCAAGCAGCTGGGACTACAGGCGCCCGCCACCTCGCCCAGCTAGTTTTTTTGTATTTTTAAGTAGAGACGGGGTTTCACCAGGTTAGCAAGGATGGTATCGATCTCCTGACCTCGTGATCCGCCCGTCTCGGCCTCCCAAAGTGCTGGGATTACAGGCTTGAGCCACCGCGCCTGGCGAAAAAGAATTATTTATTTATTTATTTTTGAGGCAGAATTTCGCTCTTGTTGCCCAGGCTGGAGTGCAATGACAAGGTCTCTGCTCACTGTAATCTCCGCCTCCCGGGTTCAAGTGATTCTCCTGCCTCAGCCTCCCAAGTAGCTGGGATTACAGGTACCTGCTACCACACCCAGCTAACTTCTTGTATTTTTAGTAGAGACAGGGTTTTGCCATGTTGGTCACGCTGGTCTCGAACTCCTGACCTCAGGTGATCCGCCCGCCTCGGCCTCCCAAAGGCTCCGGGATTACATGCATGAGCCACTGCGCCCAGCAGAATACCTTTAGACTTCTCAGTGGCCAGTGGAAGATAGAAGGCCATGGAATAATGACTTTAAAATTCTAAAGACAAATTATTACAATCTAGAATTCCATATATAGTTATACAATTACGCATTAGATAGAATAAAGATAATTAGATATTTTTAGACAAAATAGCCTCAAAATACACTTCCTCGTACAATTTCTCAGAAAACTACTAGAAAATATGTTTTAACAATTGAGGCCGGGCGCGGTGGCTCAAGCCTGTAATCCCAGCACTTTGGGAGGCCGAGACGGGCGGATCACGAGGTCAGGAGATCGAGACCATCCTGGCTAACATGGTGAAACCCCGTCTCTACTAAAAAATACAAAAAAAAAACTAGCCGGGCGAGGTGGCGGGCGCCTGTAGTCCCAGCTACTCGGGAGGCTGAGGCAGGAGAATGGCGTGAACCCAGGAGGCGGAGCTTGCAGTGAGCTGAGATCCGGCCACTGCACTCCAGCCTGGGTGGCAGAGCGAGACTCCGTCTCAAAAAAAAAAAAAAAAACAATTGAGCAAATAAACCTAGAAAAACAAAGATATAGTATATGGGAAATGGAAATATAATCCACGGGAAAGACAAAGGGAATCCTCGGGTGAAGGGTGATCCCCAGATAAACACTGTAAGCCAAGTCTAGCAGATATTCAACCTAGATTACAACAGGTCAGAAATCTCAGAGAGATTGATTCCAAAAGTTGAAGTTAGTAGGGCACCTGATGGACCTGAAATCCAGAGACATCTTAGGATGTGTCATTCCTGGTCCTCAGATCCATTTCCTGCCAATCCTCTGCTCCGCTCTGTGTTTCAGGGAGGGATGGTCCCTGCAGGTTGGCTTTCTTAGGCTTCTACGTTAGTGCATTTCTGATTGAGACCATTGGTAACAGTTTGGAGAAGAGGAAAGGAAGGAAAATCAGGTCATTTTCTACATCTCTTTCTTGGGCAACTCCCTTAGTATTATAAGTTTCTTGTTTTTGTTTGTTTGTTTGTTTTTCTTGAGGCAAACTCTCACTCTGCTGCCCAGGCTGAAGTGCAGTGGCTTGATCATGGCTCACTGCAGCCTCAACCTCCCAGGCTCAGGTAATCCTTCCACCTGAGCCTCCCAAACAGCTGGGACTACAGGTGTGCACCACCACACCAGGCTAACTTTTTAATTATTTGTAGAGATGAGGTTTCCCTATGTTGCCCAGGCTGGTCTCAAACTTCTGGGCTCAAGCAATCCTCCTCTCTCATCCAGAGTGCTGGGATTATAGGCATGAGCCACCAGACCCAGCCTAGGTTACCATTTTGATTCCATCTATCCCTGGATATCAATGCTGAGGCTTCAGACACCACTTTTCTCCTTTTTTTCTAAAACCTAGGAAGAAAAGCTACTGATAGCATTCTGCTGATACCAAAGTGTTCAGTTACTTCACTGCCCCCTTTCACTTCTCGCCTCCTCCCTGCGTTCCAGTTCCTTAAATTCAGTACCTTTGTTGTAAATTCTTTTTTTTTTTTCCAGTTTGAGAAATTAATGTGTATCAGTGATATCAGTTTCAAACACATTTCCAACATTTCATGTGACTTTTTCTTAGATGTCCTTGATTTACAATGTGCAGGGATGTATTTATTTCCGCAGTTGCATTTATCAATCTCTTTTATGGATTCTGACTTGCCCCACTGAGTTTATTAAAACAAATCCCCCTGCTTTTCCTTCTGGGTCCCTTCTCTGGACTTATCCTCCATGCTGAATACCCCCTCTCCTTCCAGCCCTGCAGGTCTAGTCTCCCTTTTCCCTGGATGTGCACAGGCCTTGGTCATCTTTGCACTCTCCCTTACTCCTTCCTGGAAAACCCTCCTTGTCACCTAGCCTCCCAGGATCATCCTTCACATCTCACTTCAGATGTGAAGTAGCTGTGCCTCCAGGAAGCCCTCCTGGACCACAACATGTACTGCCTCATTTACATTTACTGATTTACATCATCATCCTCAGGGCTTGTGCATCCTGAGTCACCTCCATCATGTGTCATGTGGCCTTGTGAACACCTGTTCCTAAGTCCCCACTCCTCACCAGACTCTGAATTTCCTGGAGTGAGTCTCTGTCAGATGCATGGTGATAAGTCAGTAAACTAGTGTCAGGTGAGGATATGGATAGAGAACAAGAACATTCAGGGTCAACCTGGATGCTAAAGTGTCCGTAACAGCATTGAAGAGGGTGTGGAATATGGGTCTAATCTGACATCTTATCTGGGTGTCCTGTGAAGCCTGAGACCTCTGTGCTTTCTGGGGCCTCGAGCAAGCTGAACAGGGCCCATCAGTGCAGAGACCTTCACAGAGAAACTGGGGCCTGAGCCAGGCTCTGGGCTGCTGCTCACTCCTCTCTTCAGATCCATTTCATAGTCTCTGTTTCTCTCAGTCTATGTCTGTGTGTCTGTGTGTCGGAATCTGTCCCTCTATTTGCTCTTCTTCAGAGTTCTCCTTCCTTCTCAATGTCTGTCACTCAGACCCTCTGTCTCTTTCTCTCCAGAATCCATAACCCTGAAAAATGGTTTATCACTTCACTTCAGGTCCTGGAAGGACAGTGTCTGCACCTGGTCTGTGTTTTCAACAGCAAACCTCCAGCCAGGCTGAGCTGGGCCCAGGAGAGCCTGACCCTGAGCCCCTCCCAGTCCAACACTGGAGTGCTAGAGCTGCAAGTGCACCTCAGAGATGAAGGAGAATTTACCTGCCAAGCTCAGAACCCTCTGGGAACAGCAGAGCTCCTTGACGCTCTCCCTGTAGAGTGAGTGTCAAGGGGCTGCACGCCAGACCGCAGCCTCTCACAACCTGCAGCTCCCAGGTAGCTAAGCAGGTGGCCCCCTGGGGTCACCCAAGGGAATAGGAGTGTGCTCAGCCCAGATTCAAAGTCAGCTTTGAGGCCTGGACTGACACTGAGGCCAGAGCCTTCTGTTTCCTGCTGGTCAGTCTTGGGAAGGGTTGAGGTGAGGCCTGGAAATGACACATTTTTCCATCCAGGAATTCAGGAAGGATCTGAAGAACAAATGTCCAAGTCTGACAGGAACAGGAAAAACAAGGAATTGTGGTTTAGCAGGTGAATCTTCCTTGTCCCATTTTTCCCAGTAAAACCAGGGCTCATGGTGGAGGTGTTTATTTTGGCCATCAGGGAGGCAGCTGTGAAGATCTTGTTTCTCTGTCTCTGCCTCATCTTCCTCAGGTGAGTGCTGCCCCAGGACCAAAGCAGGAGGTGTGGGGCAGGCAGGGACATGATGCTGAATTCGATTCCTAGTGCTGGAGGGACCTGAACCAGTTACGAGGGCCTGAGGCCAGCAGTTGAGTTGTGATGAGAATTCCGCATGGGCCAGTTGTTGTCCGTCCCCACCTCTGGGCGAGAGTCCAGCTCTCATCATGGAAGTTTTGGAGGTTAGGCCTGCTCTCTCCACCTCAGTCCCCTCCAGCCCCTTAGCAGGGCACAGGAAGGTGAGTTTGCTGCTCTCTATACCCTGATCTGGCCACAGTGACAGGCCGTGGGCCCTTCGCTTATTATGAGGTCCTGCAGTAGGAATGCAGCAAGGGCAGCAGCAGGTGTGGAAGCTGTAAACACTGTCATGGGCCATCTTCCAGATGAGTGTCATGGAAGTCTCACCCTCCAACATCCCACTAGACACCTCTCCCTAGATGGCTCCTAGGATTGCTCCACTCAACATGGCCAAAGTTGAACCAACCATTTACCCACCCACAAACAACTTTCCCTCTGGGATCCCCATCCCACTGATGACACAGTGACTCCCTCTTTAAAGTCATAATAAGAGTGTGGTTCTCTATCGTGAGCTTCCTCCTCCCTTCTCCAGATCCCATAGATCACTAATTCTTGTCTCTCCTTCTCCTAAGCAGAGCTCACCTTGGAGCCCTTTTCTCCATCCTAACCCTGTTCATTCCTGGAGCCTCATCTTTTTTCTGGTCACTGAACCCTCCTGACCTCCTGCCTCTCTCTCTCCCCACCACAGGTCCCCACACAGTGCTTCTAGATGCCTCTATGTCCAGTTCCTCCACAGTCTGAATGGCCATGTTTCCTTTCCATTGCTGTAGAATGAGGTGCAAACACCACAGCATGATCTGTCACCTGCTAGACTTTGCTCCCAGATGGTACACAAATGGCCAAAGAGAGGTGGCGGGCGCCTGTAGTCCCAGCTACTCGGGAAGCTGAGGCAGGAGAATGGCGTAAACCCGGGAGGCGGAGCTTGCAGTGAGCTGGCCACTGCACTCCAGCCTGGGCGACAAAGCGAGACTCTGTCTCAAAAAAAAAAAAAAAAATGGCCGAAGAGCACATGAGAAGATGCTCAACATCATTAGTCATTTGACAAATGCAGATCAAAACTGTAAAGGAGATGCTACTTCACACTAATTCCGAGGGCTGTACTATTTTTCCCATTGCTTCTGTAACATATTACCCCAACATTAGTTAGTGGTTTGAAACAACACCACATACTTCCTTACAGTTCCGCAGGTCAGAAGGATGAAACAGGACTTACCGGACTATAAAATGAAGGATGGTTCCTTCTGGATGCTTTTTGGAGCAAGGGTTTTATTGTTGGGTCTGCAGGCTGTACAAGAAGCGTAGTGGCTTCTGCTTTTGCTTGGCTCTGGGGAGGCCTCAGTAAACTTAAAATCATGGCAGAAGGTGAAGGGGGAGCCAGCACTTCACACAGCTAGAGGAGGAGGAAGAGCTTTGTTGTAAATTCTTAAAATGGTTTCATTTTTCCTGGTGAGATATTTGGTTGAATTACAAAGAAATACCTAGAAATCTAAGAAAAACAATAAAGCAAAATGATTAATAGCAAGGAACAAAATTTGTGTAAGAAACAGAAGGTTCTCAGCCAGGCACGGTGGCTCACGCCTGTAATCCCAGGACTTTGGGAGGCTGAGGTGGGTGGATCACAAGGTCAGGAGTTCGCAACCAGCCTGGCCAACATGGTGAAACCCTGTCTCTAATAAAAATAAAATAAGAAAGAGAAGGTTCTCGGTCGGGCGTGGTGGTGCATGCCTGTAATCCCAGCTACTTGGGAGGCTGAGGCAGGAGAATCACTTGAACCCAGGAGGTGGAGGTTGCAGTGAGCTGAGATCGCGCCATTGCACTCCAGCCTGAGTGACAGAGCAAGACTCCATCTTGAAAAAAATAAAAAGAAAAGAAAGAGTCGCCCCTCGGAGCTGGAAATGGTCGCCCCTTGGAGCTGGAAATGCAACTGTTGGGATATTCGGATGCTGGGGAGCTGGAGGCGGAGGCGGCTGGGGAGGTCCAAGCCATGTGACCAGGCCGCCATCGCTCGTCTCTTCCTCTCCTGCAGCCTCCTGTCTCGAAAATAACTTTTTTAGTCTAAAGAAAGAAAAAAAAAAAGTAGCCGTCCGCCCCTCACGCCCTCTCTTCCTCTCAGCCTTCTGCCCGGTGAGGAAGCCCGGGGTGGCCGCTCCGCCGTCTGGGCCGCGCTGCCGAGCCCAGGCCGCCCCCATGCATCCCTTCTACACCGGGGCCGCCACCAGGACAGGTGAGATCGCCGCCGCCATGTCCTTCATCTCCAAGTTCCTCCGCACCAAGGGGCTCACGAGCGAGCGACAGCTGCAGACCTTCAGCCAGAGCCTGCAGGAGCTGCTGGCAGAACATTATAAACATCACTGGTTCCCAGAAAAGCCATGCAAGGAATCAGGTTACCCTTGTATTCGCATCAACCTTAAAATGGATCCTCTAATTGGACAGGCAGCACAGCGGATTGGACCGAGCAGTCAGGAGCTGGTCAGGCTTCTCCCAAGTGAGCTCACACTCTGGGTTGACCCCTGCGAAGTGTCCTACAGAATTGCAGAGGATGGCTCCATCTGTGTGCTGTATGAAGCCTCACCAGCAGGAGGTAGCACTCAAAACAGCACCAACGTGCAAATGGTAGACAGCCGAATCAGCTGTAAGGAGGAACTTCTCTTGGGCAGAACGAGGGCTTCCAAAAACTACAATATGATGACTGTATCAGGTTAAGATATAGTCTGTGGATGGATCATCTTACAATGATGGATAAATTTGATTTTTGCTTTGGGTGGGCTCCCCTTGGGGATGGATTATGGAATTTAAACCATGTCACAGCTATGAAGATCTGGCACAAGATAGAGTGGTAAAAAAAAATTTTTTTAAGTGACAGTGCCATAGTTTGGACAGTACCTTTCAATGATTAATTTTAATAGCCTGTGAGTCCAAGTAAATGATCACTTTATTTGCTAGGGAGGGAAGTCCTAGGTTGGTTTCAGTTTCTCCCAGACATACCTGAATTTTTACATCAGTCCCTTTAAAGAAAATCTGTATTTCAAAGAACCTTTCTCTGCAGTAAATCTCGCAGAGGAATTTGCACTATTACACTTAAATTGTTACTGTTAACCTTTTTGGCAGCTCAATAGGAAAGCTGAACGTTTTAAACATGGTAGTACTGGAAATTTTACGACCAGACTTTTACCTAGCACTTAAATATGTATAAATGTACATAAAAACAAACTAGTAAGCATGACCTGGGGAAATGGTCAGACCTTGTATTGTGTTTTTGGCCTTGAAAGTAGCAAGTGACCAGAATCTCCCATGGCAACAGGCTTTTAAAAGACCCTTAAAAAGACACTGTCTCAACTGTGGTGTTAGCACCAGCCAGCTCTCTGTACATTTGCTAGCTTGTAGTTTTCTAAGACTGAGTAAACCTCTTTATTTTTAGAAAGTGGAGGTCTGATTTGTAACTTTCCTTGTACTTAATACGGTAAAAGTCTTTTCCACAAACCACCATCTTTTTTATGAACTTTGTTAGTCATCTTTTATTTGGTAAATTATGAACTGGTGTAAATTTATACAGTTCATGTATATTGATTGTGGCAAAGTTGTACAGATTTCTATATTTCGGATGAGAAATTTTTCTTCTCTCTATAATAAATTGTTATCTTGGCATTTTTTTAAAAAAGAGAGAAGGTTCTCATATTTTACTATATGGTTTAGCCCTTATTTTAATTTAAATGATCAAAGTAAAATAAATAATTATTTGCTCTAACAAAGATTAGACTCACTTTTCATAACCCAAACCATACAACATGATAGATCAGATCATAGAATTTCTCCTATAGAGCAAAAAGATACTCCTATTTGTAAGAGGTAGAAAAGTCTTATAGCTCTATTGAGAAAAGAAGAATACGATGTACAGGAAATAAAAGCTCTTCCTTTTGAGTGAGAGGGGTAGAGGAAGGAAGGTAGAGAGAAGAAAGAAAAGGGAGAAAGGAAGTATGGGAAGTATGACACATGGATCCGATAGACCTTCTCCAGTCTTCTTTCCAAAGAACACAGGTATATTGGGTAAACTCCAAATGAGGAGATCTGGCCCCTTCTCTATCTTTGGGACTTTGGAAAGAGACTACCTGTCAGAACTGGAGAGAGAAGCATGTCAAGTAAATTTAATAGCAACTCTGAGTTCTACCTGAGAGCTTGTCAGAAGTAGCTGCTGTAATTAGGATGAGAGTTCTTAGAACTGGGGTTTGAAGGGCAGAACACTCTAACTGGAGTTAAGGAGTTCAGACACTCCTAAGGGGTAACAAGGTGGAGCCAAATCAATGGAAAGAGAGTACAAAGACCTCAGTGAGCTGAGGACAAAGAGAACACAAGCTCATTGCTATAACTGTCAGCAATGAATACCATCAACGGAAACAGTTCATGAATGAAATAAACCAGCCAGTGTACCCCCCAACCACAAGGACCAGCCTAGGGCCAAGGAGACACATTTCCCTTAATTCTTTCAATAACCCCAAACTAATAACTTCAGCACAGTGCAAAAGATGCTTCTAGCGGTCCAGTAACTCCACTATTCTTCTAGAAGATGCTACTTGGGGAGGAACCCCGAAGGGAAGCAGAATCCCAAAAGAACTTGAGTAATACAAGATAAACGAAGTTACCTAAAGAGAAAAACTAAATGTTTGGATCCTACTGCTTCATGCTGACTTGGGCTATAACTGGTTTATATATTTTTTTCTGACTACCTAGAGACATAAAGAAGCACATTTGAGTTGTTGTGGTCCATTGGCAACCTCACAATGCAGAAGTTTAGCTACAGAAGCAACAATTTTATTCATGAGAAGACTGAAGCACAGAGGGCTTAAATGTCTTTGCCAAGGTTAAAGCCGAAAATAGAATGACGATTTCAACTACAGTTGACCTTAGTAGAAAGCAGGTCCTCTTTGCCAAATACGAGTATCTTGATCCCTCAACAAAGGCTCTTTTTCCTGCACCTTCACTCTCCAGCCACTGCCTTTCTTTTCCTACTCCAACTTCTAGGTAATGATACAGCTCTTCATTCTGCTTAAGACCATGTGTCTGATGTTTATTATAGATACAATTAGCTTAAAGTTTGTTTAAAGTTACAGATAAAAAAACTTACAAGTTACTTTACATCAGGCCATCTATAAAAACAAATCAAAGAGGAACTCACAGTCACTTGTAGATTCTGAACAGATGTCTTTGGCAAGAATAGAATGTAGAAAGAAGAGAATTCCAAACCATGATGCCACTTGGACAGTTCTGAGAACACTGATACAGCTTCCCCATTTTTAAATTTATAATTACAGTAAAACTCTGGTGAAAATACAAGTTGAGAATGTATCAGCTGATAAAAGAATATTTTCTTTTTTTTTTTTTTTTGAGACGGAGTCTCGCTCTGTCGCCCGAGCTGGAGTGCAGTGGCTGGATCTCAGCTCACTGCAAGCTCCGCCTCCCGGGTTTATGCCATTCTCCTGCCTCAGCCTCCGAAGTAACTGGGACTACAGGCGCCTGCCACCTCGCCCGGCTAGCTTTTTGTATTTTTTAGTAGAGACGGGGTTTCACCGTGTTAGCCAGGATGGTCTCGATCTCCTGACCTCGTGATCTGCCCGTCTTGGCCCCCAAAGTGCTGGGATTACAGGCTTGTGCCACCGCGCCCGGCCAAGAATATTTTCATCAAGAATGACCACTCAGACTTTTGACGTTAGAATCTATGATGGTTAAAAGAGAAGGGTAACTATTCGAGATGTGCAAGGATGCTGAACAGGAGGCATTCTACTCCACCCATCACTTGACCTTTCACAATTTGTGGTGCTCCTGGGTGTCAAAGACCTAATTATTTTAATCACTATTCTTTCTGTGGGTTTTTAAATAATTAATTTGTTTCCTATTCAGTCTAAGCTCTCAAGAAAACTGTGGAGTCTTGTCATAATACTTTGTAATTTATAACTTTCCTTTAGTTATATTCTTTCCTGGTATTCTCACCTTCATGTGATAGATAATACAGATGAGAAACCGTGGTTCCAAGAATTCAAGCAATTTCTGCAAGGCCCCATTACTGGAACATGAGGAGCTGGGATTCCAAACCCAGTCTTCCAACGGCAAATCCCTTTCCACTCTAATTCCTTCCTGAATTTATCTGATTTACAGCAGGGTAATGACTCCCAAACTTTAACTCTGCCCTAGGAAATTACTCATACTTTCTCTTTATCGTCAAAAAGGAGCCTGTCAAGAATCAGTGTCAAAAATTCTTAATCCAGTGAACTGTATTGCTCTTCTAAATTTAACTCTACACCAAATTATGCATAGAAAGAGATTCGTTGGCCTGCAGACCTGAGATTCTGAAATTTTCTGTAGTGCCTAACAGACCTTTTTGATTCATCACATTTAGTCACATCAATCATATTAACTCAAAGAACACATTGTAGAGAAAATAATGTAACTTGATTGATGTGAACAGATGTGACATGGGACAATTAAGTTTCAGTTTAAGGACCCAAGGAGAAAAAACACCTGATGCTCTATAAGGTTCACTAAACAAAGACCCCATTGCTAACAGTATAAATAGGATTTATAGGCTTTGTTTTCCCAAGTGGAAGAGAGAAGAAATACAATATATCTTAATAGTATAATATGTGTTTATCTACCGTGCATGGGCAGAAAATTCCCCGATTGTCTGAAATCTAATATTTCCTTTTGCATTCTAGAGCCAAGTCTAACTTAGCAATACTAATCCACAGGGAAAATAACACTGTATTTTACGAAATAAATTATAATTATTATACATATGGAGGAAAACATTTCAAAATAATTCAATATATTTCAGAAAAATAAGTAATTTTAATAGACTTGAAATGTGAATCATACTTTATTGGGAATATTTTTAAAGCATTTTAGATGGTGAATATTTAAAGGCATTTACACTGGTACAAAAGATTATAACCATTCCTTTCAAAGTCGTCTTTTTCTTGAGTTCCACTTCATGATTTAAACCTAAGTAAAACAAAGATCAAAATATACTGGGAGTTGAGTCCATTCTCTATCTCCCACTGCAAGACTGAGTTGTAGTGGGCCCATACCTAGCACCATGGCCTCGTTGAATAAAGTCTGCCTTACCAGCTTAAGAAAATACTCACGTACACACATTTTTTAATGGAAGAAACAGGGAAACATTTGGTAGTTTTGAGTGTGTGTGTGTGTGTGTGTGTATATGTATGTATATACATATATATACACACACACCCCTATATTAGGTATATATACCTATATATGAAAATAACAAAAAGAAGACATATAGTATATGTATGCACATGTGTGTATATGTCTACTTGAATGTGTGTATACATATATATATGCATATATATATACTTAAAACTACCAAAGTTTTCCTGTTTTTTTCCCATTAGATATTGAGAAAATTAACACTTGTATCTTATATATCTTCTTAGTGGAAATAATAATTTATAATCAATCTAATTTTTTTTTTGTTTTTTTGTTTTTAGTTTTTTGGTTTTTGTTTTTTTTTTTTTTTTGAGATGGAGTCTTGCTGTGTCACCCAGGCTGGAGTGCAGTGGCATGATCTTGCTCACTGCAAGCCTCGCGTCCTGGGTTCACAGCGTTCTACTGTCTCAGCCTCCAAGTAGCTGGGACTACAGGCACGCACAACCACGCCTAGCTAATTTTTTTTTTTTTTTTTTTTTTAATAGAGACTGGCTTTCACCTTGTTAGCCAGGATGGTCTCGATCTCCTGACCTTGTGATCTGCCTGCCTCTGCCTCCCAAAGTGCTGGGATTACAGGCGTGAGCCACTGCGCCTGGCCAATCTAATGTTTTTAAAGCATATCTTTATTTTTTCTTTTTAACATTTCTCTCTTTCCTATCTCTAATACTCTTTCCCTTTTTTTCAGTCATCTCTCTCAAGTTAAATAATCCTCTTTCTATTTTGCTTTCCTCCCTCTTTTATTTCCTCAATGATTTACAAAAGGAACACCCAGGATTTCAGTACCCAATTCTTAGATGCTGTGTTTCTGGCCCCTGGCGTGCACAGTTAGTGCTTCCTAGAAAGCTGCTGCACAGAGCAAAGTCTGGAGAGAGAGTGTGCCACCTCACAGCAGCTGTGTGGCCTTGGCCACGGACTGGATTCCTGGCTTAAGGTTTCTTATCTTATACTTGAGATAATCACAGTTACACACCCCATGGAGTAATTAGTGAGAATTAAACGAATTGATTCTAAAGTGCGTTATATATTTAGTAGTAGTAGTAGATGCTCAGTATGTTAGTTTATTTTCTCCTTTGTTGAGGGATTGAGTTTCATCTTTTTATAGAAGTTAGTTTTTCTACCAATTTGATTTCTTCTTCTCTCCATTAATGCCCAAGAATGGAGATGAAGATGAAAATTGCAGGTTTCTTCTCCTCTTTCCCCTGTCTAATTTTGTTCATATTACAAAGCATTTCAGCATGGTAGGGTATAGCATCATGCTGAATGCTTTATAACATGAACTGCAATTAGTTTATGAGAATGAAAGCTGAATAAAGCAATTTATAGGGAAGTGAAAATCAGGGGGAGGGACAGAGAGGCATTATAATTACAAGACAAAAAATTGTGTATGGGCCAGGAATGATGGTTCACACATGTAATCCTAGCACTTTGGGAAGCTGAGGAAGGAGTTCGCTTGAGCCCAGGAGTTCAAGACTAGCCTGGGCAACATAGTGAGGTCTCACTCTATATAAAAATCCAAAAAAATTGACAGGCTTGGTGGCACATGTCTGTAGTCCCAGCTACTCGGGAGACTGAGGTTAGAGGATTTCTTGAGCCCGGGAGGTTGAGGCTGCAATGAGCTGTGATCATGCCACTGTACTCCAGCCTGGGCAACAGAGTGAGACCGCATCTCAAAAAAACAAAACAAAACGCAAACAAAGTTGTGTATGGCATCCCAGGCCCTTCACAGTAATCCTATCCAAATGCTCATGCTTCTGGCCTCTATTCCTGAGAAGCAACTATTTTAGCCACATGAGAGGGTTTCTACGCCCCAAACTTTCCTTTCCCCCTTTTCTACCGTCGGAATTCTAGTCGCCCTTCAAGAACCATCTGAAATGTTACCATCCCTGAGAAGCTTCCCCCATTCCGGCAGATGAGATTAATAACTGCTTCTCTCCGGCTCCACAGCTGGGTTACCACACTAGCACAGCCCCATTGTTTACTTGCCCGAATCCCTTCCTAACCTCTTTGAAGAAGGGGTCTTTTTTTCTTTTTCTTTTTCTTTCTTTCTTTCTTTCTTTTTTTTTTTTTTTTTGAGGCAGAGTCTCACTGTGTCACCCAGCCTAGAGTGCAGTGACAGGATCGTGGCTCAGTGCAACCTCTGCCTTCCAGGTTCAAGTGATTCTCCTGCCTCAGCCTCGCTAGTAGCTGGGATTACAGGCATGTGACACCATGCCCAGGTAATTTTTGTATTTTCAGTAAAGATAAGGTTTCACCATGTTGACCAGGCTGGTCTTGAACTCCTGACCTGAGATGATCCACTCGCCTCGGCCTCCCAAAGTGCTGGGATTATAGGCGTGAGTCACCGTGCCCAGACAAGAAGAGAGCTTGTCTTACTAACTCACTTAACCCCAGCGAGAAAACCCAGTACATTTTTTTCAACTTTTATTTTATTTAGACTTAGAGGATACACGTGCAGATTTGTGTACCCTCTAAGATTATACCTGGGTATATTGTGTGATGTTGAGGTTTGGAGTATGAATGATCCTGTCACCAAGGTACTGAGCATAGTACTCAGTAGTTAGTTTAGTACATTTATATAGAGTTGATTTTGTAAAATACAGAGATCTCAGTAATAATTATCTTTAACAATCACATTTGTTCTTAAAATGTATGTAAAATGATATTTCATGGATGTTGAGAGCTTAAGGCATTTTTTTTTGACTTGCCTGCATAACACTCAACTTAGAAGATTCCCTCATGTGTCCACAGCCTTGTTCAAATGTTTCATTGGAGGGTCTTTTCAGAAGAAGAGGAGTGAAGGAAGAGGAATAAAGCAGGAGAAAATAAAGCTTAGAAAGAGTGTGGTGTCAGCTGAACAGCAGCTTTAGTTTGTTTCACTGGAGAAGATCTGGGACGTGAATTACAACACAGATTTGAGTCGCCTTGAGGCAAGGAGGAGGACTTTTGGATTCCCATACCAGTCAGCCATTGGCCAAGGTTAAGGCAGTGTAGCTTTCAAGGTAGAGGAGGTAGCTCCTGGCTACTATGTGACCTAGGGAAATTCTCTGTAAAGAGAGAGGGAAAACTTCGAGTTGTTACTAGCTAACATTCAAGAGTCTTTGCAGAATGGGTGCTTCAGTTGATAAAAAGAATCTCAGCAGAAGACCATGCCATCCTCTAATTAAAATGTCCTTGGATTCTGGAGCAAATGCTCAGAAAAAGTAGAAGTGTTTCCACGTTTGAGGACAAATGTTAATATTAGACTATTCTAAGCTCTGAGTGTAGCCATGCATTTACTCATTTAATTATCCATGCACTCAGTTAATTAACATTTATTGAGTCCTGCTTATTATGGCCCACTCCAGTAAACAATGCAACAATGTTTAAGCCAGATGCCCTTGAATGTGATAATCTAATGGTTTTTAGTGATTTAGTATTAGAAGCCATACTTTAACAAAAGAGCTGATCACTGGGTGGTGTATCAGGATTCTCTAGAGGGGAGGAACTAATAGAATAGATGTATATATAAAGGGGAGTTTATTAAGGAGTATTGACTCAAACAATAACAAGGTGAGGTCCCACAATAGGCTATCTGCAAGCCAAGGAGCAAGGAAGCCAGTCCAAGTCCCAAAGCTGAAGAACTTGGAGTCTAATATTGGAGGGTAGGAAGCATCCAACATGGGAGAAAGATGTAAGCCGGAAGACTAAACCAATCTAATCTTTCCACGTTCTTCTGCCTGCTTTTATTCTGGCTGAGCTGGCAGCTGATTAGATTGTGCCCACCCAAAATGAAGGTGGGTCTGCCTTTCTCAGCCTACAGAGAAGCACCCTCACAGACACGCCTAGGAACAATACTTTGCATCCTTTAATCCAAACAAGTTGAAATTCACTATTAACCATCACAGGTGAGATGGATCCATATACTATCCTTTCTGCAAACGGCCTCTGGAGATGTGAATGGATAACTTAGAGTGAGTCCCAGCTGCATTAAAGGGTGGATCTGAGCCTATCAGGAGCACTAACCAGTGACCTACCTGTTGGTGTTAAGACCCTGGACTCATGACTATTACCTTTACCAAATACAGAGTTCCTGGCAGTATCAGAGACTCTGCATAGCATTACAAAATATATGGGTCTGTGAATCCATGTGCTTTACAAGTTGTATATTATTAGTTTGTTTGTTTGTTTGTTTTCCTCTTATCTAGGATTAGTTTGAGTCTTCTCTCTTGATTAAACATATTTTAGGTTGTGGTAGCCAGCATGCTTGCAAGGAAAGAAGTTGTTGCCAGTCTGCTGGAACATGCAACGAAAAATGTTCCTTACAACCCTCAAAGTAACCTAGGTTCCATTATGGGCATGGAAGTTCCTATTAGACAGGAAAATTCATATTTAAATCCCTTCCTTTAGGCTGGGCGTGGTGGCTCATGCCTGTAATCCTAGCACTTTGGGAGGGCAAGGCGAGTGGATCACCTGAGGTTGGGAGTTTGAGACCAGCCCGGCCAACATGGTGAAACCCAGTCTCTACTAAAAATACAAAAATGACCGGGCACGGGGGCTCCCACCTGTAATCCCTGCACTTTGTGAGGCCAAGGCAGGCAGATCACCTGAGGTTGGGAGTCCGAGTCCAGCCTGACCAACATGCAGAAACCCTGTCTTTACTAAAAATACAAAATTGGCCAGGCATGGTGGCACATGCCTATAATCCCAGCTACTGGGGAGGCTGAGGCAGGAGAATTGCTTGAACCTGGGAGGCATAGATTGCAGTGAGCCCAGATTGTGCCATTGCACTCCAGCCTAGGCAACAAGAGTGAAACTCTGTCTCAAAAAAAATAAAAAAATAAAATAAAAATAAAAATAAATAAAAATACAAAAATTAGCCAGGCATGGTGGCGCATGCCTGTAATCTCAGCTACTCGGGAGGCTGAGGCAGGAGAATCGCTTGAACCTGAGAGCTGGAGCTTGCGGTGAGCTGAGATCATGCCATTGCACTCCAGAGCTTAGGCCACAGGAGCGAAATTCCGTCTTAAAAAAATAAAAAATA
The DNA here is from genome assembly GCF_008728515.1 of Papio anubis. Lineage (NCBI taxonomy): Eukaryota > Metazoa > Chordata > Mammalia > Primates > Cercopithecidae > Papio > Papio anubis. Next base: position 141,805,631 of record NC_044981.1, on the reverse strand, counting down.
AAAATAAATAAAAAATCCCTTCCTTTCTGAAGACAGTCACTACAAAAAAAATGACTCCAAGGTTTCTAAAATGAGTGGCTAAGGGGCAACAAAACTAGTAAGTGAGACAGCAACTACTGGAAGATGAAAGTTGAGAGAGAAGTGTTTGAATCGGCTAAAGTAATTTCACAGGTTCTTCCCATCCATACAGATATAAGAGTTCTTCCCTTGTGGGGGGCTTTGCTTCTTGAGCCTGATCACCCCATCTTGTCAGAGATCATCTCTGCTTCCTCCCTTTTGATCCAGTTTCCATTCTTCTCTCCCCACTCGTAAAGTTTCAAGCTGCTGCTGCTTTTATCACTCCGCCTGGTGTTAAGATACTGGTTGCCCTTTGTTCATACTTTTATGACCTTTGTTCATACGTTTATGGACTGTGCCTAACTCCATTCATTGCATGCATACCTTTGAATGGTGGAATCCCAGAACAATAAGAGCCCTAGATTCCCCAGTCACCAGGAAGAGAATATCTTTGCTTATCTTCTAGGTCTTCAGGAGATCTCAGATCTCTAGGATAGTGGTTTTCAATCAGTGGCAATTTTGCTCCCCTGAGGACATTTAGCAAAGCCCGGAAATGTTTTTGATGGTCACAGCTGGGGCAGGAAGGAGGGTGCTACTGATGTTTAGTTGGGAAAGGCCAGGGATGTTGCTAAACACATTAAAATGCACAAGACGGCCCCTAAGAACAAGGGATTATTTGGTCTAAAAAGCCAATAGTGCTGAAGTTGAGAAACCTGGCTCAGCCAGGCACTGCAGTTCATACCTACAATCTCACAACTTTGGGAGGCCAAGGTGGAAGTATTGCTTAAGCCTAGGAGTTCAAGACCAGCATGGGCAACAGGGAAACCCTGTCTATGAAAAATTTTAAAAGTAGCTGGGTGAGGTGGCACAGGCCTGTGGTCCTAGCTACTCAGGAGGCTAAGGTAGGAGGATCATTTGATCCCAGGATGTTGAGGCTGCAGTAAGCTGTCATCATGCCACTACATTTCAGCTTGGGCAACAGAGTGAGACCCTGTCTCAAAAAACAAAAACAGAAAAAGAGAAACTTGGCTATAGAACACTAAGCAAGTTAGGTTTTTTCACTTCAAGTCCCTACAAACTGACACTTCCCCTCACTGGGGTTGCAAACTCCTCTCTTCCAGATAACAAGAAGATGTCTGCTTTCATTAACAAAGAGTTCACGGGGTTCATGCTCAATCTACTTCCAGTTGCCAAAGAAGATCATGAAGTAACCAAGGAGTTTCTTAGCCTGGTTGTACTGCTCTTCTCCACGGTCTGATCCCTCCCTCTATTGGTAAGCATTGCAAATGCAGCTTAAAGGACAGAATTCCCCAATCCCTAGTATAAATATGTAGAGGGTGGCGTGGGGATTGGAGTACTGTATTCAATAGGCTATCTTCTATCTCCTCAGCTTCCAAGAACAAAAATCTGTTGGAGACACAATAGAACTTTTTTTTTTTTTTTTTTTTTTTTTTTTTTTGAGACGAAATCTCAGTATTGTTGCCCAGGCTGGAGTGCAGTGGCACGATCTCAGCTCACTGCAACCTCTGCCTCCCAGGTTCAAGCAATTCTCCTGCCTCAGCCTTACCAGTAGCTGGGATTACAGATGTGTGCCACCACGCCCAGCTAATTTTTGTATTTTTAGTGGAAACAGGGTTTTGCCTTGTTGGCCAGGCTTGTCTTGAACTCCTGCCCTCAGGCGATCCCCCCTCCTTGGCCTCCCAAAGTCCTAGAATTACAGGTGTGAGCCACCGCGCCCTGCCTACACAATAAAACTTTTAAGAAAATACATGAGGTCAGCTTTTAAAGAAATTTTTTCAGGTACAGTATAAAATCATGCATTTTTTGTAAAGACAGAAATGAAAACCTGCTACTACCAAGTATAACTTGTCTGTGTGCCTTCAGAATTGTAGAAGCCACATTGGAGTTCAAAGCATAAATTCAAGTACATTTATTAGCTGTGGAATCCTGGGCAAGTAATTACGAAGGCATTAGTTCCTTCATTTGTTAAAAAAAAAATATATTTTCATCTGTATAACAGTAACTACCCTGTATGGTTTAGTGAGGTGCTAAGTAAACTATTGTGCATGAATCATTAAGAACAGTATTTGGAATTCAATGAATGGCAGATATAATGAGTATTAAGTTATCTGGACACAATAAGCTCTGGTCCTAGAGACAGGTAGCATCTATCACCTTCTTGCTTTGCATTATGTAGGGAAAAGAAGAAGCCAGCATTGCCTCTCCTCTGACCTGCTCAAAAACTACCCTAAGCCACTGCAGCACAAAACTGGCTGTATCTCTGTACCGGAAAAAAAAAAAAAAGGCTTCAGTGGTTACTATTGACAACCCCATCAGAGGTCACATTAGTGGCCTAATGACTTTATAGCTCTGACTGCTAACCAGGAGATTGAATGGATTGACTAGCTCCTGGTTTCAAGTCTGGGAAGAACCCATTACATACATCAATGACCTAGTAGGAGTCATTGCATTCCTGGTAGGAATCCCCCACCAACTCTGGATGGGCTTGACTTTATGACTGCATTCAACATTATCTACCTGTCATGGGATGAGGCACAGGTACTTTTCTAATTCAGAGCCCACTGTGACACAGAAAGGGAAAGGTAGGGAACAGAGACAAATCTTTGTTTTTAGATGCAAATATACTTGATAAAACTATAGAAAAAAAGCAAAGAAATAATTATAAAAGCAGACTGTAGTTATTATAAAGGGAAAAGACAGTGCATTATGGGGCCAGGAGTGGTGGCTCATGCCTGTAGTCACAGCACTTTGGGAGGCCAAAGTGGGTGGATCACTTGAGGTCAGGAGTTCAAGACCAGCCTGGACAACATAGTGAAATCCCGTGTCTACGAAAAATAAAAAAATGAGCCAGGCATGGTGGTGCATGCCTGTAATCCCAGCTACTCAGGAGGCTGAGGCAGGAGAATTGCTTGAACCTGGGAGGCAGAGGTTGCAGTGAGCCAAGATCATGCCACTGTACTCCAGCCTGGGTGACAGAGTGAGACTTCATCTCGAAGGAAGGAAGGAAAGAAAGGAAGGAAGGAAGGAAGGAGGAAGGAAGGAAGGAAGGAAATCATGGGCTCTGAGGCGCTCATAATATTCTCTTGATATATGGGTTTATATTTAACTATTTGTTCAACTGTACTGATATGTTACATACTCTTTTTTTATGCATATATTTCACAATTGAGCTGAAAATATACCACATCACTAATACTCTTCATTACACAAAGGATTATATTATTATAAGGAAAAGCTAGGGTATCAATAACTCAGAGTCTCTCAAAAGAATTAGACTTCAAATGTGAGAAAGTTTTAAGTAATATTTTAATCTATGTATTCTGCTTATATTTTTCTTTTTGTACATGCGCAGGACTGATAAATAATAAAAATTAGTATTTAAATCCATACAAATTATTTCATTTATTTACTTATTTTTTTCTTTTTAGTGACAGAGACTTGCTCCATTGACCAGGTTGGAGTGCATTGGCATGATCATAAGTCACTGCAGCCTCAGATTCCTGGGCTCAAGTGATCCTCCAGCCTCAGCATCCCGAGTAGCTGAGATTATAGGACTGTGCCACCATGTCCAGCTAATTTTTGGTTTTTTGTTTTTTGATCCTGCTATTTTGCCCAGACTGGCCTCAAGTGATCCTCCCACCTCGGCCTCCCAAGTGGTGGGGTTACAGAGGGGCATGAGCTACTATGTTTGGCCAAATTTCAGTAAATATATAATAAAAATTCTAGGTCATAATAAAAAGGAAAGAAAGTTTCTTGTGTATGTTGGTGTTGGCTCCCTTGACCGTCACCCTAATACTGATCCAGTTAGCCTTATATAGCCAAGATCACTGCCTCCGGCTGGCCTTAAGGCTAACCGATCCAGTTAGCGATATATGGCCGAGATATAGGCTGACGCCCAGACTAGCCGATCCAGTTAGCCTTATATAGCCAAGATCACTGCCTCCAGCTTGCCTTGAGGGTCATTCTACATTCTCTCCTAACAGATTCTTGACCAGAAAATCTCTGCTATCCGTCTTTTTTTGTGGGAGTTGGCCACAGTTGTCTCTGAGGCTTGGAGGCACTACTTCCTCTCATGAAGCTGAAGTTTCAGGGAGCAGCAGTCACAAATACCCTTTGACCAGAAATTCCACCTCAACCAGCAGATGGAATACAACTTATTCATAAGTGAATGTGTAGAAAATTAATTAACTCCGAATATATTTAGTATGTATTATATTTGACATTCATGTTTAAAAATTAATTGTAGGATACATTTCTAAAATCTTGCAGAAAAAAAACACTCCTAAATGATTTTTATGATTGCAATAGAATGCTATCACAAGCATAACCTCTTCACACACAGTGACATTGACAGAATTGCTGACATTCATTTAGCTCTTCATTTACTTAAAACAAAGAATAATTAACATATTCTAATCACTGCAAAAACCTGTTCACTGATGCAAGATAATTTAAAAGCTTTCTTACCTTCCTAATTTTAGCAAATTCCTTTAGGGGTTATTTTTTAATCCCTCCAACAATTCCTAGGTAGTTGGATGAATGAGCAAATGAATCACTGTGTCAATCAACAGCTTTTATTTATGGCTCCTATAGAAGAGCAATACCCCTCATGGAGCAAATCGAACTGACAACTGACTATGGGAGACATTAAATGAGACAGCGTACCCGAAAGCACCTTAAAATGATGTTTGGAATATCATAATAATTTAAGTGAAGTTATTAGAATTTCTAGTTAAATGCAGCGCACCTCTCGGTTTCTTATTGTAACATATGTAAATGTATGGAAATTATAAAGAAATAATATTCAGAATAAAAATTCTTGCCATAAATAACACTCCAAAAAACCCTGTTTTATGAATAAGTCCAACAGTTCTTAGAACTAATTATTATTTTAATAGATTTTCCTAGGTTTGTTTTCTGCACTTTTTTTTACATAGGTGAGTTCTTACTGTATATATGACATTCTGCCTTTATGACTTTACATCATAAAGTATACTTTCCTCATAAGCACTAAAGGGTATTTGAAACATAATTTTATGGCTCCCTAAAACATTTTGTACTTCTTAATTTACAATTTGCCTATTGTCAAACAACAGTATTAGTCAAGGTTTTGGGGTTTTGTGTGTGTTTTTTTTTTAAAGTATTATAACCAAAGCTATATTAAACATTTGGATGTTAATCTTCGCATTTATTATTTCTTAATATTGATTTACAGGAGTGTTATTTAAGGATGAAACTGTGCAGTGAGCATCTGTTGATTTTTCCTGACTCGCTTCCATTTCCCCTTCTTTTGGTGGTAACATCTTACTTCAGAGAATCACACTGTATCCCAAGGAGCTTGGATAAAGCTGACTCCCTGCCTTCAAGGCTGGTGCAGGACCCCAGCGTGGGCAGTCAGGGCATTCTACCCTCCTGGCTGCAGTGACTGATTTGGGACTGAATATGAGACCTAACTCAGGCAACGAGGCTCACTCTTGGGCTTTTCTAGGAACTACTGTAAAGTCATTCCCTTTCATTAGGGTTGGCTATCTGATATCAGCCTGTGAAAGGAAAATAAATCTTGGGACCCTGAAATCACTAAGCCAAGGGAAAAGTCAAGCTGGGAACCACAATCAGGCAAATCTGCTTCCCATTTTAATTCCTAAATAAGATGACTACAAAGATAAAAGAGCTACATACCTCCCTCACAATTTGCCCGCAAGGAAATTTCTAGTGACCTCAAAATATTTACCCTGAATCAGTTGTGTTGAATTTCACTCCATCCCAACCCCTGCATCCCCCACCACATATCTTCACAGGTGCAGGACAGAAAATCCTCCCTCTGCTCACCTGAGACAAATGCATATCTGATTGCCTCCTCTGCCCTGTTGTTTATGTAAAAATACAGACTCACTGAGCCAGAATAAATTGTGTATTCAGTAAAAGGCTCATCAAAGACTCAAAAGAATGCAACCTTTTGTCTCTTATCTACCTATGACCTGGCAGTCTCCCCCACCACCACCTTGGGAACATGACCCTCAGGACCTCCTTAACCTCAGCAAAATAAACTTTCTACATTGGTTGAGAGCTGTCTCCGATATTTTGGGTTCACCAGTCCAACTTTCTAGCAATCACTGAGAGAGCTTGCCTTGGTATGAAGCTAACACAGAGGAGAGGTGGAAACTAGAGATGAAAAGGGGCAGATTCGATGGGGCGCGTTGGCTCACGCCTGTAATCCCAGCACTTTAGGAGGCCGAGGTGGGCGGATCACGAGGTCAGGAGATCAAAACCATCCTGGCTAACAAGGCGAAACTCCGTCTCTACTAAAAATACACAAAATTAGCCAGGCGCGGTGGCGGGTGCCTGTAGTCCCATCTACTCAGGAGGCTGAGGCAGGAGAATGGCCTGAACCCAGAACGCGGAGCTTGCGGTGAGCCGAGATTGCGCCACAGCACTCCAGTGTGGGCTACAGAGAAAGACTCTGTCTCAAAAAAAAAAAAAAAAGAAAGAAAGAAAAGAAAAGGGGCAGATTCCTAACAATATAATTTCAGTAACAGAATCTATCCTGATATAATGCACAAGAAATAATTCCCTGTTTTGCCTAAGCTGGTTTGGAGTGGAGGTTTCTATCATGTGCATCCCTCAGAGATTAGATTGATAAAGAGTGTATGTGGGTTTAAGACTGATGCTTGGCTGGGCACAGTGGCTCACGCCTGTAATCCCAGCACTTTGGGAGACCGAAGCAGGAAGATCATTGGACCCCAGGAGTTCAAGAGCAGCCTGGGCAACACAGCAAGATCCTGTCTCAAAAACATAAATAAATAAATAAATAGATAAATAAATAAGATTGATGCTTTATTGCTAAAACTTTCAAAAAATTATCATTTATAAACACGGCTGCATTGAATAAGGGTATCATCACACCCTTATAAATGTTACATATTGCTATTTTTAAATCTCTACTTACCTCTGTGAACCTATGGATTATAAAAAAAATTTTTACTAATTTTATAGAAAAATTGATTTCACTTTAATCTGTACTTCTTAAATAACTAGTGGTAATGTTTTTAATGTGCTAGCCATTTTGATTTTGTTAATATATTTTGTTCATTATCTGTTATTGTTATTAATGTTGTTTCATGAAATCTGAATTAGTTTTCAACTAGGTATTTTTTAGATTTTATTTTTCATATGTTTTACAAATATTTTTTAAACTTATTGTTTGACTTCTATGTAGGTAAGATCTATTTTTTTCCTCCCCTAGGGAAATTTCTTCAATTCACACTTGAGGAGGAGAGAGCTGATAAGAAAAGGAAGTATGTTCAATCTATATTCTTATTCAACTTAGTAGAAAACGTTAAGTTTTAGTTTATAGAACAATAAGCATGACATCTTTGAATATTCTTAGTGCTATTTTTAACAAAAGAAACATTGATATTATACATGTTCATGATAATCTAACCATTTCCCATTCCTTATATGCTTTCTAGAAGGAATTTATCAAAAGCAATAACGGAATTCTCAAAGGAAGACTGTTTAAATGATGAAAAGGCTATTAACACTATTTTTATTAAGTCTTTAAAATTACAGCAACAAGGATTATAAACCTTTATAAAAAGTCAAAGATAGTGAGTGCCATCAGAATGAGAACTTAATTGAACCCTCTTAGCTCATTTTATCTAAGCTACTCATACAGCAATGAGTTATCCAAAAATACAATATTGTCTAATATATATATGCCACACTACTCAAGAAGAGAGATGAACTATTTAATAGAAGCTATTATCATCTTTGTGGAAGTGGGTGAAATGGCTTTTCAGCAAACACTTGTGGCTTTCTTTAGAAAAAGTAGCAGCTTCAATATTTAGCTATATATGTCTTTTGACAAGGAGGATATAATCTTTTTTCTTTCTTTCTTTTTTTTTTTTTTTTTTTTTTTGCGACAGAGTCTTACTCTGTCACCCAGGCTGGAGTGCGGTAGTGCGATTTCGGCTCACTGCAACCTCCGCCTCCCTGGTTCAAGCAATGCTCTGGCCTCAGCCTCCCAAGTAGCTGGCATTACAGGCACCCGCCACCATGCCAAGCTAATTTTTGTATTTTTGGTAGAGACTGGGTTTCACCATGTTAGCCAGGCTGGTCTCAAACTCCCAACCTCAGGTATCTGCCCGCCTCAGCCTCCCAATGTGCTGGGATTACAGGCTTGAGCCACCGCACCAGCCACTGGGATATCATCAGTCTTTTAAAGTCAGAGACCCCATAATATCCAATCCTGTGTCCTGAGTTTAGTGCAGTACCTGGACCCTAGCGGGTAGCAACAATTACTTATCTAAATGAATGAATGAGGCCAGTTGTTTCTTGGTTGTGTGGGGGAAAATAGTATGTCTATTACACTGAATTATAGTTCTGTATCATTGTGGCATCAATATTAATAATGATAATAATAATAATACAATCTAACAAGTTAACTTTTGAGTTGTTATTATGTGACAGGCAATTTCCTTACAGCAAACCCAAGGTAAATAATGTTATGTCCTCCTTTTTACAGTTGAGAAAACTAAAGAAATTGAACAACTATGAAAAAAAAACCCAAAAAACAAAAAACCAGGGACCTTCCATAGGAGACCCCTTCCTCCTTTTTGGCTGCTTATCCAAGCGACTTGTTCAAGGCCACATTGCAATTTAACAAGACAGCCAGGATTAGAACCCAGTTTTACAGATTGTCATGTGAAAAGTTTCACTTTATAAACTCCCCGGAGCCCGAGCAGTGTGAAGAAGAAGAGACGAGAACGATTCCCTGACCCACCGAAGCCCGCGCGCCCCTGCATCCCGCACCCGGCGCCTGCTACGTCCCGCCGCCCTCGCCGCCGCCGCCGCCTCCATGTCGAAGAGAAAGTCTGAAGGGGATGCTAAAGGAGATAAAGCCAAGGTGAAGGACGAACCACAGAGAAGATCCGCAAGGTTGTCTGCTAAACCTGCTCCTCCAAAACCAAAGTCCAAAGTCCAAGCCTGAAAAGGCCCCTGCAAAGAAGGGAGAGAAGGTATCGAGAGGGAAAAGGGGAAAAGCTGATTCTGGCAAGAAGGAGAATAACCTTGCAGAAAATGGAGATGCCAAAACAGACCAGGCACAGAAAGCTGAAGGTGCTGGAGAGGCCAAGTGAAGCGCGTGCATTTTTGATAACTGTGTACTTCTGGTAACTGTACGGTTTGAAATACTATTTTTTATCAAGCTTTATAAAAATGCAGAATTTTGTTTTCCTTTTTTTTTTTTTTTTAAGCTATGTCGTTAGCACACAGAACGCTTCATTGTTGTTTTTGGGGGAAGGGACTTATGTCACTAATAGAATGTCTCCGGAGCTGGACTGATGTGGGGAAAACACCTTTCCCTTCTAGTTTTTGAGAGAGTCCCTCTGCGCTCCCAGGAGGAGGGATTCCCTGACTTGGCCACCTTGACTTGGCCACCTTGGCACAAAAGCCTTGTGATATGGCAAAACACACTCATTTTTAGGTCCTCTTCTCCTTTTCCATCTCTCAGCATCGACTTAACTCCCTTAAGCCCAGATATCCGTTGGGACCCGACCCCTAGTCATTGGTTACCAGCGTGTCAGGCAATCTAGACTTTCCAGTAATGCCACTGAGATGGCACCTGTCAAAAGAACAGTGGTTCTGTTTCTAGATCGTGGATCTTCAGAAAAATTCTATTGTCATTTCACTTCCTGAAAGTCAGAGTCGGCTTGTGAAAAGTTGTTAAAGAACTAAATGTGAAATGTCAACCCTCACCCTGTTCAGAGCATCAGATGAAGACTTCACTGGGTTTTATAGTGGCTTTCTGATTTTTGGTAGTCCATTGAAGAAGGGAATTTGAAAGTTGTTGTATATGGTTAACGATTGTCTGTCCATGTCCTGCCTGAAATACCACGATTGTTTATGGAAAGTATCTTTAATAAAGCTGGATACGGTTTGGCTTGGAAAAAAATAAAATAAAAGAAATAAATAAAAGTAAAATTTTCCTCAATACCAAAGAAACTTTGGTGTGCTTCAAAATCACCTGCAGAGCTTTTAAAAAATACAGATCCCTGACTGCTCCCATCCCACAATTCACATTCAGTGTATCTCTAGTGGATTCCAGTCATCTGCATTTAAAATAAATTCACCAATTATATATCATATTCTGCCAATTTTTGGACCACTATTCCAGAGTAAATGGCCTATTAAAAAGTGAGAGGGGCCGGGCGCGGTGGCTCACACCTGTAATCTTAGCACTTTGGGAGGCCACAGCCAGACGAATCACTTGAGGTCAGGAGATACGGGCAGATCGAGGTCAGAGTCCAGACCATCCTGGCCCTAACAGTGAAACCCCATCTCTACTAAAAATACACAAGAGTGCTTGAGCGTGGTGGCGAAGCCTGTAGGCCAACAACTTGGGAGGCTGAGGCAGAGAATGGGCGTAAACCCAGGTGAGACTTGCAGTGAGCTGAGATCACGGCGCTGCGCCAGCCTGGGCAAAACAAGACTCGATCTCAAAAAAAAAAAAAAAAAAATAAAGAGGATTCAATGAAGCCCAATGCAGTAAAGGCTTTGTAAAAAAATGTTTAGACCAAGATTTTAATGGTAACAATGTTTTTCATTGTGCAGCAAGGGGCTGCTGTCCCATCATCACGGTCTGTGCCAACCCATGGAAGGCTTGGCATTTATACACAAGTAAAACTGTAGTCCTGAAGTCTTTAGTTTTTATCCCATTTGGTTTTTAGAGGAACATCAAGGTTGAGAATAAGACCTCACACCTTGGAAACATAAGGAGTAAATTTATGGCCGGGCACAGTGGCTCACACCTGTAATCCCAACACTTCGGGAGGCTGAGGCGGGACGGATCACAAGGTCAGGAGTTCGAGATCAGCCTGGCCAATATGATGAAACCCATCTCTACCAAAAATACGAAAATTAGCCAGGTGTGGTGGTGGGCACCTGTAGTCCCAGCTACTCAGGAGGCTGAGGCAGAAGTGAGGCAGAAGAATCACTTGAACCCAGGAGGCAGAAGTTGCAGTGAGCCAAGACTGTGCTACTGTACTCCAGCCTGGGCAACAGAGCAAGACTTCATCTCAAAAAAAAAAAAAAGAGTAAATTTATGTACATGTTACATTAGAATCACACTTAACTGTGGACATATTTTTCTTCTTAAATATATGACTGCTAACTTTCTGAAATGTTTATTATCAATCTTAAAGCTTTGGAAATTAGCTCAGTAAAGTCAGCAACCACCTTTAAAAAGGTCAATTACACTTGAAAATTTCAGTAGATAGAAGGTTAGGTAACTTGAGAAAAGCAGGCATAGAGTGAAAAAACTATTTTCTCTCTATTGGCATGGGTTTTCAAAATGATAGCCTACCACACTGTGTGTTATCTGGGTAAAAATGTAGCCTTTTAAAACAGGTTGCATTGTGATATGATTTTGTGTTTGTGAACCTGAAAGAAAACCTTTTCTAGATCATGAACCTAATTTACCATGTGGGAAATCATTTTAACATAGGAAAAGAAATCCACTAAGAGGCCCTCTCTTTCTGTCAACATGCGCCTTCGGAAAAAAAAAAAAAAAGACAACAATGACTTAATTCCAAGTACTAAGGTGAGAAATAAGAGACCTGGGTTCTAGTCCTGGATATATAATTAATTTATGTGATTAAGCCTCTCTGAATCTGAAGTATCCTATTAATATAACAGGAAAATGGAAGATGGGCAAGAGAAAAAATTTAGAGAACCTTCAGTTTCCTATAAGGGTAGGAGTCAGCAAACCTTCTCTGAAAGGGTCAGAGAATGAATGCTGTAGGCTTGGAGACCATACAGTATTGGCTGCAACAACTCAACTCTGCCGCTGTCACACAAAAGTAGCCATAGAAAATACATAAAAAATGGCCATGACTGCATTCCAATCATAGAATAGAATAGAATAGAATAGAATAGAATAGAATAGAATAGAATAGACAGAATTTACAGCAATAAGTATCGGTCAGAATTTGGCCTGCAAATTGTATTTTGCCAACTGTTGCTTTTCAGGCCTAAAACTATAACTATGACACTGTGAAATACACTATTAGGGCTTCCAGAGGTACTAACTATAGGACATAATTATTTTACATATTACAAAGAAAATTAAATAACTTTGGTATAAAATAAATGTTTATATTTGTCATACAAAACATATTCATTTATTGATACATTTAATACCAATGTACACAAAGAACTTTTACAGAGTTAACATCAGGCAGTACCTTTTTCTTTAATAATGCTTTTTTCCTGTGTTGGGAGTATCACTTACTAAAAATATCCTAAAAGCATACTTACACACACATACACAGACCCATATCCACATATATACTTACAAATGTAAACTAACTCATAGTAATTAATCATGTGGTACATGTAATTCAGAGCCCGGCTGATGAATCAAACAGGCCAGGTGTTATCTTTTAGTATATGTCTTCCCTCCCTATAATGTCTATTTGCTCATCTACTAAATGGATAGGTAATACGTATCTCATTGGATTATTATGAGAATTAAAGAAGACAGTACATTAACATTGTGAAAAAGAAACAAAGATTAAATATTCATATAGCATGTATAGCAATCTTTCTTTCTAGTTGTTATTGGCAACTGCTTGTCATCATCTAATAACATCAGGACCGTAATGTGTCGAGTACTTCATTATACCACTTAGGTACAATGAGCAGACAACTGATCAATGCTTTTTTTGGTAAAAATAATTTTTCTGAACAATTCTTGTCTTGAAAAAAATATATGATCATTTTTCAGATGAAACAGGGTTCTCCTTTAAATGCTGTATTTCTAAGACACTCTGTTAGCTCATGGTTGGCAATAGATTTTCTCTGCTGAAAACTAAACTAAAATTTAGCTTTTTTCCATTTAAAACAACTTTCGTGGAAAAGGGCAATATTTTAAAAATCTCATCAGAAGTCCACTTCCATTAGTGATGAAGTAAGATCAAACCAGACTGAATTCTCCATAGAAAATAATCATAAACTCTGAACCTAAAACAAACAACAGGTAGCCAAATCATTGGAGAGTAAGCAGAAAAGAGACTCTATGGGAGTGTACTTGTTTGGAAGAGGGGAGTTCTACAAAGTGAGTTCTCATTTTTTGAAACTCTCAGCCTGAGACCAAGTACAGATGATGCCAGAAGCAGCGGGGCTTAGAAAAGTGTGCTGGAAAATGGCCTAGGGAACCAGAAAACTGAAGTTCAGGAGATGGCTACCATTGAAGAGTGTAGGTAAATGTTGGAAGGAAAGAGTCAGAAAGGGAGTGTCTAAATTCTGCCTGCCTGTATCTTTCACTGGCCCCTGAATCACACGTGTGGAGCAGATACAAAGCATCTCTGCCAGTAGTAATAGATCTGAAAGTGAGGCTGGGCATGGTGGCTCACACCTGTAATCCCAGCACTTTGGGAGGCCAAGGTGGGTGGATCACTTAGCCCAGGAGTTCAAGACAAGCCTGGAAACTTAGTGAAACCCCATCTTTACCAAAAGTACAAAAATTAGCTGGGCAAGACGACTTGTGCCTGTAGTCCCCACCACTTGGGAGGTGGGAGGATTGCTTGAACCCCGGAGACTGAGGCTGCAGTGAGCTGAGATCATGCCAGTGCACCTTAGCCTGGGTGACAGAGCGAGACCTTGTCTAAGAAAAAAAAAAAAAAAAAATTGATTTGAAAGGGAACTGAAGCTGCCACACAACAACCCGATTTCACAGTTCAATTTTGCAAGGATTACAACTGATGAGATCACTGAAAGAACTTAAAAATCTCCAAAGAGCACATTCATGTAAAAGTTTTATTAAAGGCAAAGAACTTGGTATAGCAGGAGAAAGTACCAGCAATCATTGAGAGTCTGGGAGGCTTCCAGGCACAGCTTCTTGGGTCTGACATACTCTCAATGAATATGTGCTTTATCTCAGGATTGAGTTACAGAAGCTGTATAATAAATCTTGGTTTCAGGAAAGCTGCCTAAAAGTTTCCAGCCAGCTTTTCCTAGTGCCCTCTTGAATTAAAAGCCGAGACAGAAAGTTTAACTGGTGTCATTCATTCATAAACAAACCAGTTTTAGGTGCCTTCAGGGGAGTTTTGAACTAAAAACAGTACATTTGCAAATCATTAGTTAGTCCACTGTTCTTTTTTCGGCCGAGATATAGTGCCAGACTTTCAGACGTCTTAGAGGTAAACATAGAATTGTCTCAGTCCAGCTGCAAAATAATTTTGTCCTACACAAACTCTAATAAAACAATTGTCTGCTAATAAAATAACAGGGAAAGATAACAAAACCTACAATCTTAACAACTTAACCTAGAACGCTATTCAAAATTGCCTGACATGAAAAGTCAGATAAATGGAGCACACAAGCACTAGAAAAGAAAATCAACTAAGAGAAATGTTGAGATGAGCCGAATGTTAAAACAAGGGTTTTGAAGTGCTTATTTTAACTAATCTTAATAAATTAAAACAAAATATGTCCACAACTGAAGTAGAGAAATAAGAAATCTCAGCAGAGAAATAAAAATAACTTAAAAAAGAAAACAAATAGAAGTTCTGGAGCTGAAAAATAAAATATGTGAAGAAAACAATAGATGGATTTAACAGCAGAACGAAGATAACAGAAGAATAAAGGAAATGAATTTGAAGATAGATTAAAATAAAATATCCAATATGACAAAAAGGAAAAAGAAAAAAAAAAAACCAGAACCTTAGTGTTCTGCTAGATCAAAGTGATTCTATATACAAAATGGTTCCAGATAGACATGAAAAAGAGAATGTAGCAGAAAACAAAATTTTTTTTTAATTGAAGATACAATGGTGAAAATGTCGCAAACTTTATGAAAGATAGAAATTTACGGTTCAATAGTTACACTGTTGCAAACCAAAGATAAAGGGCAAGTCTTGAGAGCAGCAAGAGAAAAATAACACAGAAAAATGACATAGAAGGTAATAATAATTTGATTAACAGCTCACCACTCAGAAATTTTGAGGCCAGAAAAGAGTGAAACATTATGTGTGAAATTAAGAAAAATCTGTCAACCCAAAATTACATATCCAGTGAAAGCATTCTTCAAGAATGAAGGCAAAATAAAGATATTTCTCAGATAAAAGAAAACGAGAGATTGCATCCTGATATATAGTTCGTTTATTGGGTCCCTGCCCAAATCTCTTGTTAAATTGTAATCCCCAGTGTTGAAGGTGGGGCCTGGCGGGAGGTGTTGGATCCTGGGGGTGGATCCTTCACGAACGGCTTGAGCCATCCCTTGGTGATAAGTGAGCTCTCACGAGATCTGGTGGTTTAAAAGTATGTGGTACCACCTCCTCTCTTGTTCCTGCTCCCACCAGGTGACCTGCAAGCTCCCCACTTCACCTTCCGCCATAATTGTGGGCTCCCTGAGGCCTCCCAGAAGCTGAGCAGATGCCAGCACCATGCTTCCTGAAAGTCAGCACAACCATGTGCCAAGACAATGTCTTTTCTTGATACATTACCCAGTCTCAAGTTTTGTTTGTTTTTGTTTCTTGATACAGGGTCTTGCTCTGTTGCCCAGGGTTGTATACAGTAGCATGATTACAGCTCACTGCAGAGATCACATCTTACTGCAGCTTCAACCTCCCAGGCTCAAGCAATCCTCCCACCTCAACCTCCCAAGTAGCTGGGACTACAGGCATGCGTCAGCACACTCAGCTAATTTTTGTATTTTTTGTATAGATGGGGTTTCACCATGTTGCCCAGGCTGGTCTCAAACTCTTGAGCCCAAGTGATCCTATCACCTTAGTCTCCCAGAGTGCTGGGATTACAGGTGTGAGCCACCGTGCCCAGTCTACAGGTATTTCCTTAACGCAATGCAAGAATGGCCTAATATACATCCCCAGTAAAACTGCACTACAAACAATACTGACGGAAGATCTTCAGGCCCAAGAAAAATGTCGTCAGATGAAAACTGAGATCCTTAGAATTAGGAACATTAAAAATAGTAAATATCTGTGTAAATGCAAAAAAGTATTTCATTGATTTCTTTCACTTTTCCCCTTGTAATTATACTATAATTTAAATAATGGTTTTAAACCACAATTAAGATACTGTCTTATGACATATATAATGCATTTTGGGTCTTGCTTTTTTATAGCAAAAAAGACAGAGAGGAATATGAAACTATATGCTTGGAAAGATTTTTTATTCTACATGAAGTGGTATAATATTAAGCGTAAGTGGACCATGAAACATTTGAGACATAATTTCTACAGCAATCACTAAAAATGTATAATAAGGAAGTATATCTAAAATGTCAATGGGAAAATTAAAATGTAGTTTTTAAAAATATTCAAATAAGAAAAAAGAAAAGGAAGAGCAGAGCATGAGAAAACAGAGAGACAAGTAACAATCAAAAAAACAAAGTGGTATACCTACACCTACTCAAATAAATGATTATAATAAATGCTAATGAACTAAAGATGACAATTAAGGCTGGGCTCAGCCGCTCATGCCAGTAATCTCAGCACTTTGGGAGGCTGAGGTGGGCGGATCACAAGGTCAGGAGTTTGAGACCAGTCTGGCCAACATGGTGAAACCCCATATGTACTAAAAATACAAAAATTAGCCAGGTGTGGTAGTGGGCGCCTGTAATCTCAGCTACTCAGGAGGCTGAGGCAGGAGACTCTCTTGAACCCAGGAGGCGGAGGTTGCAGTGAGCTGAGATCATGCCATTGCACTCCAGCCTGGAAAACAGAGTAAAACTCCATCTCAAAAAAAAAAAAAAAAGATGACAATTAAAATGTTTCTCAGAATAATGCATACAGCAGAACTTAATTGTAATCTGTCTATAAGAGAAATACTTTAAACACAAAGGTATAGACAGATTGGCTAAGAATGAGTAAATAGATGGAAAATGGCATACCATGTAAATAGTACACAAAAGAAGATTGGAGCAGCTATATTAATATCAAATAAAATAGATCTCAAGACAAGAAATATTACAGATGTTAAGAAGGATATTTCATAATGATCAAAATGTCAATGTAAGCTAGGCACATTAGCACACATCTGTAGTCCCAACTACTAGGGAGGCTGAGGCAGAAGGATCACTTGAGCCCAGGAGTTTGTGTCCAGCCCGAGGCACTTAGAAAGACCTCATTTCTAGCTAATTAAAAGGGTTAATTTATTAGGAATACTTAGTAAACAAAAATGTGTTTACCTTTAATTATAAAGCCTCAAATATATGAAGAAAAATTGAAAAAATTAAAGAAATAGACAATTCCATAATTATACATGAGAGTTTAATGTTTATCTCAACAATTGATTCCATCAAACCACTACACAAAATTCATCAAAGACATAGGTGATTTGAAAAATACTATTAATCACCTGGATAATACTATTTATAGAATTCTATATCCAAGAGTAGTATAACATGATTTTTAAGTTCACATGGTACACTTACTAGGTAAACTATATTCTGGGCCATGAAATAAACCTCAGTAAATTTAAAAAGATTGCAATAATACAGATTACACCTAACCAAAATAGAACTGAATTAGAAATCAATAGCAATAGATACCTAGGGAAACCCAAAATATTTGAATATTTAAAATTACACTTCTAAATAATCAGTGAGTTTAAAAATAACAAGGTAATTAAAAAATTTCCACTATATTATAATAAAAAATAGCATATTAAAAATTGTGGGCCGGGTGCGGTGGCTCACGCCTGTAATCCCGGCACTTTGGGAGGCTGAGGCGGGTGGATCACAAGGTCAGGAGATCGAGACCATCCTGGCTAACACGGTGAAACCCCATCTCTACTAAACAAAACACAAAAAATTAGCTGGGCATGGTGGCGGGCACCTGTAGTCCAAGCAACTCTGGAGGCTGAGGCAAGAGAATGGCGTGAACCCAGGTGGAGCTTGCAGTGAGCCGAGATCGTACTACTACACTCCAGCATGGGTGACAGGGTGGTCAAAAAATAAAATAAAATAAAATAAAATAAAATAAAATAAAATAAAATAAAATAAATAAATAAATAAATAAATAAATAAATAAATAAATAAAAATTGTGGGCCAGGCATGGTGGCTCATGCCTGTAATTCCAGCACTTTGGGAGACAGAGGCGGGTAGGTCGCCTGAGGTCAGGAGTTCAAGACCAGCCTGGCCAACATTGTGAAACTCCATCTCTACTAAAAATACAAACATTAGCTGGGTGTGGTGGCACATACCTGTAATTCCAGCTACTCGGGAGGTGGAGAGAGGAGAGTTGCTTGAACCCAGGAGGCGGAGGTTGCAGTGAGCCAAGACCACACCTTCACACTCCAGCCTCAGTGGCAGAGCGAGACTCCATCTCAAAAAAAAAAAAAAAAAAATTGTGTGATGCAACTAAAACAGTGCCTAGAAATAATATAGCATTGAATGCTTATATTAGAAATGAAGAGCCAGGAGTGGTGGCTCATGCTTATAATACCAATACTTCAGGAGGCTGAGGCAGTAGGATCACTTGAGGCCAGGAGTTTCAACTCCAGGAGTTCCAGACTCCTGGGTAACAAAGGCAGACTCCATTTCTACAAAAAAAATAAAAGAAAAGAAAAAAAGAAATGAAGAAAGGAATGAAATCAACTATCAGAGTTTCTACTTGAAGAAATTAGAAAAAGAGTTAGACTGGGTATGGTGGCTCATGCCTGTAATCCCAACACTTTGGGAGGCCTAGGGAGGTCGATTGCTTCAAGAATTCAAGACCAGCCTAGGCAACATGGCAAAACCCCATCTCTAGTAAAAATACAAAAAATTAGCCAGGTGTGGTGGCACACACCTTTGGTCTCAGCTACTCAAGAGACTGAGGTGGGAGGATTGCTTGAACCCAATAGGGAGAGGTTGCAGAGTCAAGATCACACCACTGTACTCCAGCCCAGGTGACAGGGCAAGACTCTGTTTCCAAAAAAAAAAAAGGCCGGGCGCGGTGGCTCACACCTGTAATCCCAGCACTTTGGGAGGCTGAGGTGGGTGGATCACAAGGTCAGGAGTTCAAGACCAACCTGGCCAATATGGTGAAACCCCTATCTCTACTAAAAAGTACAAAAATTAGCCGGGCGTGGGGGCAGGTGCCTGTAATCCCAGCTACTAGGGAGGCTGAGGCAGGAGAATCGCTTGAACCCGGGAGGCAGAGGTTGCAGTGAGCTGAGAATGCGCCACTGCACTCCAGCCTGGGCGACAGAGCGAGACTCCATCTCAAAAAAAAACAAAAAACAAAACAAAAACATAAACTCAAACTAGGAAAAAAAGAATGGAAATAATATAAAGATAAGAAATAAGTGAAACAGGAAATAAACAAATGGGAAAATATCAATGAAACCAAAAGTTGTTTCTTTGAAAGGATTAATTAAATTGATGAAAATGATCCTCAGATTTATCAAGGAAAAAAAGAGACAATGCAAATGCACATGATTAATATCAGTAATGATAGAGGAAACATCAGAACAAATCATGCAGATATTAAATGACAAAGAAAGATCATAAACAATTTTTTGACAAAAATCTAAAAAGCTAGATAGTTGGACAAATTACTTAAAAGACGCAAATTAACATAATTGGTCAAGAAAAAGAAGAAAACTTGCATAGCCATATATCCATTACAGAAATTGAATTCATAATTAAAATCCTTCCTACAAAAAAATCTTCAGGCCCTAATGGCGTCACTGGTGAATTCTATTACAAATTTAAGGGACCAAGCATGGTGGCTCATGCCTGTAAGCCTAGCACTTTGGGAGGCCAAGATGGCTGGTTCATGAGGTCAGGAGTTCGAGACCAGCCTGGCCAACATGGTGAAACCCCATCTCTACTAAAAATACAAAAATTAGCCAGGTGTGGTGGCGCACACCTGTAGTCTCAGCTATTCAGGAGGCTGAGGCAGGAGAATCACTTGTACCCAGGAGGTGGTGTTTGCAGTGAGCCGAGATCATACCACTGTACTCCAGCCTGGGTGACAGGGTGAGACTCCATCTCAAAAGAAAAAAAAAAAAAGAATTTAAGGAAGAATATGGACACAGTGGCTTTGAGAGGTCAATCAAGGTGGAGGAATAGCTTGAGGTCAGGAGTTTGAGACCAGCCTGGGCAACATAGTGAGACCCCCATCTCTACCAAAAAGAAAAATAATTCACCAGGTATGGTGTTGCCTGCCTTTGGTCCTAGCTACCCTGGAGGCTGAGGTGGGAGGATCACTTGAGCCAAGGAGTTTTAGGCTATAGTAGGCTATGATTGTGACACTGCATTCCAGCCTCAGCAACAGAGACCCTGTCTCAAGAAAAAAAAAAAAAAAAAAAGCCCAATAATTCTACTGAAACTGATTCAGAAGACAGAGGAATAAATATTTCCCAAGTGATTTAATATGGACAATATTTTCTGGTACTAATAAAAGGCAAAGATAACACAAGCAAAGACAACTATAGGCCAATATTCCTTCTGAACATAGCTGCCAAAATTCTGAACAAAATTTTAGTAAATCAAACTTAATTATAGAGAAGAAAAAGATTAATGCATCACAACTAAACAGGATTCATTCTGGAAATGCAAGGCTGATTCAACCCATTGAAAGTATTCAATTTCAGCATATCAACAAACTGATGAAAAAACTACAAGTCATTTAAATAGATGTAGACCAGGTCTGGTAACTCACGCTTGTAATCCCAGCACTTCAGGAGGCCGAGGCGGGCAGATCGCTTAAGCCTAGGAGTTCGAGACTAGCCTGGGCAACATGGCAAAACCCTCTACAAAAAATACAAAAATTAGCTGGGCATGGTGGTGGGTGCCTATCGTCCCAGCTACTTGGAAGACTGAGAGGTGGGAGGATTGCTTGAGCCCAGGAGTTCAAGGCTGCAGTGAGCCATGATGGTGCAACTGTACTCCAGCCTGGATGACAGAGTGAGACTCTGTTTCAAAATAAATAAATACATAAATAAATAAATAATAGATACAAAAGAAATCATTTTACAAAATGCGTAATTTATTCTGATAAAAGCCAGCAAATTAGAAGTAAAAAAAAATTTCTTCGATCTGATAAAGAACATCAACAAAAGATCTATAGCTAACATCATACTCAATGATGAAAGAATGTCTTTTACCTAAAATCAGGAAGAAGAGAAGAATGTCTGTTTTCATCACTTACATTATTACATTAAACATTGTATTGGGCATTTTTTTTTTTTTTGAAACGGAGTCTCACTCTGTCTCCCAGGCTAGAGTACAGTGGTATGATCTCGACTCACTGCAAGCTCCGCCTCCCAGGTTCAAGTGATTCTCCTGCCTCAGCCTCCTGAGTAGCTGGGACTACAGGTGTCCCCCAACACGCCTGGCTAATTTTTGTATTTTTAGTACAGACGGGTTTCACCACATTGGCCAGACTGGTCTCGAACTCCTGATCTTGTGATCCGCCCACCTCGCCCTCCCAAAGTGCTGGGATTACAGGCGTGAGCCATCATGCCTGCCCTGTATTGGGCATTCTAATCAGTACAACAAGGCAAGTAAAAGAAATAAAAGGCATAAAATTGGAAAAAAAAAATAAGTAAAACTATCTTTTTTTTTTTTTTTTAACATTTTTCACTTTCAATACTTGTAAATCTTGAAAACCTATTTACCAAAAACATGATCACGTATCTAGAAAAATCCTAAAGAACCTACATAATAGTTACTAATAATGAATTTTATGAGATCATAGAAGACCAAGATAAAATAATCAACTCTATATTTAAATACTATTAATGAATAACATAAAACTTTAAAAACTATTTTTTACAAGATATCAAAAGAAAAGCAATAATATTTAGATTTAACAAAAGATCTGTAGATAGAAAACTACAAAATATTAAACAAAACCCAAACAAATGAACAAATACATCATATTCATGAATTGAAAGACCAGTAAAGATGTAGATTCTCCCCAAATCTATGTCATCCTAACCAAAATCCCAACAGATATTTAACAATCGTGTGTGTGTGTGTGTGTGTGTGTGTGAGAGAGAGAGAGAGTGAAAACTGAGAAATTGATTTTTGAAACATATGAAATATGTGGTAACACAAAGTACAATCCAGAAGAACAGCAACAACAAAACTGGAAGACTTATGCTACCGTATTTCAAGACTTCTTATGTGGTCAAAAGGGATATGAGGGAAAAAATACTTATTATGAAGGTATAGTAATTAGAAAAGCACGTTACTGGCAATGGTGGATGAACTGACCAATGGAACAGAGTAGATGGTTCAGAAATAGAGCCACATACACTGTCACCTAATTTTTGACAAAGGTGACACTGCAGTACAATGGGAACAGAAAGGTCTTTTTAATAAATTATGCTGGATGAACTGAATTTTCATATTGAGAAGCAGGTAACTTGACCTCTACTTTATACCATACACAAAATCAATTTTATTTTTATTTTTATTTATTTATTTATTTATTTATTGAGACAGAGTCTTGCTCTGTCGCCCAGGCTGGAGTGCAGTGGCCGGATCTCAGCTCACTGCAAGCTCCGCCTCCTGGGTCTACGCCATTCTCCTGCCTCAGCCTCCCGAGTAGCTGGGACTACAGGCGCCCGCCACCTCGCTCGGCTAGTTTTTTGTATGTTTTTGGTAGAGACGGGGTTTCACCGTGTTAGCCAGGCTGGTCTCGATCTCCTGACCTCGTGATCCGCCCGTCTCGGCCTCCCAAAGTGCTGGGATTACAGGCTTGAGCCACCGCGCCCGGCCCCACAAAATCAATTTTATAAGTAAAACTGCAGATCTAAATCTAAAAGAGAAAACAAAAACTTTTAGAAGAAAACATAGGAAAAAATTTCTTCATTTTTGATTAGGCAAAGATTTATTTAAAAGATCATAAAAAAAGAACTATAAAGAAAAAAAGTTGATAATCTAGATTATATTAAATGTACATACTTCCATTTATCACAAGAAACAAGAGAGTAGAAAAGCAAGCCAGAGGAAGAAAAGTTATTTCCTACACACATAACTGACAAAGGACTCATAGCCAGAATTAAAAAGAACTCTTGGCTGGGCACGGTGACTCACAGCTGTAATCCCAGCACTTTTGGAGGCTGAAGTGGGTGGATCGCCTAAGGTCAGGAGTTCAAGACCAGCCTGGCTAACATGATGAAACCCCGTCTCTACTAAAAATACAAAAATTGGTTGGGTGTGATAGCAGGTGCCTGTAATACCAGCTACTCGGGAGGCTGAGGCAGGAGAATCGCTTGAACCCGGGAGGCGGAGGTTGCAGGGAGCTGAGATCACGCCATTACACTCCAGCCTGGGCAACAGAATGAGAGTCTGTCTCAAAAAAAAAAAAAAAAAAAACCTCCTACAAATTATTACTATTTTTGTAAAAAATAGACAACTCAAAAGACCTGTTCTAGAATGTTCAGAGGATTATTTCTCATAATACCCCCAAACTAGAAATTACCCAAAAGCCTATTATCAGTAGAAAAGGTAAATAAGTCATAGTCTATTCACATAATAAATCATCTAGGACTGTCTGCAACAATACGGATTAAAATAAAAGAAGTTGGACTGGGCGAGTTGGCTCACGCCTGTAATCCCAGCACTTTGGGAGACCAAGGCCATTAAATCACGAGGTCAGGAGTTCAAGACCACCCTGGCCAACATGGTGAAGCCCCATCTCTACTACAAAAAATTAGCCAGGCGTGGTGGTGGGCGCTTGTAATCCCAGTTACTTGGGAAGCTGAGGCAGGAGAATCGCTTGAACCTGGGAGACAGAGGTTGCAGTGAGCCGTGATCGCACCACTGCACTCCAGCCCAGGTGACAGTGCGAGACTTTGTGTGAAAACAAAAAAAAGGAAAAAAAAAAAAAAAAAAGAAGTCAGACACACACAAAAAAGTATATTTTTTTAAGATGTAATTTAATTAATGGGGGAAAACTAAGATAGTAATATAGTTATCCTTGTGGGGGAAGTAATGGAAAGAAGAAGGCTCATAAAGGACTACAGGGATGTTCATGTCATGTTCTATGTCTTGATAGGTGAGCTGGTTAAACAGGTGTATTCAATTTGCAAAATCCCTTCAGACTTCACGCTTAGAAGATGTTCCTTCTCCTGTAGTTACGTTACACTTCAGAAAATTAGAATAAACGAGGGAGAGGGAATTTTTCAAAGCAAAAGTGAGTAGCAAGTCAGTGGCCAAAGAAGAACTCCAGCTTTTTGCTTGGAATCTGGCTTTTTCCCTCCCAGAGACCAGGGGACAGAGTGAGGAAGGAGGGAAAGGCCATTATCAGAAAGGCCATTTGGACTGGGCCACCTGTTCAGGAAATGTATCAAATATTCAGTTTTGATATCATTTCTAAATAAAATTATACATATAGTTAAGAGGTAAACTGACAATTTGAAAAGAAGAATATGTTCAGCAAAAAACTTTAAAATAAGGCACCTGACAATGAACTATTAGGTAATTTTTAAAACAAATCCTATTTTCATATAAGTAGTAAAATAATATAGCTGCATGGGTGTATTAGTCTGTTTTCATACTGCTATAATGAACTGCCCAAGACTGGGTAATTTATAAAGGAAACAGGTTTAACTGATTCACAGTTCAACAATTCACAGCTGGGGAAGCCTCAGGAAACTTACAATCATGGCGGAAGGCAAAGGGGAAGCAATGCACCTTCATCATAAGGCAGCATGAAGGAGAAGCGCCAAGCGAAGGAGGAAAAGCCCCGTACAAAACCATCAGATTGTGTGAGAACTCACTCACTATTACGAGAATAGCATGGGGGAAACCACCCACATCATTCAATTACCTCTACCTGGTCTCTCCTTGATACCTGGGGATTACGGGGATTATGGGGATCACGATTCAAGATGAGATTTGGGTGGGGACACAAAGCCTAACCATATCAGTGGGTTTTTAAAATTAAAATTGTTTACTAGTTAATACAAGTACTAAAATACTCTATAAATTTTTAAATCTGGTTTTGGCATATCTTCATTTTTAAGTATACTGGAATACCTCCTGCCCACAGGTCCCACTCCCCTGGCTCAATAGAACTGACTCTGACTTAACCTCTGAGTGGCCAAGTTTATCAGGATTGCCTGTGTACACAATCACAGAAATACTGAAATAAATAATAGGCTTTCCATAACCATTTCTTACATCTGAATCCAAAACTGCAGTTTTCATTGCCTAATTAAGGTCTAAAATGAAGATCGATTTTATGTCCTATCTGGTTTAGTGGTCAATTCATTAAAACATCTGTTAAAACTGGCTACATTTTAGAATTAGTCTAAACACACAATATGCTGCCTTTCTATAGATGGGTGCAATCAAAAGCTCTGCTTCACAACTCTACAGTCTTTTCCCCACTGGGTAAACTGTTCATCAAAGGCTAAGTTACTGAAAGCCAAGAATCACATCTCAGAGCTGCTCTCATGACCTCTATTAGAAATTTCTAAAATATTATATCATCGATGGAAATCATAACTTGCTTTCTTTCACTTTCTTTAATATTTTAAATTTCAATATTTAAAATCCACCAATGGCCGGGCGTGGTGGCTCAAGCCCGTAATCCCAGCAGTTTGGGAGGCCGAGACGGGCGCATCACGAGGTCAGGAGACTGAGACCATCCTGGCTAACACGGTGAAACCCCGTCTCTACTAAAAAAAATACAAAAAACTAGCCAGGTGAGGTGGTGGGTGCCGGTAGTCCCAGCTACTCGGGAGGCTGAGGCAGGAGAATGGCGTAAACCTGGGAAGCGGAGCTTGCAGTGAGCTGAGATCAGGCCACTGTACTCCAGCCTGGGCGACAGCGAGACTCTGTCTCAAAAAAATAAATAAATAAAATAAATAAAATAAAATAAAATCCACCAGTACTTCAAGAATGAACATAGAAGAACTACTAAAATTACTGCAGGGAAATCAATTACTGGAATGAATCTCACTCAATATCACACAAATCTGTAAGAGATTAAAAAGTCACTTGAACTTTCCAAACATATCAAGCCTACTGCTTTGGGAGTTTTATAAAATGGGAAATATTGAATATCAATTTTCTCTGCTGTTTGCAAAGTGGGTTAGAAATTTAGTGAGAACAGACCGGGCATGGTGGCCCACTCCTGTAATCCCAGCACTTTGGGAGGTCAAGCCGGGTGGATCACGAGGTCAGGAGTTCGAGACCATCCTGGCTAACACAGTGAAACCCTGTCTCCACTAAAAATACAAAAAAGTAGCTGGGCATGATGGCATGCGCCTATAGTCCCAGCTACTCAGGAGGCTGAGGCAGGAGGATCACTTGAACCTGGGAGGCGGAGGTTGTAGTGAGCTGAGGTTGCACCACTGCATTCCAGCTTGGGTGACAGAGTGAGACTCTGTCTCATTAAAAATTAAAAATTAAAAATTAAAAAGTTTAGTGAGAACAACTTGCCTACAAGTATCTCACCATTCAGGGCCAGGAAAATGGCAGGGTTTGGGGAGGGGAGGGGTGTCAAGTGTGAAACATAAAGGAAAACATTTTGAATATGAATAAATCTGAACAGTATACTATGTTGGAGTCAAGTTATTTCTGAAGTATTAAGATTGAATACATATTAACTTTAAAAGCATTTAAACATCCTTTTTGTTTGTTTGTTTATTTTTAATATTTAATAGTAGAAGTGGGGCCTCACTATGTTGCCCCAGGCTGGTCTCTAACTCCTGGCCTCAAATGATCCTCCCACCACAGCCTCCCAAAATGCTGGGATTACAGGCATGAGTCACCACACCCAGTTCAATAAACAGTCATTCTTTTTTAGGCATACATATATAACTTCTTGAGATGAGGGTCATCCAAGTGTAAAATTGTTAAGTTATTCCTACATGTTATTCAATGTTTCCAATTCTGGTATCTCATTTCAGCTCACAGTTTTTACTTTAACCATTTATCATCAAGAACCAAAGAGCTAATAACCCACTTTCTAGTGTACTGAATTGCACTTGTATAAACAGTGTCCAGTTTCTCTGTGTTTATCTCTGTAATTTACTTTAAAATACTTCTGCAAAGATACAGTACTATAAATGTGTGTGTTGGTTACTTTAAGCTACATGTAGGGTAGCTGAATACTTTAATCAATAATTCATGGCCTAGGGGTGAATAGCAAGTTATTTATCAGAAAGGTCTCCTCAGAGAAGGTTACAAGTGCTTCTGTATCCGTGTTTCTGAAACACCTCAGACATCTTATTACCTGAATGTCAAATATAGATTTTCAGTGGTGAACTCAGTGTTTTGTTAATAACCATAATGAAGTTTTTAAAAAGAAAACGCTCCTTGGTAAAATAGTGGTATTCAACATCTGTAAAATGGCTATAATGACTTTCGCATGAACAGTATTTAAGAAACCAGCAACTTAGACTCTAAACTGGTCCTATACTCAGCCATTGGTTCAGAGGATATCTGGTAGCTGAGGCTGTCTGTTACGAGTGCTGTTACTGAAATAATGTTACTCATGCCTCCTGAGAATTTTTCATGCTACTGCTCAAAGTGATTTACCAGTTCAACATAATCCCTGTCAAAAAGCCCATTGCACTCTTCACAAAAATAGAAAAAGCAATCCTAAAATGTCTATGGTGCTGCAAAAGACCTCAAATAGCTAAGAAAATCCTGAGCAAAAAGAACAGAGCTGGAGACATCACACTACCTGATTTCAAATTTACTATAATGCTATAGTAATAAAAACACTATGGTTCTAGCATAAAAACAGGCACATAGACCAACGGAGCAGAATAGAGATTGCAGAAATAAATCCACATACAGCCACTTCATTTTCAACAAAGTTGCCAAGAACAATACATTAGGGAAGGACAGACTCCTTAATAAATGATGCTGGGAAAAAGGTATCTCTATGAAGAAGATAGAAACTACATCTCTTTCACCATATACAAAAATCAACTCAAAATTGATTGAATAGTTAAGTAAAACCTGAGACTATGAAACTACGCGAAGAAAAAGTTGGGGAGTGATACAGGACATTGGTCTGGGCAAAGATTTTTGTATGTGTAAAATCTAAAAAACACAGGCAACAAATGCAAAATAGACAAATTGGATTGCATCAAGCTAAAAAACTTCTGCACAGGAAAGGAAACAACAAATACAGTAAAGAGACAACCTGCATAAGGGGAGAAAATATTTGCAAACTATCCTTCTAACAAGCTATTCATAACCAAAATATATAAGGAACTCAACTCAGCAAATCAAATAATTCAATTCAACAATGGGCCAAGTCTGGACACAGTAACTCACACCTGTAATCACAGCACTTTGGGAGGCCAGAAGGGCAGATCATTTGAGGTCAGGAGTTCGAGATCAGCCTGACCAACATGGTGAAACCGCGTCTCTACTAAAAATACAAAAAAAAAAAAAAAAAAAGCTCGGCGTGGTGGCGCATGCCTGTAATCCCAGCTACCAGGGAGGCTGAGGCAGGAGAGTCACTTGAACCCGGGAGACGGAGGTTGTAATGAGCCGAGATCACATCACTGCACATCAGCCTAAGCAACAGAGTGACTCCGTCTCAAAAACAAAAACAAATAAGCAAACAAAAGACAAAAAGCCCCAATAGACATTTCTCAAAATAAGATATACAAATGGCCAACAGGTATATGAAAAAATGTTCAGCATCACTAATCATCAAGGAAATGTAAATCGAAACCACAATGAGATAACATCACTCAAGTTGGAATGACTGTTATCCAAAAAGACCAAAAAAAAAAAAAGAAGAAGAAGAAAGAAAATGCTGGCAAAGATGTGGAGATAGGTGAATGCTTATATACTGTTAGTAGGAACGTAGACTAGTACAGCCACTAGGGAAAACAGTATGGAGATTCCTCAAAAAACTAAAAGGAAAAATACCATATGACCCAGCAATCTCACTGCTGGGTATATATCCAAAAGAAAGGAAGGCCAGGCAAGGTGGCTCACGCCTGTATTCCCAGTACTTTGGGACACCAAGGCAGTAGGATTGCTTAAGGCCAGGAGTTTGAGACCAGCCTGAGCAACATGAGGAGACCCCATCTCTACCAAAAAAATAAAATAAAATAAAATAAAGAAGGAAACTAGTATATTAAAGAAATCTCTGCACTTCCATGATATTGGAATCAACCTAAGTGTTCATCAACAGATGAATGGATAAAGAAAATGTGGTGTATATATACACAATGGAATAGATTCACCCATTAAAAAATAATGAAATCCTGTTAAGTGTGGCAACAGGATGGAACTTGAGGTCATTAAGTTAAATGAAATAAGCCAGGCACAGGAAGACAAATATTACATATTCTCAGTCACTTGTTGCAGTCAAAAAAATAAAAATGCAGGATATCTCATTCTCCCCTTATGCAGGTTGTCTCTTTACTATTACCAGAGACTTGGGAGGGAA
Organism: Papio anubis; assembly: GCF_008728515.1. Classification (NCBI taxonomy): domain Eukaryota; kingdom Metazoa; phylum Chordata; class Mammalia; order Primates; family Cercopithecidae; genus Papio; species Papio anubis. Next base: position 141,776,159 of record NC_044981.1, on the reverse strand, counting down.
AGAGGGAGGCGGGAAGATAGTTTGTAAATGTTTTCTTCCTTTATGCAGGTTGTCTCTTTACTGTTACCAGAAGCTTGGGAGGGAAAGAGGGAGGTGGGGAGATAAAGAGAAGTTGGTTAACGGGTATAAAATATAGCTAGATTAGGCTGGGCGCGGTGGCTCACGCCTGTAATCCCAGAACTTTGGGAGGCCGAGGTGGGCAGATCACGAGGTCAGGAGATCGAGACCATACTGGCTAACACGGTGAAACCCTGTCTCTACTAAAAACTTCAAAAAATTAGCTGGGTGCGGTGGTGGGTGCCTGTAGTCCCAGCTACTCAGGAGGCTGAGGCAGGGGAATAGCGTGAACCTGGGAGGTGGAGTTTGCAGTGAGCTGAGATCACGCCACTGCACTCCAGCCTGGGTGACAGAGCGAGACTGTGTCTCAAAAAAAAAAAAAAAAAGAAAAAGAAAAAGAAAAAAGAAAGATACAAAAAAACTAGCCAAGTGTGGTGGCAGGTGCCTGTAGTCCCAGCTACTCGGGAGGCTGAGGCAGGAGAATGGCGTGAACCCGGGAGCCGGAGCTTGCAGTGAGCCTGGATGGTGCCACTACACTCCAGCCCGGGTGACAGAGCAAGACTCCGTCTCAATAATAATAATAATAATAATAATAAAATTAGACTTGGAAGTTCTGCACAGAAAAATAAATAAATAAAAATACAGTTAGAACGAATAAGTTATTTGGTAGTACAGTAGGGAAATCACAGTTAATAGAAATTTATGGTATGTTGAGCTGGTGAAGTGACTCAGGCCTGTAATCCCAGAACTTTGGGAGGCAGTGGGCAGATCACGGGAACCAGGAGAATCCCGAACCATACTGGCTAACACGGTGAAACCTACAAAGCTTTAAAGGTGGCTGGGTCTTTGGTGGTGGCTGGGGTCCTTTATAGGGAGCTGAGGCAGGGGAATAAGCGTGAACCTGGGGTAGGAGTTTGCAGTGAGCTGAGATCAAGCCACTGCAGCCAACCTGGGTGACAGAGACTCTGTCTCAAAAAAAAAAAAGAAAAAAAAAGAAAAGATCACAAAAAACAGCCAGGGTGTGGTGGCGGGTGCCTGTAGTCCCAGCTACTCCCAGGAGGCTGAAGAGGCAGGAAGATAAGTGAACCGAGGAACTAGAGCGAGACTCTGTCTCAAAAAAAAAAAAAGAAAAAAGAAAGATGCAAAAACTAGCCAAGTGTGGTGGCAGATTGCCTGTAGTCCCAGCTGGGAGGCTGAGAGCAGGAGAATGGCGTGAACCAGGGGCTGGGAGCTTTGCAGTGAGCCTGGATGAGATTGCCCACTACCTCCAGCCAGGTGACAGAGCAAGACTCAGTCTGCACTTATTTTTATAATAATAAAATAATAATAATAGAATTAAATTAGACTTGGAAGTTCTACACAGAAAAATAAATAAATAAAAATACAGTTAGAACGAATAAGTTATTTGGTAGTACAGTAGGGAAATCACAGTTAATAGAAATTTATGGTATGTTGAGCTGGTGAAGTGACTCAGGCCTGTAATCCCAGCACTTTGGGAGGCCGAGGCGGGTGGATCCTGAGGTCAGGAATTCGAGACCAGCCTGACCAATATGAGGAAACCCCGTCTCTACTAAAAATACAAAAATTAGCCAGGTGTGGTGGTGCATGCCTGTAATCCCAGCTACTCAGGAGGCTGAGGCAGAATTGCTTGCAGCCAGGAGACGGAGGTTGCAGTGAGCTGAGATCACGCCATTGCACTCCAGCCTGGGCAACAGAGTGAGAGCGAGACTGTTTATTAAAAAAAAAAAAAAAAAAAAAAAAAAAAAGAAATTTATGGTATATTTCAAAACAGTGAGAAGAATTGTGATGTTCCCAACACAGAAAAAAAGATAAATATTTGAGGTGATGGATATCCCAGTTACCCTGATTTGATCATTACACCTTGTATACATGTAACAAAATATCAAATGTACTTCCAAAATATGTACAACTATGATATATGAATTTTTTAAAAAATAACTCTTTGGGGGAAAAAAAGAACTTTTTAGGCAAGATGGTACCTTAGGTAAGATGGAGACTACCATCTTACCTCTCCTCATCTAAAATGAACAGAGTCAGGATTTCATAGAGAATTCAAAATAAGTTGTATAAAATGGTTAAGTGCCTGCTTGCTAATAATTGCCTATTAAATAAGCAACTGGGCCAGGCACAGTGGCTCACACCTATAATCCCAGCACTTTGGGAGGCCAAAGCAGGCGGATCACAAGGTCAGGAGTTCGAGACCAGCCTGACCAATATGGTGAAACTCCATCTCTACTAAAAATACAAAAATTAGCCGGGAGTAGTGGCGGGCGCTTGTAGTCCCAGCTACTTGGGAGGCTGAGGCAGGAGAATCGCTTGAACCCGGGAGATGGAGGTTGCAGTGAGCTGAGATGGAGCCACTGGACTCCAGCTTGGACACAGAGTAAGACTCCGTCTCCATAAATAAATAAATAAATAAATAAGCAACTGTGTTGATTTATTTCACGTGCCAACTTGACTGACCACAAGGTGCCCACATTAAACATTATTTCTGGGTGTACCTGAGAAGGTGTTTCTGGATGAGATTAGCATTTGAATCAGTGGATTCAGGTAGACTGCACTCCACAAAATGACTAAGTATCATCTGATCTATAGAAGGCCTAAATAAAGCAACAGGCAGAAGATAAAGAAATTCTTCCCTTTTCCTTCCTGTCTATTTGCTGATAGGGATACTTATCATCTTCTCCGGGTCATGGGCTAGAGTTTACACCATTAGCTTCACTGGCCGTTGGACAGAATTACCACAAAGCTTTCCAGGCTCTTCAGCTTGCAGAGGGCAGTCATGAGACCTCTCAGCTTTCATAATTGCATGAACCAATTCCTCATTTTACAAACACACACACACACACACACACACAAACACACACACACACTCCCTACTGGTTCTATTTTTCTAGAGTACTTTGACTAATACAGAATCCAAATCAGAACCTGGTCTAAGACTTCTTATTTTGTAAGCTGACACTAATGCCATGAGGGAGTGATCTTCATACAAGTCAGTCTTTTGTGGTGGCCACTAATACATGACAAAAAGAGCATATAAGTTGTGAAAACCAAATTGACTTAGGTCATTTCATAGACTCTTCCATTTATTTCTGGTATTCTCATCAGAATTTGTATCCCCAGTCTTTTAAAGCTTTGTTTGTAAGTCACAATGTTAATATTTTATGTTTTTACCCTTTCCAAAAATATACTTGCATTTCCTTTTGGACCTTCTTAAAGATTCCAATCCAAAGGTGGAATTTATACATAGTGGAAAATCCAGCATCCACAAGAGACCAGTAGGGAGGATGGTTTTGCTATGAAAAAGCTACTGAAGTCCTTAAATCACCTCATGATTATGACATTCTGCCTTCATATTGGGCAGTTGTAATTTGTTGTAAGTATCCACGTGAATATCTAAGAGAGTGAAAAGTCACTAGAGCCTTCCAAACACATCAAGCCCACTACATTTGTACTTGGCTTTTAAATCAGTAACCATCTGACACTAAAGTACTACTCATTTCCGGTTATTAATAACAAACAAACAAAAGGCTCTCTTAGAGATCTAATAGGGTTCTTAAATGTTGCCATTCTTAGTGCGATATAAGGGCTGAAATATTTCTAACACACATAGAACTTATAATTGCCATGATGCATGATTTCTTAGAGATAACGGTGGTGTTTACACTGCCCTAAAGGAAAACGGTATTAAGTTTGTTAGTGTCTATAAAGGACACGTACCAAATAAAGCTGTCCATAGGTACCTCATCCTGTGCACCAAAGCAGACTTAGACATACAACAGAAAGGCATTTTAACGACTTTGGTAAGTGGTGCTATAACCAAGCATTGTAAATATTTCATTTGGGAATTTTTATCTCAGCTGACTTTTGAAGCAATGCTAAGTTTTTTTTTCTTTTTCTTTGGCATCAGTTCAACAAGTATGTAAATAATTTGTTCGTGCATTTGTAATTTTAACTACACATTTGTTCATATTCTGGATAAAGCCTGCATAAAAAATTTGCACATAAGGTATCACCTCCACTTGCAAAATGTTCTATTTTTCAAGTTTCCACTTTGTGTAGTATAATGCTGAACATAAAATGATGGCAAGCGGTCATCCTGAGGAGGTTAGTACTTGGCTAAGTGATTTTTTAGATAATAAATAATATTCATTTTATCTGCCCTAAAATAAACATATTGAAATACTTCCTTGTTACATGATCTTCAAAAGATTAAAATTCTTAGCATAAGGCTGGGCGTGGTGGTTCACGCCTGTAATCCCAGCACTTTCGGAGGCTGAGGCAGGCGAATCACATGAGGTCAGAAGTTGGAGACTACCGTGGCCAACATAGTGAAACCCCAGTCTCCACTAAAAACACAAAAATTAGCTAGGTGTGGTGGGACGTGCCTGTAATCCTAGCTACTGGGGAGGCTGAGGCAGGAGAATCGCTTGAACCCAGGAGGTGGAGCTTGCAGTGACCCGAGATCATGCCACTGCACTCCAGCCTGGACAACAAGAGTGAAACAACATCTCAAAAAAAAAAAAAAAAAAAAAAATTATTAGCATAAAGAGCCAAAATTTATTTTTAGACTTTCAAACAGTACAAGCGACCTGTTATTTCTTTTCCTATAAACAAGACTAATATACACGCAAAATCAAGAGTTGCAGATTCCAAACCTCTAGCCCTGATTCTGATCATTTTTTAAAGTGAATATACTATCGATAGAATTTTTTTTTTTTTTTTTTTTTTTTTGAGAGGGAGTCTCACTCTGTCGCCCAGGTTGGAGTGCAGCAGTGCAATCTTGGCTCACTGCAACCTCCGCCTCCCAGGTTCAAGCGATTCTCCTGCCTCAGCCTCCTGAGTAGCTGGGATTACAGACACGCGCCACTACGCCCAGCTAATTTTTGTATTTTTAGTAGAGACAGTTTCACCATGTTGGCCAGGATAGTCTCCATCTCTTGACCGTGTGATGCACCCTCCTCGGCCTTCCAAAGTGCTGGAATTATAGGCGTGAGCCACCAGGCCCGGCCTGCATGTTTCTTTTTTAAAGAATCGAACTAGTATTCTCTGTTTGCCTATCATTGTTTACTTGCTTTTTCAAAATTTCCTTAAAGAAAACTCAAAGACTAAAGTTGAATGAAGTTAAACTCTGATATTGGCTTTGTATTAACTGCATAACTAAAAAATGCTAATGTCTACCATAGTCCCTGAGACATAATATTTACTGAAGGAATGAATTCACAAGTGATCATAAAAAATTAACCAAGCTTCATTGAAAAGGTAAAATTAAACAAATAAACATGAAATAGTAAATGATTTACCAGTTTCTTCTTGCAATGTTCATTTTCACTCTGCACAGAAGGTGGAGCCAAAGACATATTTATCCACTGGCTGGACTTCTTTCCCATTCAACAAAACAAAGCAAAACAAATTCTTCCCTTTACAAATACCTTTTTGTGTAGTTTGGTTTACAGTAAGATCCGCTTGGAGGTAAACGTGGGCCACAAAAGTGAGTTGAAATTTTACACAGGTCAAATCAATCTTTGATCCTTAAACATTTTTCAAGGATGATAGCATGCTAAGTAAATGGGAAAGACGTTTTCAGTTAAGTTGAATACTTCAGGGTTATGAAGCGAATTGACAGACCCCAGAAACATATCTTTTGAAAAAGGGATACCAGCACAAGTGATAATATGATGAGAAATCTTCACTGCTCTGAAAGAAATGTAATTGACCAACAGTCACATAAAGAACATATTTTCTGGCTAGTTTTACCAATTTGGATAGAGCATTTCTAAACTTGCAAATTTACGACCTCCAAATTAACTTTTACTTCTTTCTTGCTGTCCGGTAAACATTAAAATGGAAATTTGGTGCAGAGAAAGGATTATTCTGATGCTAAGGAAAGGAGATCTGTAAGATAATGCCATCTTACTTCATTACAAAATCAATCTAGACCCACCTAGTCTCAGGTAGTCTTTCTATTCTTCTACAAATGCCTTGAATTGCCCCAGAGGGATTGCAAATTTTCTAGTTCTTCTTCACTCACTTTCATCTCAGCCAGCTGATAACTTCACCTACTTTGAGAAAATACCTTCAAACCCTAGTTTCATGCAGCCCATACTGTCTGAAAACATTTTCTTTATGTTGCATTCATTCTCTTTTTAATTTCAAAGTTAACTACTCCTCCAGAGAACAAGTAATATTTTCCCACAAATAAGCCCACTTGTAGCTATTTTAAATACCCTTCCCTTTCCCAGGTGTTACCTTGCCTCTTTTTTCATTCTTTTTGTCTGCATTAAATGAGGAAATCCACCAAGGCTGTGTGTGCGCTGTGTTTTTGGTACACTGCCTATATCCCATCTCTTAGTAATTTCATCCATACCTGTGGCTTCTAATTACAAATCTTGTTTTTTTTTTTTTTTGTTTTTTTTTTTTTTGTTTTTTTTTTTTCCAGATCCTCCCACCTCAGCCTTCTGAGTAGTTGGGACTACAGAGGCGTGCCACCACGCCTAAATTACCTTTTTATTTGTTGTAGATACAAGGTCTCCCTATGTTGCTCAGGCTGGTCTTGAACTCTTGGGTTCAAATTGTCACCCCCACCTCAGCCTCCCAAGTGCTGGGATTACACAGTTGAACCACTGTGCCTGGCCAATCACAAATCTTATAACAACTTTTTTTTTTTTTTTTTGAAACTGAGTCTCACTCTGTTGCCAAGTTGTAGTACATTGGTGTGATCTCGGCTCACTGCAACCTCTACCTTTCAGGTTCACGCAATGCTCGTGCCTCAGCCTCCCGGGAGGCTGGGACTACAGGTGTGTGCCACCACATCCGGCTAATTTTTGTATTTTTAGTAGAGATGGGATTTCACCATGTTGCCTAGGCTGGTTTTGAACGCCTGACCTCAGGTGATCTACCCGCCTTGGCCACCCAAAGTGCTGGGATTACAGGCATGCGCCAGTGTGCCCAGCCATAACAATTTTAAAGTGAACTCCACAGCTCCTGTTTTAAATTGTCAGTCATCTGTCTTTACCTAGATATTTCAGTTATTCATACCAAAATATTTCAAACAAATCTTTGTATCTCTTTCAGCAGGTCAGTCCCTCCCCCAGCTTCCTTTTTTTGTGTTAGTAATATTTTCCCAATCAAAACTCCAAAAATCGGTTTCCACAGCCTCCACTCCCTTGTCTTCTCATTCATCCATCATCAAGTTCTGATAATTCTACCTTCCTTTCCTTTCTTTCTGCTAGTATTGCATTTTAAGTTCCTATAGCTCACTGCTCTCCCATTACAATACTCTTCTTACACGTCTAATCCGGAGTCACCAATTATTTTTGAATGTTTATGCTACTCAGTGAGGTGAAAGTAATCCATCAGAGTTTGTGTGGGATAGGCATTTAAAGGCCTTAAAAATCACTCCATTCATTTCTTAAAATTTCAGAAATTCCTATTTTGAAACAAAGGTAAAAATCCAAAAAAAGGAGTTGGTTCTCATATTAAGAAATATTTCTCACAATTCTGAAAAATAGCTTACCCTTACCACATTATTGTGCCAATAATGTGCATTTTTCATTTTTCAAAATGTATAGCTACACGGATAAAACAGAATCAAAGTCCTGGCAGGTGATGTGGCCTAAAGAAGCCCTGCAGAAGACAGAAACTGTAAATAGCTGTTTCTAGTTCTCCAAAGAGCCGTGTTGCCTGACCAGAAAATCACGTTGCATCCATTTCTTCTACATAGACAAGGTCTGGCAATCAGAGAAGACACTGTTCTAGGACGTCAGTGTTTATATTAGATAAATGGCATTGACATTTCTGAGAATACGAGAAAAACACATTTTTAAAAAAACTATTCCACAATTTTTGCAAAACATTCCAATGGAGACAAGCTTCTAAGGTCAGATAAGTGAGATACTTTTGAACAACTGTATTATTGATAAAAATATAACTCACCAACACTGCTAGAATATGAGTTATAATATGAGTTGCTACCTGTCATTTAGAGACTCCGCTAGTTGTCCATGAGAGAAAACTGTGGGCCTTTTGCAAAACCTAGTTTCCCTTGCGCATGATTACTCATAGCATTGCATTTCAGTGCCATTATCCCAAAAGAAGAGAAGGTTCCTCAGAATGTCTTATCAATGATATTTTGATGAAATCATGTTGAAATCTTGTATCAATGATCATGGAAAAATGATTTTAGAAAGAAAAGACATAGTACGTTCGCGTATTAAGAGAAGTAATTAATTACTGGCTCATGCTACTAGTAATCCTTTTGGCTCAGAAAATGGTTCAGGTGATATACATGAATAATTTGTTATAAGGAAGTTCTTTAGTTCTATTTCCAATTGGTCACATAGGTAATAGCTTAAAAAGAAAAGAATACTTTAAAAGAATACTTAAACATCAATATCCATCTATAGACCTAACAAAATATAACAGAAATAAACACAACTTTTTTTGCTTTAAAAACCCTACTATAAAACAGTCAATGACAACTTTTCTTTCATGCAACTTATTCTGAATTAGCACCATGGTAATTTTTTTATAATTGTACTTGATAAATAATTTTACAAAAATAAATTGTTATGTAAATTAAATGAAGCATAGACTTTTTTATAAAGAAGAAATATGTTTTCTTATGATAAAAATAATAAATCATTTTCGTGAATGTGTTCTAAGTCCAATGAAATAATTTTTAGTTAAGACAAAGCAATAGATTTATTTAAAGAACAATATAAATACAAGACCAAAACAATATTTATAGGTTACTGAACCTGAAGACTCGAAAGTCAGATTACAATTTCTACTTCCAGAAGATTGTTTTTCCCCTTTCGTAATGTAAAGAAAAATGTACTCTTGGAAATAGGATAGCCAACAAGTAAAAACAAAATTGTTCCTTAAAATTGCAACATTTGGGCCAGGTGTGGTGGCTCACGCCTATAATCCCAGTACTTTGGGAGGCTGAGGCCTGTGATCCCAGCTACCCGGGAGGCTGAGGCATGATGAGAATAAAGCAGGCTTGAGCGGAGAGTTGCCATGAGCAGAGATCATACATCGCACTCTAGCTTGGGCAACAAGAGCAAAACTCCGTCTCAGAAAACAAAACTAAACTAAACTAAATAAAACAAACAAAAACCCTGCAACATTCCAAAAGATGTTGTATTAGTCATGTCAGTGAAAGTTTAATTAGGGAACGGTGTCTACCAGGATATTTGGCATCCTTCTTTTTTCTGGTATTTGCATGAGTGAGAAAAGTGTTAGGAATAGGAAGGTCAGATGAGTTTGCTTTGCCTCCAGAGAATACTAGCCAAGAGATTTCCTGTCCAATCTCAGGAGCATCACTGAAGCCTGTTTATGAGTAATTGTCCCACCACAACACTCTGCTATGGCATTTGGGAAGCCCTCAAAGTAGCTGCTTGCTGTAAGAATGAGGCCACATGACTCAGGCCATTATAAACCCTAATGCAGAGCCTTGAAGAGGGAGAGCATTGGAAGGAATAGGGAAGCACATAAAGATGATATGCTCAGCTCTACTGTCATTGGGCAGAAAACTCTCTAGTGGGCTTGAGAGGAGGAACTGATTTTAAGGAGGGCTGAATAGTTTGGGAACCTACTTAATGCAACCATAGTCTGTATTTTTAAAATCCTGACACTTCACTACAGATTTGGGTTTTAGTGTCTTGGCATTAACAGGGCTGAAATATAAATTCTTAGTTTTCTGGAGATACGGTAGAGGTCAGATATCAAGATTTCATAGGCAAACAAAACATGCTATATATGTAAAAACTATACACACACACACACAGCCTTTTGCTAAACTGAAAGAAAGTAAAAATTCAAAGCAGTCAAGGGGTGGAAAGGTGGATTGGGTATGAACTTTTCTTCCTATATGTCAATTTTTGAAATGTCTCTCTCCCATCCCCACCATTCCCTGTGTTAATTGTCCTTACTTACATTTAAAGCAAGGGAAGTAGATCATCAAACAGGTCACTCACACCTACCTCTAACTTCACACACCTTGGTCAATGTGAAACAAGCTTGAACTGGTTATATGCTTCCCCACCATTTTTATTTATTGTAAGCTACCTTAAAAATTTTAGACAATGTTATAATAAAAATATACGCTTTTCCCCCCATTGTCCCTGGTCTTCCCCCCATTTTCCCCCCATTATCCCTGACAAAGTGCTTCTTTTGTGACAAACCACTATAATCAATGATTCTTATGTATGAGGAGCAACTCCAAGTAGAGGCATTCATGTCCCTAATGCTATTTTATTTTTCCTCATCAGCAAATTTAAACTACAAGTTTATCCTGATCTCGCTCCTGCTCTTTGCCTCTTCTGCCCCCGCCCTTCCACATTCACCAGCCTCCTCTCCACCTCCTCCCAGCCTTTCCCTTTGCCCTCCCCTTTATTCTAGCCCCTCCTCCCAGTTGAGTCAGTGGCTTGAAACTTTTAAAAGCTCTGTGCTCCAAGTTACAAAAAAGCTTTTACGAGGTATCAGCACTTTTCTTTCATTAGGGGGAAGGCGTGAGGAAAGTACCAAACTGCAGCGGAGTTTTAAACTTTAAATAGACAGGTCTGAGTGCCTGAACTTGCCTTTTCATTTTACTTCATCCTCCAAGGAGTTCAATCACTTGGCGTGACTTCACTTCTTTTAAGAAAAAGAGTAAGTTTTTAAAAAATGAGAACACTTTACCTATTAGTTTCTTTTTCTACAAGTAAAACTTTCCTAAAGTTTTAAAATGTGTTAAATGTAGCTTGGAATTATGATACTGTAAATGGATTGATGGATTTGAAAGTGTTTCTATAGTTTTAAAGTTAAATTTTATTGTACCGAATTTATATTTTGACTGTTAAAAAAGTTTCTATTAACATTGCAACAGGTAAAAAGGTTCAAACCTTTCCGGTTAGAATAAAAGACTAGTTTACTGGATGTTTGGTTTTTCATTTTAGAGTATAATTTTATTATTATTTTTTGTAATCAGTAATAGTCTAGGTGCTATCATTTGTTGGGGGGGCGGTTAGGCGCCTGGGTTGGGGGATTTGACTGACTACATCGCAAAAATCAAAGTGTAAATTTGCTTAGCGTGCTTCCTATAGTATTGTATACTTCATAGAATGAAGTGCTTTTTTCACATGGAAATCTTGATTGATGTTCTATAGCTTCGCAAAGCCAACTTCTTTTGTGACAAAGTGCTTTGTTAAAACATCGTGGTTACTTGACTTCCACGTGGTTCCTTCCTAGAATTTTCCCCATTAAACAAAAAGGTATAAAATTAAAGAGTATTAACGTTATGTTTTAAAAATCAACAGTAAATTGTTACTTTATATTAGCAACCGCTATGGAAAGATTTGAGACCGTCAGGAGAGACAGCTTTTACTCGACCACGTTGGCAGTTTAGGAGATGAAATCTCCTAAAGTTTAGGTGGTGGTTAGTTACAGAGCATTAGAGATCAGACGTTTAAAAAAGTGTACGCCAGCTTGCTTTTCCAAAACCGTCTCCTAAAACGGGAGCTCCTAGAAAGAGCAGGGAAAAAAGTTTCTTAAACAGCGCTTTGGGAGCTCCCCTCCGCCAACACCCGCCGCCCCGCACCTTCCCTCTTCTCGAACCTGTAACCTAATTCAGAACTCTGGGGCAGTTCTTTGGAGTTGGAGCTGCTAGGGCAAAGATAACGCTAATGCGTTGCTTAAAAGGGTTCAATTTTTAAAATACTTCTATTGGTAACACCCATTATGTTCATCAGAAATGCAACCATGCATTTTTGTGCCCGGCAAGGATTTTCTGGTCTGTGTAAATCTACAGACTAAAATAATTAGTTTAGATTCTTGACGTGACCCTGCAGTGGAAGTATTTGCACCAGTGAATGCTGAAAAGCAAATAAAACTGAAAGCTTTACGGAGGCCGTGGGCCGGACGGGTACGGGGCGCCTCCTGCCATCTTAGTGTCTGCCGGGCTCCTTCCCGCGCCTTCGCTTCCTGAAACAGAGCGGTTTGGGGACGTTTCCCCCAAATCCTCACAAGTCAAACCGAGCGCAGGTCCGAGTTCGTCACTGCAAAGGAACCCAGGGTGCGGGGTGGGAGGGATAGGAGGAGAGATGGGCTGAGTGCCAAATGGTAGAAGAACAAATGGTTGATTTAATTAAAGTTGTCAATCTAATTTCCCACCCCTCTCACATCAGCACCCACCCCCCCCTTTTTTTTCCTCTTTTAAACTTACTGAATTCCACTATCTCCGCGTTGGTAAGAAAACCTGAATACCTTGGGAATTGTGCTTAAATTGCACTTGCAACGCCCCTGGAAGTTCCTGAAACTTCCCGAGAATGAGGCGGGGCGGCGCAAGGGGAAAGGGCAGGGAGGAGAGACCCTCGGGGAGCTGATGACGCGTCCGGGGCAAGTCAGCCTGTTTCGGAGAAGCGCGCCTAGCGGTCGGAGCAGCGCTGCGCCCACCCTGCCCCTTTAGTGATCCAGCCTGCCTTTGCTGGGGGTTTCTGATAACGCTCTCCTTGTTCCCCAAAGGCGTGCTTCTTTTTCTCTCCAGGTACAAAGTAGGGGTGGGAAGGGGAGAGCTACACAATGTTGGAAAAAGAAGCGTGGCTTTATTTGGAAGTCGATTGAATTTCTTTTGCTTCCCCGACCCTGTTAGTAACGGCAAGGAAGATACTGAATCTCGCCCTCCGAAAATCGGGCGCATTTGACCTCGGCGAAGAGTGTCCCTGTGAGGAAGCCTAATATTTACGTTTGTGCAAGGATAGCTGGAAATTAAAGCGTCTAGTAATGCAGAGATTTCATTAAGCTAGCGCGCCTCCCCGTCCACCCCACCCCCCACCGCCAGGAATGAAATAGACCAGTTAGACAGAAAACACCTTTGGGAGAAGAGTAATTACTTCTAGGTAGGCCGAATTGCCTGGAAATTATACCAAGCAGAGGCAGTACATTCCGTTCCTTCCTGGCGATGTTGATTCTATATTATTGTTCCCCCAGTGTGGGGGTGCTTTGTACTTCCCAAAGTCAGGGTAGACTGGTTACCTGTCCTCTGCTGAGAAAATGCAGTGGTAGTGCTTTGCTCTACTTTCTTCACTGTTTAAACATGTTCCACATTTTTCTAATGCCTTCTGAGCGTTCTCACCCCAGCTACCGAGTTCCTCACCCTTGGCGATTGTGATACCTGCTGTGCTCTCACTCTCCTTGGGAAACATGGTTCCAAAGATGCTCGGCAGGAGGCAGATTAAAGGCTGTGCTTTCAGAGACTGAAGGTTGCTTTGTTACTTAGATGTTTCCATTTCCTGCATAGAGAAGGGGGGAAAACACAGGGTGCATTCTTTCTTTTCTTTTCTCTACATCCAGGGGTGTAGCTTGGTTTGAGCCTTTATATACGATACCCGCAGGGAAGGGAATGATAGGACAGTCACCAGTGATTAATACCTTCCACTCCGCCTTTCCTGTTGTTCTGACTTATCTTCAGGATTCTCAGTTATTTGAAGAGATGTGTGGGAGCTTATCCGCACACACCAGTTCAGCTCTGGAGAGAAAAAGTAATTATCTAGTGTTTATTATTAATGTAATATTCCATATGGATAATTCAAGTTTAAAAAATCTCCAGAGCATCTCTTCCATGGGAGATTAACATTTTTATAATTCTTAGCATAATTGCCTACATTCTCCATCTTAAAGTTACCCTTTAACTATGTATGTACAGTGTCTTTTACCAAATTTCAAACTGTGGTTAGCTCTTTTTTAAAAAAATAGATCAGTGGCTTATACAATTTCATAAATTTCACATTCCAATTTTCCTATGCTTTTAAAATAATATTTTAAGAAAAATGTATGCTTATCGTCTGCTGGGCATGATGTCTCATGCCTGTAATCCTAGCCCTTTGAGAGGCTGAGGTGGGAGGATCGCTTGAGGCCAGGAGTTTAAAACAGCCTGAGCAACATAGCAAGACCCCGTCTCTATAAAAATTTTTTTAAAAAGGAAAATGTATGTTTGTCAATCATTTCTTAGTTGCTGTTTTTCTAAAAGAAATATGAAAAATTTAAAAACAAATGAGCTATATATACAGGTCTTTTAAAGAGTAAGAACCAAACTTTACTGAGCTGTTACTAAGAGCTTCACATGCATGAGTTATTTAACTCTCATTGAAAAAAATAGACTGTCTTAATCAATACACTTGTGAGCGCCCTAAGGATGTCTTTATATGATTATAAAATAACAAAGCTATTCACTAAAAATAGTCACTTTGGAGGTGGAAGTAAGAGTAGGGGCAGAGGAAACGCCAAGGAGTGATAGAAATATATTAAGTTACATCACAATTGAAGAACATGGCTTTTAGCCTGCAGCTTCTGACTTAGGGGTTTCTCTCTGGTAGCCCTAAATTGATCTTGAGAAGCTTGTTTTGGGGGAGAATTGAGTAGTAGCTGTTGAACTAGGGAGGGGATTGTCTTTTATGGGATGCACCATCTTCTCTTTAGATGGAATTCCTCACACCTCAATCTCTACCTCCTCTCATTAAGTGGATGCTGATGTAAGTTGAGTGATGAGGAGGGGTAAGAGCTGGGGAAATAAAGGCTTGGTGGTGTTTTTTTGTTGTCCTCCCCTCTGCCCCAAAATAAGCAGTTCACAACATCAAATACCTACACAAATACGCAATTCTTTATAAATAGATGTTTACATACAGTAAGTTTGATACACTACAGTTAGGCCATCTAGGTATAAATAAGGAAGTAAAGGTTGGGTGTTATCTGATGACCTGGGAATCTTTTCCATGGAACTTCATTCTAATCACTTTACTGCCTGCATAGACTCAGACTGTAAAGATGTTATATTAACCAGGGTTAATATCAGCTGCTGCTCTTCCGCTTTAGAGCCCTAGCCTTCCCCGGTATTTATCATTCTTGAAATAAACACGATTTTAAACGGGCTATTTCTTTTTGTAATAGTGTCCTTGGCTACAATAAAATTGTGTGGTGCAATCAGAGTTAGAATATCGTAGAACTAGGGGACAACTACACAGTTGTGTTCTTTCTTTATTTTGTTGTTTTGTTTTTTAAATCTTAACCTGCAACAACCTAACAGTGAACTGAATGTACAACCATGATACCTGATGCAGTTCTACAAGAATCCTAACCCGCATTAGGATCTCATTTAACAAATTCAGGAAGCTCTTTGTTAAAAAGCCTTTTTTTTTCTCTCTTTTTTTTTTTTTTTTTTAAAAGCCAGTCAAATTTAGCAGTGAGGGTTGTAAAGAGCCTTTTTTCTTAATTTAGCTCTATTGCCTGCTCAGAAATCATTTGAAGCATGTTTCAACAAACAGCTCTCTGTTTCAGCAATTGTCACTTGAAAATTTAACAGTATGAGAATATGAGATGATGACAATACTTTTTTACTGTGAAGTCTCCTTTTTAATTAATTTGAAACTTCAGAAAGTTGAGATACATAACTACAATTAAGAGAATCCCAAAGAGACAGTAAAAAACAAACAAACAAAAACTGTTTGGTTTTTTGCACAGTATCTGTTTATTTTTTGTGGAAGCCCCATTTAATTCTTTTCTTTCTTTCTTTCTTTTTTTTTTTGGAGATGGAGTTTCACTCTGTCACTGAGGCTGGAGTGCAGTGGTGCAATCTCGCTCACTGCAGCCTCCACCTCCCAGGTTCATGCCATTTTCCTGCCTCAGCCCCCCAAGTAGCTGGGATTACAGGCACCCGCCACCACGCCTGGCTACTTTTTTGTATTTTTAGTAGAGACGGGATTTCACTATGTCAGCCAGGCCGATCTCAAACTCGACCTCAGATGATCCTCCCACCTCGGCCTCCCAACGTGCTAGGATTACAGGTGTGAGCCACCACACCTGGCCACATCTCTTACTCTTTTAAGCACTGGGGATACAGCAGTGAACAAAGCAAACTCCCTCGTATAGCTCACATTTGAGTTGAGGAAGGCAAATAATAAATCCTTCTCATGGAAGGAGGTACATAGTAATCAGGCAAATATTTGCTAAATCAAGTAGAGATAAAGTTTATTAAAATAATAATTTTTTATAAAACAGGGCAAAGGGAATAGGAAATGACAGGACTGGGGAAAGGATGTTGCTATTTCATACTTGGTGGTCAGGAAAGTTGGCTGATGAGGTGAGACCTGAAACAAGTGAGGATGTGAGCTGTGTGGATACAGCCACCAAACTGATTGTTTATTTATTTTCTCAAGATTGACTGATTACTCGGAGTATAGGTTGGCGATCAGGGTGACCAGGCTAATGATATGAAATCTAGCAAACTGATGATGGCTGAGATCAAGCTAAGGGTGACTGTTTTAAGTGTGAAAGAATAGACAAGTGAGTTCACTCAATGACATTACTGGAGGGGCAGAGGTTATTATAAAAGTGAAATAAAACATTAGAAGGGTTTGCATTTGAGTTTTTGGGTATGAATATTTTTGAGTGTTAGTACATTAGACACACATGATTTCCCTTTCCTCCCAAAAAAATCCATTAAATAGTTTTATCAGGAACTTCCATAGACATTTCCTTATGTAGGTTTAGACTCTGATTTTATTCTTTCAGATATTAATGACCTTCACCTTCTCTTTTCTCTCAATCATAAAAAGATGCTGGATATCAAATTTCACTTTAGTTTTCAATAATCCTATTTACCTTTATTTAACTCTCCACTGTCAACTCATTACATTTCTCTTCTTGAGAAAAACATTTCAAGTTGGAAGTAAAATACTTAATTCTAATAACTATTAGGATATTAATGGCATGGAAAGACTTCACTGCAACTTCGGCACAGTGATTTGTTTCTAAGGCTCTAGCAAAATGCATAGTCAAATGTAATTTAAAATCAAAACTTTATTTTATTTTATTTTTTATTTATTTATTTATTTATTTATTTTTTTGAGGCGGAGTCTCTGTCTCCCAGGCTGGGGTGCAGTGGCACGATCTCAGCTCACTGAAAGCTCCGCCTCCCTGGTTCACGCCATTCTCCTGCCTCAACCTCCTGAGTAGCTGGGGCTACAGGTGCCCGCCACCATGCCTGGCTAATTTTTTGTATTTTTTTAGTAGAGACTGGTTTCACCGTGTTAGCCAGGATGGTCTCAATCTCCTGACCTCATGATCTGCCTGCCTCAGCCTCCCAAAGTGCTGGGATTACAGGCGTGAGCCACTGAGCCCGGCCCCAAAGCTTTATTTTTAAGAGATTTCATTTGAATTAAAGAATCTTCCTAGGCCCCACCTAGGGCCCCACTTAGTGCCTGTAGCTTTGGACATCCATCCAGTCTAGGGGGCCATGATGAGCAAAGGAAATGTAATCTAACATGGTGCATAGATGGCAAAAAGTGTGGTCCAGCTGCTAAGACTCTGCTCTTAACGAGAACTTTGCACAACTCCTTTTAGACCTTGGTCTACATGTGAAGCACCAACTCAGTATCTTAGAGGTGAAGGCATGAATATATGTGGTATGTCCAGCTGCATTGGTCTTCTCATGTATCAAATAAGAAATATAGCTGTCTCCTCCTGGTGAATAAAAGTGCAGTTTATAGTCTGTAGATCAATGCCAGGGATTCTGTAACCATAATTATGCCCTTTTATTATAAAAGGATGTTAACTTATCATACAAGGTTTGGAAAAGCGAAGATATTAAATCAGTCTGGGAAGGGTGCAGCAGGAAGGAAAAACCAGTTGCCAAAATTTGATTCATGGCAAAGGGAGCAACTACCAAAAAAAAGGAACAATTTTTGTTACCTCTTTTTGGGCAGCTGTCCCATTAAATATTATTTGATGGTCTCTATGATAGTGGTAACCGACAGATAGCTACATGTTACAGGATACTTGGTATCCAATTTGATAACTGCATGGGTGCTTAAAGAAAAGACAACTTTGCAATTAAGTTGCTAGTGTATTAAAAAAAGAACTACTACCTAAAGAGCTGCCTGATGACCTAGTTCATATACTATGGAACTATGGAGTATTTTTGTAGAATCTCGAAATTATATGAAAGTTATGTGTCATACGATTTTTTTTAATAGAATGTAAATAAACTTAGTGATGAATTACTATAAGCATCTACAATCACATTTTACTTTGAGTAATGATGAAATCCTAGCTAAAATTACTTCTGTTTTGCCTAGTCATATTTCTAGATATGATAGGTTTGTCTTCAGCGCTATCATTGCATGAATGTGATGAGATGTATGCAAACAGTTTATCTTTTTACACTTGATTGTTTTTTGCTATTTTTCCCCTAGCAATCGAAATATCTGAGCAAAAGCAGATGACACTGGCAAAATATTGTAATTTTTTACAAACAGAATTAGGGCCAGTTTTCCACATCATCACATAGAAACTGTCTATTGATACAGCTCCAAAAATTCTGTTTGTTTGACCCTTATGGACTGTACTTCTTCATTTCCAGTCTAGTATTTTCTGCTAAATTATAGGGTTTTTTTTTTTTTTTTTTTTTTTTTCCTTTCACATTCTATCACCATCAAACTGTCCATTACAGCTAAATTACTCCCTCACTTCAAGCCTTTCCTTGGCTATTTAACTGTCTTTGTCAGCCTTTCAAGCCTTTGTTCTTATTTGACTGCTGTTTATATACATCAATTTTACTTTCTAACTTGTCACTTCAGAATCTAAAATGACCCTTCCAAAGTAGAAGGGAAGCTCCCTTTTTTATGACCACTGGGGAGCGTTATTTCTGTGGCCTTCGCACCCACCCTCCACTCTTATTCAGCATTCTTTGGCACCAGTCCCTGGGCTGTCATCAAAGGTACCCATGGTATCTAATTTAGATAGCTGGTGCATAGTTTAGCTTTATGGCTCAGCCATCTTTTATTTGTTCGGCCCAGGAAATCCCAGGTCAGGTGCCCATTTCATTTTTTCTTGTTCTCTATGGCCAGGAGACACAGTCATTAGACAGAAATGTAATGTTGCTTGCTGGCGAAGAAGATTCCCCTGATAATTTCATTTACTTCCTACAAGGAGCTACAGCTCATAGTTCAACTCCAGATGAGAAATTCCTTTATATTCAGATAGTGAACATATTTCTAAGGAGCCTAAATAACCCTACTTTTGGTTACACTATTTAGAATTCATTACTAAGCTCCTGCAAAGTCTTAGCTTTGCTTGTTTTTAACTATTAAATAATATTTGACTAATTCATCCTTTTCTAAACCCTCCAATTACTACTGTCTGCTGAAAATTAGCCTGTATTCCCTATGCCTGCCACATCATGTTACTCACTTCTTCCCAGCTTTCAGCCCTGGCTAAGGTTGTGTATATCAAAGCATAGAAGCATTTCTAGCTTTAGTGCGGCCTTACTATACTTTTAAAACCAGTGTGAGGCATTGAAAAGACTTGGCCTGGGGATTGTGAATCTTCTTCTGGCTCTATCTATAGCTAAATATTTCCTATACCCTGAGAACGTCAATTTTTATCAGCTAAATGGATAATCGGGAATTAGAGCATAAATTGAACTAGACAACTTTGGGGATTCTTACTGGTTTCTACCAACTTAGATCTTTTTCTTTTTATTGAGACGGAGTCTCTCTTTGTTGCCCAGGTTGGAGTGCAGTGGTGTAATTTCTGCAGCTGGGTTCAAGCAATTCTCCTGCCTCAGCCTCCTGAGTAGCTGGGACTACAGGAGCGTGGCACCATGGCTAGCTAATTTCTTGTATTTTTTGTAGAGATGGGGTTTCACCGTGTTAGCCAGGATAGTCTCAATCTCCTGACTTCGTGATCCGCCTGCCTCCCTAAGTGCTTATAGGCCTGAGTGGATTATAGACGTGAGCCACCATACCCGGCCAGATCTTTTCTTATCCTCAGTAATGGAGAAGCCATAGGCTTTGGATAGCTAGATATTGATAAGAAGTTAAATTGGATGTATAGCCTGAGGGTCCAAGGCCCAGTAAGGGAATTTTAAAGTATATAACAATGAAAAGATGAAAACCAATCTTTCCTGGCTGGAGAAAACACTCTGAAGTAGGTTTTCTTTGTTTTTTAATAAGGTTGTAAGTAGTATTGAGACAAAATGAACTTTTTACTTGAAATGTGATGTGTATTTAGTCTTTGTTTTTGAAAGTAGGTTACTACATATAATGACACATTGTAGCAAAAGAGTATATTCCCATATAGCCTACTTTCTCTCTGGACAGAAGACTGACTTCTGAGCTACATAAGTCGCTGCTTAAGAAAAAAACAGTCACCATTGCTTGGGAGGCTAAGGCAGGAGGATTGTTTGAGCCCAGGAGCCTGGGCGACACAGTGAAATCCTTTCTCTAAAAAAAAAAAAAGAAACAGAAAAGTGTAAATGACCATAATATACAGTATGCACAAATTACACTTGAAAAAAAATCTTCCAGAGGCTCGGCGCAGTGACCCACACCTGGAAAACCAGCACTTTGAGAGGCTGAGGTAGGCAGATCACCTGAAGTCAGGAGTTGGAGACCAGCCTGACCAACATGGAGAAAACCCATCTCTACTAAAAATACAAAATTAGCCAGGCGTGATGGCGTATGCCTGTAATCCCAGCTACTCAGGAGGCTGAGGCAGGACAATCGCTGGAACCTAAGAGGAGGAGGTTGCGGTGAGCTGAGATCGTGCCATTGCACTCCAGCCTGGGCAACAGGAGTGGAAACTCCATCTCAAAAAAACCTTTCAGAGTGAAATTAGTAATAAAATGATATATAATAGCATTAAGGTTTTGGAAAGAAGGTTATGTAGGTGTTCATAAGTGTTCTCACCTGTATTCTTAGATAGCTATGCTTTGAATAACACATCAGGATTTTGCTTGGCAAACACAGACCTACCAGGCAAAAATTGTCCTCATTTATCAGACAAATAAAATGAGCAGAGGCCTAGCACAGATGGCTTCTCAAGTCACACAGCAAGGCAGTGGTTGAGCAAGCAATACATCTTCCCAGGTTAAAGATTGCAACTCACCATCTGTTGCTTCTAAGACTTACTTTATCTCAACAAAACAAAACACGTGTTAGATCTTTACTTCACTGGGGAAAATGGGGCAGGAAGAGTTTGCACTTGTTTTTTTGTGAAAGAATGTTAGAAATATATGAAACATGTAGTATTTTGACTATCAGCTGAAAGGTACTAAATGTTAAACTAGTCATTTGCAATCTGTGATCCTTGAATTGTCTTTTTGTTTCTTTCAGGTGGTGCCCAGGCAACATGGGTGACTGGAGCGCCTTAGGCAAACTCCTTGACAAGGTTCAAGCCTACTCAACTGCTGGAGGGAAGGTGTGGCTGTCAGTACTTTTCATTTTCCGAATCCTGCTACTGGGGACAGCGGTTGAGTCAGCCTGGGGAGATGAGCAGTCTGCCTTTCGTTGTAACACTCAACAACCTGGTTGTGAAAACGTCTGCTATGACAAGTCTTTCCCAATCTCTCATGTGCGCTTCTGGGTCCTGCAGATCATATTTGTGTCTGTGCCCACACTCTTGTACCTGGCTCATGTGTTCTATGTGATGCGAAAGGAAGAGAAACTGAACAAGAAAGAAGAGGAACTCAAGGTTGCCCAAACTGATGGTGTCAATGTGGAGATGCACTTGAAGCAGATTGAGATAAAGAAGTTCAAGTATGGTATTGAAGAGCATGGTAAAGTGAAAATGCGAGGGGGGTTGCTGCGAACCTACATCATCAGTATCCTCTTCAAGTCTATCTTTGAGGTGGCCTTCTTGCTGATCCAGTGGTACATCTATGGATTCAGCCTGAGTGCTGTTTACACTTGCAAAAGAGATCCCTGCCCACATCAGGTGGACTGTTTCCTCTCTCGCCCCACGGAGAAAACCATCTTCATCATCTTCATGCTGGTGGTGTCCTTGGTGTCCCTGGCCTTGAATATCATTGAACTCTTCTATGTTTTCTTCAAGGGCGTTAAGGATCGGGTTAAGGGAAAGAGCGACCCTTACCATGCGACCAGTGGCGCACTGAGCCCTACCAAAGACTGTGGGTCTCAAAAATATGCTTATTTCAATGGCTGCTCCTCACCAACCGCTCCCCTCTCACCTATGTCTCCTCCTGGGTACAAGCTGGTTACTGGCGACAGAAACAATTCTTCTTGCCGCAATTACAACAAGCAAGCAAGTGAGCAAAACTGGGCTAATTACAGTGCAGAACAAAATCGAATGGGGCAGGCAGGAAGCACCATCTCTAACTCCCATGCACAGCCTTTTGATTTCCCTGATGATAACCAGAATTCTAAAAAGCTAGCTGCTGGACACGAACTACAGCCACTAGCCATTGTGGACCAGCGACCTTCAAGCAGAGCCAGCAGTCGTGCCAGCAGCAGACCTCGGCCTGATGACCTGGAGATCTAGATAGAAGCTTGAAAGCATCAAGATTCCACTCAATTGTGGAGAAGAAAAAAGGTGCTGTAGAAAGTGCACCAGGTGTTAATTTTGATCCAGTGGAGGTGGTACTCAACAGCCTTATTCATGAGGCTTAGAAAACACAAAGACATTAGAATACCTAGGTTCATTGGGGGTGTCAGGGGTAGATGGGTGGAGAGGGAGGGGATAAGAGAGGTGCATGTTGGTATTTAAAGTAGTGGATTCAAAGAACTTAGATTTTATAAATAAAAGTTTCTTTAGGTGATACATAGATAAGGGCTTTTTCTCCCCGCAAACACCCCTAAGAATGGTTCTGTGTATGTGAATGAGTGGGTGGTAATTGTGGCTAAATATTGTTTTACCAAGAAACTGAAATAATTCTGGCCAGGAATAAATACTTCCTGAAAATCTTACGTCTTTTCAACAGGAAAAAGACAGGATTGTCCTTAAGTCCCTGCTAAAACATTCCATTGTTAAAATTTGCACTTTGAAGGTAAGCTTTCTAGGTCTGACCCTCCAGGTGTCAATGGACTTGTGCTACTATTTTTTTCTATTCTTGGTATCAGTTTAAAATTCAGACAAGGCCCACAGAATAAGATTTTCCATGCATTTGCAAATCTCAGCGTTATACGTATATTCTTTTTCCATCCACTTGCACCATATCATTACCATCACTTTTTCATCATTCCTCAGCTACTACTCACATTCATTTAATGGTTTCTGTAATAAACATTTTTAAGACAGTTGGGATGTCACTTAACTTTTTTTTTTAAGCTAGGGTCAGGGAATCAAGCCATGCTTAATATTTAACAATCACTTGTATGTGTGTGGAAGAGCTTCTTTTGTTTGTCATGTATTGGTACAAGCAGATACAGTATAAACTCACAAACACAGATTTGAAAATAATGCACATACAGTGTTCAAATTTGAACCTTTCTCATGGATTTTTGTGGTGTGGGCCAATATGGTGTTTACATTATATAATTCCTGCTGTGGCAAGTAAAGCACACTTTGTTTTTCTCCTAAAATGTTTTTCCCTGTGTATCCTATTATGGATACTGGTTTTGTTAATTATGATTCTTTATTTTCTCTCTTTTTTTAGGATATAGCAGTAATGCTATTACTGAAATGAATGATTTCCTTTTTCTGAAATGTAATCATTGATGCTTGAATGATAGAATTTTAGTACTGTAAACAAGCTTTAGTCATTAATGTGAGAGACTTAGAAAAAATGCTTAGAGTGGACTATTAAATGTGCCTAAATGAATTTTGCAGTAACTGGCATTCTTGGGTTTGCCCTACTTAATACACAGTAATTCAGAACTTGTATTCTATTATGAGTTTGACAGTCTTTTGGAGTGACCAGCAACTTTGATGTTTGCACTAAGATTTTATTTGGAAGCAAGAGAGGTTGAAAGAGGATTCAGTAGTACGCATATAACTAATTTATTTGAACTATATGCTGAAGACATCTACCAGTTTCTCCAAATGCCTTTTTTAAAACTCATCACAGACGATTGGTGAAAATGCTGAGTATGACACTTCTTGCATGTCAGCTACATAAACAGTTTTGTACAATGAAAATTACTAATTTGTTTGACATTCCATGTTAAACTACAGTCATGCTCAGCTTCATTGCATGTAATGTAGACCTAGTCCATCAGATCATGTGTTCTGGAGAGTGTTCTTTATTCAATAAAGTTTTAATTTAGTATAAAGATAGCCTCTATATTCCGTGTGATTTGTTTCCCCTGCCGAGACGTAGTCTTGCTCTGTTACCCAGGCTGGAGTGCAGTGCCGCCATCTTGGCTCATTGCAACTCCTGCCTTCCATGTTCAAGCGATTCTCCTGCCTCACCCTCCCGAATAGCTGGGATTACAGGCACCCGCCACTGTACCTGACTAATTTTCGTATTCTTAGTAGGGATGGGGTTTTACCATGTTGGCCAGGCTGGTCTGGAACTCCTGACCTCGTGATCCACCCACCTCGGCCTCCCAAAGTGTTGGAATTACAGGGGTGAGCCACCGTGCCTGGACTATATTTAAAACTAATTGATGGCATATTTTATTTATTTTATTTATTTATTCATTTATTCATTTATTTTTTTTGAGACGGAGTCTGGCTCTGTCGCCCAGGCTGGAGTGCAGTGGCCAGATCTCCGCTCACTGCAAGCTCCGCCTCCCGGGTTTGCGCAATTCTCCTGCCTCAGCCTCCCCAGCAGCTGGGACTACAGGCGCCCGCCACCTCGCCCGGCTTATTTTTTTTTTGTATTTTTAGTAGAGACGGGGTTTCACCATGTTAGCCAGGATGGTCTCGGATCTCCTGACCTCGTGATCCGCCCGTCTTGGCCTCCCAAAGTGCTGGGATTACAGGCTTGAGCCACCGCGCCCGGCCTGATGGCATATTTTAGATTAAACACATTTATACTGGTTATCAGAACTTAAGCAAATAACGTCACGTTTTCAGGGACAATATTTATCATTAGCTCTGTTCAGTGCAACATTAATTGTAAACATTTTTGGATATCTATTGAACCAAAAGGAAGATAAAGTGTTGAATTTGAAATATATCTTTAATGGGATGTGTGATAGAGTTTAAAATAAGGAAATATTGAGGCTGTAATCCCAGCACTTTGGGAGTCCAAGGTGGGTGGATCACCTGATGTTGGGAGTTCCAGATCAGCCTGACCAACATGGAGAAACCCTGTCTCTACTAAAAATACAAAAATAGCTGGATGTGGTGGCCTATGCCTATAATCCCAGCTACTCAGGAGATGGAGGTTGCAGTGAGCTGAGATCGCCCCATTGCACTCCAACACGGGTAACAAGGGCGAAACTCCATCTAAAAAAAAAAAAAGAAAAATATTGAGTAATTTAGTAGATGAGACATGACACGAGTAAGCACAAAATCTTAATGATGATGACATTTTAAAGCTGGAAAGGCTGAAGAAACAAGAATAAATAAGAAGGGGTCAGTTTGAGTATAGTTACATGAAGCAGCAAAAGAGTAAAATTTATTTCAGTTCACAATATTGTAAAAATACAGAAAACAAGATTAAAAATATTCATGATACCCAAGAAAAAAATCAACAATTCAAAGGGAGTAGAACAATTCTGGGCAATTGATTATATTGTAGTTTTAAATATGAAATGTTAACACTTTAAATCACACTTCAAGGATTTTTTCTATTATAACTTACTAAAGTTATTTACACGAAGATTTATTACCTACCACAAAGCAAACTGCTGACTTACTGGATCATAAAAACATTAGTAATTTAGGCCAGGCGTGGTGGCTCAAGCCTGTAATCCCAGCACTTTGGGAGGCCAAGGTGGGCAGATCACAAGGTCAGGAGATCGAGACCATCCTGACTAACACAGTGAAACTCCGTCTATATTAAGAAATCAAAAAAAAAAAAAAAAAAAAAAAGAAAATTAGCCAGGTATGGTGGCAGTCGCCTGTAGTCCCAGCTACTAGGGAGGCTGAGGCAGGAGAATGGCATGAACCTGGGAGGCAGAGCTTGCAGTGAGCCAACATCGTGCCACTGCACTCCAGCCTGGGCAACAGAGCAAGACTCCTTCTCAAAAAATAATTAGTTTGGCTCAGTTGCCTCTCTATTATTTGTTTTTGGATGAAAAAAGGTTGTATCATTTGTCTGAAGTCAGAGGATTGTCTAAAAGCCAGTTTCCCATTCAATTTGATATAATTGGTAGGGTGAATACTTCAAGTACTATTACTTGAGTGATTGAGAATTATATGGAAGAGGCAAATACTCTGCACTCGCCTCCCACTATGTGTCTGTGCATGTTTGCATTTAATATGGGGAATAGACATGATTTGAGTGTATATGTGTATTCATATAGGGTAAGATGTGGATGGACAAATGATCACACAATGAAGTGGTAGGGCAGAAGTATAAAATAAATTTCTGATGCTTGTGTATGGAGGAGGGAAAGCAAGTTCATCTTTCAGAAATAGTCATTTAGGTCATCCTAAACATTTCCCAACTTTAAGATTTTACGATTGTAAAATATTTTATGTACATCATATATACATTATACATATCATATATGTACACAACTTATGGAACTACAGTCTAAAATGGAGAGTTAGGTCTCTCACCACTTTCTATACCTCAACATACACCAGGAAAGTCCTAATTCTCAGCAGAAATCACTGTTAAAAATCAACTAGGTATCAGGCACTTTGTTAAACAGTGGGGATTCATAGAATGACCACAGCTTTTGCTCCCACGAAGCTTACAATGTGAATTCTTCCAGTTTTATTTTTTATTTTTTTGAGACGGAGTTTCGCTCTTGTTACCCAAGCTGGAGTGCAATGGTGCGATCTCGTCTCACTGCAACCTCTGCCTCCCCGGTTCAAGTGATTCTCCTGCCTCAGCCTCCTAAGTAGCTGGGATTACAGGCCCCTGCCACCACGCCTGGCTTATTTTGTATTTTTAGTAGAGACAGGGTTTCTCCATGTTGATTAGGCTGGTCTCCAACTCCTGACCACAGGTGATCTGCCCGCCTCGGCCTCCCAAAGTGCTGGGGTTACAGGCGTGAGTCACCGTGCCCAACAAATTCTTCCAGTTAAAAAAAAAAAATGCCCATTTTTCATCTTATCTTAATTGGCTGCCTGCCTGGTTTTACCTACTAAAGATTAAATTGAACTGTTTTTAACAAGTATTAGAAAGGTATGCAGTTTCTGCAAATATTTATTTGACATTCAGTTTTGGCATAAAATTTAAGTTTAAAAAATTTGAGCCGGGTGTGGTGACTCATGCCTGTAATTCCAGCAACTTTGGGAGGCTGAGGCACGTGGATAACTTGAGGTCCGGAGTTCGAGACCATCCTGGCCAACATGGCGAAACCCCATCTCTACTAAAAATACAAAAATTAGCCTGGTGTGGTGGCACACGCCTGTGATCCCAGCTACTCAGGAGGCTGAGACACGAGAATCACTTGAACCCTGGAGGCAGATGTTGCAGCCAGTCGAGAATGCACCACTGCACTCCAGCCTGGGTGACAGAGTGAGACTCTGTCTCAAAAAATTAAAAAAAAAAAAAATTAAAAAAAAAAAAAAAGAAAAGAAAAGAAGAAAGAAACTTCCAGGCCCAGAGCTGTTTTTTTCCCCCTTATTTTATGAAAATGGCTGAACCTCTCAATTTGCCTAGGGTGCTAGTTCCCTGCCCACACATGGCCTCTTCTAAAAATTCCAAACTTCAGATTCCAACATGCCGAAACATCTGTGCTTTGTACTTGGAGGGAGAGCAAAATAATGAAGTTTGGGGACTTATTAAAGTCTTAAAGTGAGTTCTTTTTATAAACAGCACACCAACAGTGTAGAAACGTGTTTATAATCTTTACTGGCTCCAAGATTCTGTTTTTACCTTTTCTTGGTTGGGCAAATATAGCTTAGCCCTTGGCATGTCAGAATTGGCAGCTGGCAATTTTCAGAACTGAAGAGGAGATGTGGAAGAAACACCACAGAAACATTGCTTCAAGAAGAAAAAAGAAGACTATTGTGTAGAGAAGAAAGCTAATACCTTTTAACATTAAGGAGGGAAATTATGCATTTGTTTCCTGGTCTTCAAAAGTGTTGAAATTTTAATTCGTATTATTTCTTCTGGTCTCCGGATGTTTCTTTGCAATGACTAAATGCTTATTTGGGTTATGACGTGTAGTGTAATTTCAATGCCCACACACTTTCCTGTTGAATATAAAAACAGTCTCAACAGGCACCCACTTTAGAAGGTAAACCCTAGGCCCAAGTCTTATTGAATGCAATGTGTCATCTGTCCCTATGCATATGGAACAAATTGGAGCCTGATCTGGCTTTCGTGCTGCAGTCTCTTGTCAGTCACTCTTTACAAAACCATTCATCAGAATTAGTAGAGACAGCAAAATAGTTTCTAGTGGCTGCATTAGCAGAAACTGTAAGTGTTATTTTATAGTATTTTATTTATTTATTTTTGAGATGGAGTCTTGCTCTGCTGCCCAGGCTGGAGTGCAGTGGCACGATCTCGGCTCACTGCAACCTCTGCTTCCCGGCTTCAAGCAATTCTCTGCCCCAGTCTTCTGAGTAGCTGAGATTACAGGCTCCTGCCACCACGCCTGGCTAATTTTTTTTTTGTGTGTGTGTGTGTGTGTCTTTTTTGTAGAGATGGGGTTTCACCATGTTGGCCAGGCAGGTCTTGAACTCCTGACCTTGTGATCCGCCCACCTTGGCCTCCCAAAGTGCTGGGATTACAGGTGTGAGCCACCGCACCCGGCCTGTTTTATTTTTATTTAGAGACTGGGTCTCACATTGTCACTCAGGCTGGAGTGTAATAACCGTGGAGGTGCAGTCACAGTTCACTATAACCTCGAACTCCTGGACTCAAGGGATCGTCACGGGTCAGCCTCCTGAGTAGGTGGGATTACTGAGTAGGTGGCACCACTGCACTCCGGTGGTAATTTTTAATTTTCTTTTTTGTTAGAGGCTGAGTTTTCCTTGGTTGCCCAGGCTGGTCTCCAACTCTGACCTCCAGCGATCTCCCACCTTGACATTCCAATGTTCTGGGATTACAGGAGTGAGTGACCCTATTGGGACGATTTTATTTTTATTTTTTATTTATTTTTTTTGTTCAGCCTCTGTAGAGACTGTCAAAAATTGTCAACACCAACTATATTTCAGGTCGTCATGGTGGAGTATTGAGAAACATTTGCAATTAGCAATAATGGCACCCTGGATAAACCTCATTGACTACAATCATGCCACTGTGCAAAGCTTGGGTATTTTATTTTAAAAGTAAGTAAAGAGAAATGTAAGATTGCTTTCTGCTTTGAAAAACTCAGAGTTATACATTTCAGATTTTCAGGAATATTTATTAACTCTAGACACAGTTAATTAATTTGGAAACCCTTCCCTACAAGAATTTAACCTTCAGGTCAAATTGTCAGAAAATGGCTGCAACTTAGGCTAACTCTAGTGAGTAAGCGTAAAATAGTGAGATTTGTTAACACAAAACTTAAAGCTTTAACTCTCACCAGAGTCTCAGAATCTAAATTGGCCATTGGCTTGGAAGACTTTGATGTAGTTGTGGCTCAATTCCAAGTTTCCCTCAATTTAGAGCAACTGGAATTAAATGGACTTAATAATTCTCTAGCATATCAAATGCTAATCATCCAAGCTACTCACTATAGGACCTATTCAAAGATAGAGACACCACCAGACACCTGATTAAAGACAGTGCTTTTTCTGGGACAATTTTCTATATTTTTGCAAATCTTGTCAATTACTGCCTTGTGTGGGGGCAGGTAATTTAAAAATCTTTGAGGGGAACCACCTAGCGTTCATGAGTTTCAAATTTCAGTGAGACTGAAGCAATCTGGAAATTAGATGTAACTATATCCAGCATCCTGTCATCTACAGTTAAATGTAAGTTAAAACTGTAACAGAGGTTTGCTTGTTACATTATGTTCTGTATATTTGAAATACCTTATAATTTATAATTTTATAATTCATAATTTTATTTTATTTTATTTATTTTTTTTTTTTTGAGACGGAGTCTCGCTCTGTCACCCAGGCTGGAGTGCAGTGGCCGGATCTCAGCTCACTGCAAGCTCCGCCTCCCGGGTTTACGCCATTCTCCTGCCTCAGCCTCCCGAGTTGCTGGGATTACAGGCTTGAGCCACCGCGCCCGGCCTAATTCATAATTTTAAAAATGACTGCAGATATAAAAATTATAAAATGATTGAGGTTATTTATTTCAGTTTAGAGCTTTTAATTGTATATTTCTTCTCCATTTTCATACCCTTAGTTTCTTTTCTTTTTTTTTTTTGAAATGGAGTCTCGCTCTGTTGCCCAGGCTAAGAGTGCAGTGGTGCAAGATCTCGGCTCACTGCAAGCTCTGCCTCCTGGATTCAGGCCATTCTCCTGCCTCAGCCTCCCACGCAGCTGGGACCACAGGCGCCCGCCACTACGCCTGGCTAATTTTTAATATTTTCAGTAGAGACAGGGTTTCACCACGTTAGCCAGGATGGTCTCCATCTCCTGACCTCGTGATCCACCCTCCTCGGCCTCCCGAAGTGCTGGTATTACAGGCGTGAGCCACTGCGCCCCGCCCATACCCTTAGTTTCTTCAGTCTAGCCTCCCACTAGGATTTTTTGATTCATGACGTCTTAAAAAATATACTTTCCTCTCACGTTTTGTTCAAAACTAAAGTTTCAACTCTGTCATTTTTTTTCACCCTTAATCTACAGCTGAAGTCAAAACAGATTGAATGGTATAAAGCTTCTATCAAATTCCTTCCACCCTTGCTCTTACATTTAGAACAGTTTGTCAGATTTTTGTTTGCTAATGTGTGGTATCAAGCACTTTTCTTCGTCATCTATACCGTGACATCTTATACCTTGCTCTCCTTTTAACAAACAAGTGCCAAGTTAAATACTTAAATAGTAACTCTGGAATAATGTAGCAGACGTTTAACCTTTGTAATTAAAGAGTGTCATTGGCCGAGCATGGTGGCTCATGCCTGTGATCCTAGCACTTCGGGAGGCCAAGGCCGGTGGGTCACGAGGTCAGGTGATCCAGACCATCCTGGCTAACACGGTGAAACCCCGTCTCTACTAAAAATACAAAAAAAAAAAAAAAAAAAAAAAAAAAAAATTAGCGGGGCGTGGTGGCATAGGCCTGTAGTCCCAGCTACTTGGGAGACTGAGGCAGGAAAACCACTTGAATCCGGGAGGCGGAGGTTGCAGTGAGTCGAGCTTGCACCACTGCACTCCAGCCTAGGCGACAGAGCGAGACTCTGTCTCAAAAAAAAAAAAAAAAGTGTCATTGAAAACCATTAAAATTTGTGTTTAATTTTGATCTTTTTTCTGGTCCTCACTTGTCTGAAGGACTTGCAGTATTTCATAATTAAAGGGTATAAGAACTGTAGGTGATGGTTATCTAAAACTCCAAACATGGCAAATGTGGGCATGAGGGTACCACTTGGCATCTGACGAGTGATTTTTTAGTCAGCAATATAACAAAGCTCTGCCTTTAAACTGACGATTCTACATAATAATTAGCTATTATGAGTGAGACAAAAGGAGCTAAAGAATGTATTACAATTTATACCTAATTAGAGAAAAATTTTACTCTAGGAATCTTTATATGAAAGTATTGACAACTTGTAAGAAGGAAAAAGTAGTTCTAATAAAAAAGAAAAATTAACAAATCAGAGGAATTTACAGTTTTTTCTTTGTTTGCCAACTGCATGTTTGTTTTGGAAATGAATTATTAAAAGAAAAAAATCACTCTTTCAATTTGTTGTGAATCAGCCTCACAGTGCTAAGCATATAGTTTGTGATGACAAAGATAACCTGATGATCACTTCAGGTTTTAGTCTGCATTTTGTTTTTCATTAAAAAAAAAATATATATATATATATAAAAATATATATATCTAAATATATATCTAAATATATATATATATATTTTTTTGAGACGGAATACAATAACCCTCCCAATTTGTGACTAAATACAAGATGATCTTTACAAAACTGGCTCTATTTTTAAAAGCTACAGTAGGCTGGGCGCGGTGGCTTAAGCCTGTAATCCCAGCACTTTGGGAGGCCGAGACAGGTGGATCACGAGGTCAGGAGATCGAGACCATCATGGCTAACACGGTGAAACCACGTCTCTACTAAAAAATACAAAAAAATTAGCAGGGCGTGGCGGTGGGCACCTGTAGTCCCAGCTACTCAGGACGCTGAGGCAGGAGAATGGCGTGAACCCGGGAGGCGGAGCTTCAAGTGAGCTGAGATCCGGCCACTGCACTCCAGCCTGGGAGACAGAGCGAGACTCCGTCTCAAAAAAAAAAAAAAAAAAAAAAAAGCCACAGTACATTAACGCTACGAATATTTTCAAGAATTAGAAACGTAAGTGTCTTAAGATTTTCCAAAAATCTCAGGACTTCTGCGGAATTTCCAACATTTGTAGGACATAAACTCTGTTGCCTTACAAAACTTGGATAATCAATAAAAATATGGTCTATAGTGAAAAGATATTTCAAGCAAAAATGATGCAAATAGAATTAGATGAGTGATTTGCAAGAAATGTGTGCCTGAAAATATTCTTGCCATGTTAAATAAGATTTGGCCTTATGTTCATCCTTATACACTAAACATTTTAAAAAATGATACTTTAAACAAGTCTTGTGTCCTTTCTTGTTTATTTTAGTATCCTCCCAAAAACCATAAATACAACCATATGTCAGGGCAAAGCTGTATTGAGGGCTTGGACATAGTGCTCTTACTTTTATTTTTACCATTCATTTCTATGTATAGCAAGTAATATGTATTTTTCATCAATGATCAAATTTTGTATATTTTTAGTTGCTTGTGGGCCAGAGGTTTAAGGAATAGAATACTTTTCCTTTCATGTTGTTCAATGACCACAACGTCAAACATGGATTTGGTGAAAATCTATCCAGTGATATATATAGTTTTAACTTCAAATTTATGGTTCTAGGAATTTTTGAGGCTGGCAGAAGCACAGGTAAGCAGAAGCTGATTACTCAAGGAAATGTTTCTCATTTCTTAACTATATAATCTTGAACAAGATGCATAACCTTTGATGCTCAGTCTCAAACTACAAACAAAAATAAAAATTCATTCCTGAAAAGTTGTTGTGATGATTTAATGAGGTATGAGTAAAGCGCATAGAACATGTGGTAAGCCCTTGATAAATAAGAGGCATTAGCTAATGGTTATAGATTCTTTCAAGGGAAATGAACAAAGGGAAAAGTAGTGCTGTCAGAAAAAAAAATCCAGTACACAGTCATATTCTGAAAGTCAAAATGTTACGTCGGTGTTTGCTGCTTCTAGAGAGTGTTAATAAGTAAAACAAGGATATGTCAATTTGTGTAACCACAAGACCACTGAAAACAAGTCGTAGTGTCTTACACTACGTTAAATGTAGTATGTGAGGACTAGAAACAACAGTGTAAATATAAAAAGTAAACAAGGTGAGAAGAGCTTTACTTTTTTTTCAGAGACAGAGTCTCATTGTGTCACCCAGGCTGGCATGCAGTGGCTCAAGGCACAATCACAGTTCGAACTCCTGGGCTTAAGCCATCCTCCTGCCACTTGAGTAGCTAAGACTACAGGTGCACACGCCTGGCTAATTTTTCTTTTTTTTTTTTTAGAGACAGAATCTCGCTATGTTGCCCAGGTTGGTCTCAAACTCCTGGCCTCAAGAGATTCTCTTGCCTAGGCCTCCCAAAGTTCTGGGATTACAGGCGTCGGCCACCATGCCCAGCCAAGAACTTTAAATTTAGTTCCTATAACAGATAGGCATGTATAGTAAGTAACCTTCAGAATTCTGAGAATTTGGTAAGTAAAAAATCAACCTACAAAAGAGGTTAGAATGTGTCCCACCATAAAGTAGCTGGAAGTATTATTATTACTGTTATTAGAGACAGGGTCTTGCTATGCTAGAGTGTAGCAGTGGCTATTCACAGATGTAATCATAGTGCATTACAGCCTTGAACTCTTGGAGCTTGAGCTATCCTCCTGCCTTAGCCTCCTGAGTAGCTGAGTCTACAGGTGTGTGCCACTGCATCCGGCTAGAAGAAATATTATTAATAGATCAAGGAAAAGAATAGAGAAGGGAAATAAAATTAATTTTCATTAGAAATGTATAATGGCTCCCTTTGTCTATTGAAATAATGACTGCAATCCTTCAGTAGGCCTCAAAGATGTTACATTCGCTGGATCCTGGCTCTTTTGCAGTCTCATCCATCATCATTCCCAGTTCTCTGAGCTATAACTGTTGTAGAGGTTTTCCAGTACCTCCAAAGCTCTGAGTTTCTTCCTACCCATGGTCTTTGCCCTCTGCCCAAATCACATTCCTCCCTATTCACCTAGGTAACTCTTGTTCTTCAATTCCCAGCTAAATCTTGCTTCCTCCTAGATCTTTTCTCTGATTCCCTGGGCTGCCCATTTTATGCTCCCATGGCATCTTGCTCTCTTCTTATCATTATGTGTACTGAATTGTTCAGTGTATTTTATTTACCTAGTATATCACACTCACAATGAAAACAGAAGCCATTTCTGTCTTACTCTCTGCTGTGTCTCCAGAATCGAACAGTTTGTGCAGTATAGTACTAACAACAATACCTACCAATTGTCGCCTGCTAATTAATAAATGCAGTTGAAGCAGGTACAACTCTCTGGTTTTTTGTCAGCTATATCTCTGTTAAGGAAATAGATAAATAGGTTGAAATTAGTCATTCACATCATCAAAATTTCTTTCTCTTTTTCTGTGCTTCCCAAACTACTTCATTAGTATGTTAGTATTTGCTTTACTACACAACAACCCTGAGACATAAGTACTGGTATCTTCACTTGATGAATAAACTGAGGGTAAGTAAGTTACCCAAAGTGGTCCAGTCAAGGTCTGCATACTCTTAACTACTCCACTCTCAGCTAATAATGACCTTATTGTAGTAGAGACTAGGACCATTAAAGAATATGAGGCTCTCTTTCCTTTTTTTTTCCCTCCCCTCCCCTCCCCTCCCCTCCCCTCCTCTCCCCTCCCTTCCCCTCTCCTCCTCTCCCCTCCCCTCCTCTCCCCTCGCTTTGTTTGTTTGGCTTCCCTTCCCTTTCTTTGACGGAGTCTTGCTCGGTTGCCAAGCTGGAGTGCAATGGTGCTCTCGGCTCACTGCAACCTCCACCTCCCAGGTTCAAGCGATTCTTCTGCCTCAGCCTCCTGAGTAGCTGGGCACACGCCACCAGGCCCGGCTAATTTTAGTAGTTTTTGTTTCACCATGTTGGCCAGGATGGTCTTGATCGCCTGTCCTTGTGATCCACCTGCCTCAGCCTCCCAAAGTGCTGGGATTACAGGTGTGGGCCACCGCCCCGGCGCTCCCTTCTTTTTTATTCTTCCTTCCCTTCTTGCCCTCCCTCCCACTCTTCCTCTTTCTTTTCTTTTTATTTTCCTCGCTTAGTTGTAAAAGCAAATCCTCTTATCACAAAAATGCAAACAAAAGTAGAGGTATGTAAAAAGCAAAGACCCTTTTCAATCCTCTCCCTAAAGGTAACCAGATTATGCATAGATATACCTATAGCTTGTAAATTATTTTATTTATATTTATAATAATCTTTCATGTTAAAATATATGGACCTTACTGGCCGGGCGCGGTGGCTCACGCCTATAATCCCAGCACTTTGGGAGGCTGAGGAGGGAGGATCACCTAAGGTCAGTTCGAGACCAGCCTGGCCAACATGGTGAAACCCTGTCTCTATGAAAAATACAAAATTAGCCGGTCGTGGAGGCGCATGCCTGTAATCCCAGCTACTTGGAAGGCTGAGGCAGAAGAATCGCTTGATCCCAGGAGGCGGAGGTTGCAGTGAGCCGAGATCGTACCATTGTACTGCAACTTGGCAACAAGTTGTATATATGTGTGTGTGTGTGTGTGTGTGTGTGTGTGTATGTGTGTGTATATCTATATATGGACCTTACAAATGGGATTCCATTTGTAATCCCAGCACTTTGGGAGGCTGAGATGGGAGGATTGCTTGAGCTCAGGAGTTCGAGACCAGCTTGGGCAACATAATGAGATACTGTTTCTATAAATTTAAAAAATAAATTAATAAAAAAATTAACAAAAAATATATGGACCTACCTCATTTTTAATGGCTGCATAATATGCCACAGGGTGATTATTCTGTAGTAAACTTATTTATTTATTATTGGACATTTCAAGTTTTTCCTCAGTTTGACATTATTACAAATATTACTGACAGTACTTGCACATATCTCAGACATGTCACTGCACTCCATAAACAGCATGTGGCTATCAACATATTGACATTATGTTTGGTTCATGATAGAAAAAATCATTAATATGATGACAGTGATTTGTTCAGAATAATATAAAATTTTGTCTTTCATGATTTCTAAGAATTTAGAGAGAGAGCTCTAATTCATCTGCACTCAGCAATTCCTATTCACTTTCTGCCTAGTTACCTGCTTGATACAAAGATAGGTATTTTTTTTTTTTTTTAAACTTGGAGTTTCACTCTCGTTGCCCAGGCTAGAGTGCAATGGCGCGATCTCGGCTCACCACAAACTCTGCCTCCCAGGTTCAAGCGATTCTACTGCCTCAGTCTCCTGAGTAGCTGGGATTACAGGCATATGCTGCCATGCCTGGCTTTTTGTATTTTTAGTGGAGATGGGATTTCTCCGTATTAGTCAGGCTAGTCTCGAACTCCAGACTTCAGGTGATCCGCCCACCTCGGCCTCCCAAAGTGCTGGGATTACAGGCGTGAGCCACCGCGCCCGGACCAAAGGGTTGTAATTTAATGACAAGATAAGTTTTAATATGACAAATTGTATTAGCATGAACATCAAGAAGTAGCTCAGATAGCCTAACTTCTATTTTACTCTATTTTATTCTTTCATAATAAACATGAATCATTCAATTTGTTAATATAGCATATACATATGTCAAATATAGCATATATATGTGTGTATACATGCATTTTAGACAAGGGTCTCACTCTATTGCCCAAGCAGAAGTGCAGTGGTGTGCACCACTTCACCCAGCCAATTTTAAAAGTCTTTTTAAAAACAGAGTCTCACTATGTTACCCAGGCTGGTTTCAAACTCCTGGGCTCAAGTGATCCTCCCGCCTCAGCCTCCCATAGTGCTGGGATTACAGGTGTGAGCTATAATATAATGCTCAGCCAGCATATACTTTTTATTTTTAAAAAAATTTTCTTTTCTGGTGATGGGTGGGAGCAGGGAAGCGCAGGAGGGAGGAATTGTATGAGCATATAACTTTTCTAAATAAATTTAACTAAATGATAAATGTAATAAATATCTATTATAGAAAACTTCAAAGACTTAAATGTTAACAAAAGACAAGAAGAAAAAGACTCCTTTAATCTGAACATCCAAAGGAAAAAGTGACTATACAGTTTTTTGTTTCAATATTCTTGAATCTATGAATTGTTTTGCCTTTAAATTGAAAATATTAGTGATAGTTTTTATAAGAAAATCGACTTAATCTTTAACATAAGCATTTTTGCATTAACATAAGCGTTATTTATTTATTTATTTGTTTGTTTGTTTTTGAGACAGAGTCTTGCTCTGTTTCCCAGATTGGAGTGCAGTGACACAGTCTCGGCTCACCGCAACCTTTGCTTCCCGGGTTCAAGCAATTCTCCTGCCTCCCTCTCCTGAAGAGCTGGGATTATACATGTGCGCCACCACGCCCACCAAATTTTTGTACTTTATTAGAGATGAGGTTTTCCACGTTGGTCAAGGGGCTCTCAAACTCCTGAACTCAAGCGATCTGCCCACATCCGCCTCCTGAAGTGCTGGGATTACAAGCGTGAGTCACCACGCCCGGCCAACATAAGCATTTTTTTTTCTTTTCTGAGACAGAGTCTCACTCTGTCACCCAGGCTGGAGTGCAGTGGTGCAATTTTGGCTTACTGAAGCCTCCACGTCCTGGGTTCAAGGGATTCTCCTGCCTCAGCCTCCAGAGTAGCTGGGATTACAGGCATGCGCCACCACACCCGGCTAATTTTTGTATTTTTAATAGAGACGGGGTTTCACCATGTTGTCCAGGCTGGTTTTGAACTCCTGATCTCAAGTGATCCACCCTCCTCGGCCTCCCAAAGTGCTGGGATTACAAGCGTGAGCCACCAGGCCCAGCTTTTTTTTTTTTTTTGATGGAGTTTCGCTCTTGTTGCCCAGACTGGAGTGTGATGGTGCAATCTCGGCTCACTGCAACTTCCGCCTTCCGGGTTCAAGCGATTCTCCTGTCTCAGCCTCCCGAGTCACTGGGATTACAGGCATGCGCCACCAAGCCTGGCTAATTTTGTATTTTTTTTCGAGACGGAGTTTCTCCATGTTGGTCAGGCTGGTCTCGAACTCCCGACCTCAGGCAATCTGCTCGCCTTGGCCTCCTAAAGTGCTGGGATTACAGGCGTGAGCCACTGCACCTGACCAACATAAGCATTTTTTAAATGTCACTTGGAACAACAAAGCAAGACCCTAGCTACAGAAATTAAAAAAAAAAAAAAAAAAAAAAAATTTAGGTGCAGTGGCATGCCTCTAGCACCAGCTACTCAGGAGGCTGAGGCAGGAGGATTTCTTGAGCCCAGGTGTTTGAGGTTGCAATCAATGACCTTTGAACATGCCATTGTACTCCAGCCAGGGTGACAGAGCAAGACCCCATCTCGAGAAAATAAATAAATAAATAAAAATGTCATTGCGCATTTGTGCCATTATTTATCCAATCATTCTATTGTTAAATATTTAGTTTGTTTTGAATTTTTTGCTATTATAGGTGACACTTGATGAACAACTTTGTTCATTTTTTTAATTTAATTTTTTTAGGTTAAATTCTAAGAATTAGAATCAAAGTTTTGAACAGTTTAAAGACTCTTTAGGCCGGGCGCGGTGGCTCAAGCCTGTAATCCCAGCACTTTGGGAGGCCGAGACGGGCGGATCACGAGGTTAGGAGATCGAGACCATCCTGGCTAACAGTGAAACCCCGTCTCTACTAAAAAATGCAAAAAACTAGCCGGGCGAGGTGGCGGGCGCCTGTAGTCCCAGCTACTCGGGAGGCTGAGGCAGGAGAATGGCGTAAAACCCGGGAGGCGGAGCTTGCAGTGAGCTGAGATCCGGCCACTGCACTCCAGCCTGGGCGACAGAGCGAGACTCCGTCTCAGGAAAAAAAAAAAAAAAAAGACGAAAACTAACTGCCCTGGTTAGTTCTATGGTGAATATTCTCCATACAAAGGATACAAATGGAATGATGAGTAACATATTTGCCAAGTTGTCAGGCCCCAAGAGCAAGGGAGGGTTGAAGCCAGTGTTGTGTACATGAGGCAGACCCCTACCTGGGAAGGTGAAGAGGGGACTGTGCAGGAAGGGGAGTACAGCATGCGCTCACAAAGAGGTCAGTTGTGGAATGGGAACGGTCAACTCTGAAGCTATGGGGCTTGGAGAGAGCCTCAGCTGTTGCATGAAAGAGTGAAAGCAGATGCAGCAGTTTTCAAATCAAGTTCCATGGAGGCATTTTAGGGGCTTTCCTGGGAAAGCATGAAGAGCTGGAAGAGGTTTACAGCCCTCTCCTCTCTTTCCACCAGAAAGATAAACGCTTTTTCTTTCTGTTTCAACATGAGATTTTATTTGAAAACATGGTTTCAGTGTTTTTGTAATAACTTATTTATTGCAGACATTTTTAAGTACATGAAAGTAACAAGAATAATAATGCATTCTCATTCTTCACCAATGATAATTTTGCCTTTCTTATTTCTTCTCTTTCCGTTTT
Source organism: Papio anubis (assembly GCF_008728515.1). Classification (NCBI taxonomy): domain Eukaryota; kingdom Metazoa; phylum Chordata; class Mammalia; order Primates; family Cercopithecidae; genus Papio; species Papio anubis. Next base: position 141,736,426 of record NC_044981.1, on the reverse strand, counting down.
TCTATTTTATTTTATTTTATTTTATTAGGATAGATGGGCAGTACAGCAGAGAAGGGGCTGTCTGCCTGTTTTTCCTTTTTAATCTGGAATATTTTAACACAAATCTCAGACATCTAGTCATTTCACTTGTAAATAATCTAGTATGTTTCTTTGCCTGAGAAAGACATCTTGTTTTTAAAAATATAATTTTCATGCCTTTATCTCACCTAACAAAATTTACAATAATTATTATTATTAACAATAATTCCTAGCCCAGGCACGTTGACTCATGCCTGTAATCCCAGCACTTTGGGAGGTCAAGATGACAGAGTAGCTTAAACCCAGGAATTCAAGATCAGCCTGGGCAATATAGCAAGACCCTGTCTCTCCAAAAAGTTAAAAAATTAGCTGGCCATGGTGACGAGTACCTACAGTCCTACCTACTCAGGAGGCTGAGGTGGGGGATTGCTTGAGCCTGGGAGGTTGAGGCTGCAGTGAGCTGTGATTGTGCCACTGCACTCCAGCCTAGGCAATGAAGTTTGTTTTTGTTTTAAAAAATGTTTTGTTTTGTTTCTAAACAAAAACAAAAATAAACAATAATTCTTTAATATCACCTAAGTCCATATAAAGATTTTTCTGATAGCTCAGGAGTATCTTTTCATAATGGATTTGTTTGTCTCTGAGACCAAACAAAGTCCATATATTACATTTTGTTGTGTTTTTTAGTCTCTTCCAACCCTTTTTATTACACTAATTTTTTTAGCCAATGCAGTTTTTTGAATTGTCCATCTATTTCTCATTGATTTGTGATGCTTCCTATAGTATAATTTACATATAATAGAGTCAGTTCTGGTCCATCAAATCTGTTTCATTGAACTGTGTCTAGTATTATGTTATAATGGCCTCATAAAAGTTATTTAGTTTTAGTGGAGACGGGGGCGACAGAGCGAGACTCCATCTCAGAAAAAAAAAAACCCAGTTATTTTAATTTCAGAATAGGTTTCGTTATCTAGAAGAGAAGAGGAGGTTTCAGTATTTATTTATTATCTAAATAGGTTTATTATCTAGAAGGGCATTAATCTACCATTTTAACATCGGTTTGTAAAGATGTTCTTATTTATTCTTCTAGATGCTCCCTTAGGTTCTTTTCACCTTCTAAGAAGAAAAATAATGTTTCTAAATCCAAATTTTGGAGTCACAGGCTCTCGTCAAACATAAAAGACTTAGGCAAACCAGTTATTTCTGGAGTAATGTATTATTTCCCTGCCTTCTCCACACCAAAATTTCTAAAAGCAAATCCAGAAACCAAATCTACTCAATACTTTCACTTATGTCAAAAGTTAATTCAAGGAAAGAAATTACTTTATAGTAAACCACTGGGACATAAAGCAAAATAAAATAAATACTGTGAAGGAGAATTGCACTTCCGTGATTTGAGCAACAGATGAGAACACTTTCCTCTGCTGGCTTTTGAATCGAATCCAGGGGAAAAGTGAGAAGATGTGAAGCTAGAGATAAAAATCCTTATGAAATCAAGGTAAGAGTTCAAAAACATATTATTGATTTAGAAATCTTGATCAAGAAGGAAGAGAATAGGAAGGAAAGGTGAGGAGTTAATCTTACGCATTTTTATTCATGCCATAAAAAATTATTTCCTTTGAGATTCAGCCCCATTGCAGAAAGAACTTGAGATGACCAATGATTTTAGTTTCATGCTCTACCTTGACATGCTAAGTTCATGATTTATTGAAATTTGTACATACCGTGTGGATGAAATTTCCAGCTTTTGCAATTTGCTTAACTTGTTTATAGTAAGAGGTATAACAGGTTTTGACATCTCAGGTTGTTTAGGGGTAACTGGCTGATTTCTCAACTCAGGGTAGAACACTGTGTATCAAGGTGAAAAGGAAATTAAAGACAAATTAGCTGGATTTTCTGGGGATACTGAAATGTGGGAGTCCAAGGTATAGGCCTCAAAAAACACAACTAACAATCTTCTACTGGCAAACATCTTGCATGTTAGGTCAACTGAATAACGAAGACTAACAGGACATCAGATCATTAGATACATTCTGGAGTTATTTTTTAATTTGTTTTTTATTTTTATTATCATTTAAAAATAATTTTTTGCAGAGAGGGGCTGTCACTATGTTGTTCAGGCTGATCTGGGCCATCTTCCTTTGCCTCCCAAAGTGCTGAGATTGCAACTGTGCACCAACATGCCTGGTTGGAGCTGTCTATGCAGCAAAGAGTGAGAACTTCCTGGATAGGGTCATATTATAAAAGCTAGCACCATCATTTTGCTCAGTTGCTGATAAAGGCTTGTGTTTTCTCACACTTTACAAAAGTATTGGCAGCTCTCAGTTCACAAATGTGCTAATACAAGTATCTTCTGCATGGTCTGATTGCACACCATCTCCTCAGGCCACCCATTGTCCTGGAATCAAACACCTGGAGGATGGTGCCTCCTGACATCTTGGTGGGAAGTGGTGGTGGTGGTGGTGGTTAGGTGCTGACTCTTTTCTATCAACTCTTTTCTTCCTCCTAACTTTACCTCTTGTATTCTCTTTATAACAATGCTGTTGATTTTTGTTCAGTCATAATTCCACTTTGCAGTTTAACTATTAACCCTCTACTTAAGAATTGCCCAGGCCAGCATGGTGGTTCACGCCTGTAATCCCAGCATTTTGGGAAGCCCAGGTGGGTGGATCACGAGGTCAGGAGTTTGAGACCATCCTGGCTAACATGGTGAAACCCCGTCTCTACTAAACATACAAAAAAATTAGCCGGGTGTGGTGGCAGGCGCCTGTAGTCCCAGCTACTTGGGAGGCTGACGCAGGAGAATGTCATGAACCTGGGAGGCGGAGCTTGCAGTGAGCCAAGATCACGCCACTGCACTCCAGCCTGGGCGACAGAGCGAGACTCCGTCTCGAAAAAAAAAAGAAAAGAAAAATTGTTGCCACCACCATAGTAATAGTCCCATGTTTGTGAGCACATGGGAAACAAATATCAAGCATATTATACCTATTTACTATCATTGCACCTGTTCTGTTTTCTTCCACTCTTTTTCTGTCACCTCTCGCTTTAATTGAGCATTTTATGTAATTCAATTTTCTCTCTTCTCTTAGCATATCAATTATACTTCTCCTTAAACAACTTTTAGTGGTTACTCTAGAGTTTGCAATATACATTTACGACTAACCTAAATCCATCTTCAAGTAACACTATAACAGTTGGGCATGGTGGCTCGCGCCTAAAATCCCAGCACTTTGGGAGGCCAAAGCAGGAATATTGCTTGAGGCCAGGAGTTCAAGACCTGCCTGGGCAAAACAGCCAGGTCCCATGTCTACAAAAAATAAAAAATAAATGAATAAAAATTAGCCAAGTGTGGTGGTGTGCGCCTGTTGTCCTAGCTACTCGGGAGGTAGAGGTGGGAGGATTGCTTGAGCCCAGGAGTTCAAGGTTGCAGTAAGCCATGATCATGCTACTGCACTTCTAGCCTGGGCAACAGAGCAAGACCTTTGTTGCTAAAAACAAAACAAACACAAAAAAACGGCCGGGCGTGGTGGCTCACGCCTGTTATCCCAGCACTTTGGGAGGCTAAGGAGGGCAGATCACGAGGTCAGGAGATCGAGACCATCCTGGCTAACACAGAGAGATCTCGTCTCTACTAAAGATACAAAAAATTAGCCGGACATGGTGGCAGGTGCCTGTAGTCCCAGCTACTCGGAAGGCTGTGGCAGGAGAATGGCGTGAACCCGGGAGGCGGAGGTTGCAGTGAGCAGAGTCGCACCACTGCACTCCAGCCTAGTTGACAGAGCAAGAATCTGTCTCAAAAAAAAAAAAAAAAAAAAAAATTGATTTCCTTTCTCAAAAATTATTTTGCAATGATAATATGTTGACTCTATAATAAGAAAAATTTAGCCAGGCATGGTGGCTTATGCTTGTAATCCCAGCACTTTGGGAGGTTGAGGCGGGCCAATTGTTTGAGCTTAGGAGTTTGAGACCATTCTGGACAACACAGTGAGACCTCATCTCTACAAAAAATAAGCAAAACATTGTAGTTGTGTACAGTGGTGCACACCTGTAGTCCCAGCTACTTGGGAGGCTGAGGTGGGAGTTTCACTGGAGCCCAGGAGGTGAAGGCTTCAGTGAGCTGAGATTGTGCCATTGCACTCCAGCCAGTGCAACAGAGCGAGACCCTGTCTCAAAAAACAAACCAAAAAACAAGGAAAAGAGAAAAATCATTAGTTTAAATTTTGTTGAATTTTATTTTGAAATAACTTGAAACCTCGGAAAAGTTGCAAATACAAAGAATTTCAATATGCCTCATATCCCAGTTCACCAACTGTTAACATTTGCCATGTTTCTTTTATCATTTTCTCTGAAACAGCAGAACAATTTATATACACACAAACACAGGCATATTGTATGTGTATTTTTTCTGAAACATGTGAGAGTAAGTTAATATCATGTCCTTTTACTTCATATTTAAAGTGGATTTGTTTGCTTATTTGTTTGCTTATTTATTGAAAGAATGCCACATTACTTACATGTCCTCTCACACTATCTTGAGGACTATACAGTATCAGCATAACTTATCACTGGGTGCTGTTAACCTTGATCACTTGCTAAATATAGTGTCTGCCAGGTCTCTCTCTATTGTAAAGCTACTATTTTTTTCCTTTTCCATACTCTGTTCTTTGACACTGAATCACTAAGTCCAGTCCACGCTCAAGGAGAGAAGTGATTAATTTCCGTCTCCTGGAGGGAGAATAGCTGCATATATTATTTGGAATTAAAAAAAAAAATTTCATTGTAACTATAGTAAATCTGATTTGAAGGAGAAGATTCATTAAATTGTTTGGAAATTTGCAATTGTTCTTTAAACATTATTTTTCTTGATTGCTAATTTTATGTAAGAAACATTCGTCTCTGACTCATCAAATCAATCACAGTAAATAAATAACAAGTGCCTTACAAGACTTAAGACCATATATAATTACAAGTTAAGCATCCCAAATCTGAAAAATTCAAAATCTAAAATTTCCAAAATCAGAAACTTTGTTCGTTGTTTTGTTTTGTTTTTGAGACGGAGTCTTGCTCTTGTCCCCCAGGTTGGAGTGCAATGGCACGATCTTGGCACACTGCAACCTCCACCTCCCAAGTTCAAGCAATTCTCCTGCCTTAGCCTCCAGAGTAGCTGGAGTTACAGACGCCCACCACCACGCCCAGCTAATTTTTGTATTTTTAGTAGAAATGGGGTTTCACCATGTTGGCCAGGCTGGTCTCAAACTCCTGACCTCATGATCTGCCCACCTCAGCCTCCCAAAATGCTGGGATTACAGGCATGAGGTACCACGCACGGCCTCAAAATTGGAAACTTTAAAAAATAAAACATTTAATGTACTAGTCTTTTAGATGCATGACCTCTGTATTACAACTGAGTCATTAATCTTGTAGATTCATCAGTATTAACTGGTTTGCTTTTATGGTGCTCCCTCAGTCCTTTCTGCAGAGGTTCAAGAGAAAGATCTTTTGAGAAGCATGCAAGTTTTTTTTATATATGTATGAAAACTTTATTCACTCCGTTAACTTTTTCATCATTCGCAATGTTTATCTTCTTAAGATTAGCAGTAATTGGGCCAGACAGGGTGGCTCAAGCCTGTAATCTCAGCAATTTGGGAGGCCCAGGTGGGTGGATCACAAGGTCAGGAGTTCGAGACCAGCCTGGCCAACATGATGAAACCCCGTCTCTATTAAAAAAATACAAAAATTAGCTGGACACAGTGGTGCGTTCTGTACTCCCAGCTACTCGGGAGGCTGAGGCAGGAGAATCGCATGAACCTGGCAAGTGGAGGTTGCAGTGAACCGAGGTCGTGCCACTGCACTCCAGTCTAGGCAACAGAGTGAGACTCTGTCTCAAAAAAAAAAAAAAAAAAAAGGATTAGTGCTAACTGGTTTTACTTTCTTTTTAGCCTTAAAGTTGTTTTCCAGATGACACTATCTACACACACTGGAAATATGAAACTTTTTGAGGGCCAACATGTTGCTCAAAGGAAATTGCTCACTGGAGCACTTTGAATTTCAATTTTCAGATTAGGGATACTGAACCGATAAGTATAATACAAATATTCCAAAATCTGAAAATATTTGAAATCCCAAACACTTCCGGTCCAAAGTATTTCAGATGAGGGATACTGAACCTGTATAAGCTGTTCATCTAAGATATATTAGATATGCCTTCTTCTTATCAAATTGCTCCATTAAACTATAATAAGGATAAATCAATGGCATACTATGAATTTCTTCAGGCTTATTTGATTTTGTTTTAAACAAAGATTGCAATTTTTATTCTGTATAATATAAAACCTTATACAGGCCAGGCACGGTGGCTCGCACTGGTAATCCCAGCACTTTGGGAGGCCCAGGTAGGTGGATCAGTTGAGGTCAGGAGTTTGAGACCAGCCTGGCCAACAGGGTGAAACCCCGTCTCTACTAAAAATAGAAAAATTAGCCAGGTGTGGTGACAGGCACCTATAATCCCAGCTACTCAGGAGGCTCAGGCATGAGAATTGCTTGAACCTGGGAAGCGGAGGTTGCAGTGAGCTGAGATCGCGCCATTGCACTATAGCCTGCGTGACAGAGCGAGATTCTCCTTCAAAATAAATAAATACATGAATAAATAAATAAATAAACCCATATACATAGATTTGACATATAGGTTTTGTCTCAAGCGTCCATGTGAAGAGACCACCAAACAGACTTTGTGTGAGCAACAAGGCTGTTTATTTCACCTGGGTGCAGATGGGCTGAGTCCGAAAAAGGAATCAGCAAAGGGTGGTGGGATTATCATTCATTCTTACAGGTTTTGGGATAGGAGTGGATCTCACAAAGTACATTCTCAAGGATGGGGAGAATTACAAAGGACCTTCTTAAGAGTGGAGGAGATTACAAAGTACATTGATCAGTTAGGGTAGGGCAGAAACAAATTACAATGGTGGAATGTCATCAGTTAAGGCTGTTTTCACTTCTGTAGATATTCAGTTGCTTCAGGCCATCTGGATGTGTACATGCAGGTCACTGGGGATATGATGGCTTAGCTTGGGCTCAGAGGCCTGACATTCCTGTCTTCTTATATTAATAATAAAACAAAATAGTAGTGAAGTGTTGGGGCAGCGAAAAAGTTTTGGAGTGGTATGGAGAGATAATGGGCGATGTTTCTCAGGGCTGCTTCGAGCGGGATTGGGGCGGCGTGGGAACCTACAGTGGGAGAGATTCAACTGAAGAAGGATTTTGCGGTAAGGGGTGATATCGTGGGGTTGTTAGAAGGAGCATTTGTCATATAGAATTATTGGTGATGGCCTGGATGCAGTTTTGTATGAATTGAGAAACTAAACGAAAGACACAAGATCTGAATAAAAAGAGGAGAAAAATAGGTATTAAAGGACTTAAGAATTGGGAGGACCCAGGAGGGAGGACCCAGGACATCCAATTAGAGAGCGCCCAAGGGGGTTCAACGTTATTGTTTGCTTGGTTGGCGAGTTTTTGGGCTCTATCCTTGAGTTATTTTTATGTTGTCATATACCAGGCCGGACTGATTTAGGTAAAAACAACACTCTTCATTTGAAAATATACAAAGTCCTCCTTTTTCAGCAGTGAGTAAATCAAGGCCTTGGCGATTCTGGAGGACAACTGCAGCTAAAGAGTCAACCTGGGCTTGGAGAACAGATAAAGTCTGTGATATATCTGTAATGCTAGCAGGGAAGTCATTAGAGAGGCTGCGGAATGTTGCGGCAGTGGTTGATATGCCTGCTATTCCAGTTCCAAGTGCAATAGTGGAGGCAGAAAGTCCTAGACACACAAATAAAGGGGTTAGTGGGATGACTTTTTTGTCGTGTTGGTGTCATGAGGGGGAACAGGCAGTTGTTCGTTCCCATCTGCAAACTGGATTTTGGGGGTAAGGAAGACTAGAGTACATGTGCCGTACAGTTGGCAGGTAGGCACGTGTAGGTGGAAGACCCACATAAAAAGAAGAGGCCTTTTGTCAGGCAGAATTGGAAATGTAAAGTGAAAAGGTGAGAAGGTGTACTGAAAGAGGATCCTACACCCAAAATCCTAGAGATCCAGCAAGGGCAGCAGCCATCAGAGATTGTAATGGGGATTGATGGTACAACTGCGTAGAGGGAGGGGTTCGTCTTTCATGGTGTATGAGAAAGCGCATAGTGTCTACAAGTTACCTTTCACTGCTATTCATGGGGCAGGGTACAAGCAAGCAAGAAGAGGGGCCAGGAGGAGACTCAGATGAGCAGGGGGAGGGTAGCCAAGGATGGAGTAAGATGCAGGGCAGGTGCCTTCCTAAACAATAGTGACTGCCAATGTTTTTTAGTTTGTCAGTAATGATAAAGGGCTTATCCGTAATGCGAAGCTGGAATGTCCCTGTCTGTTTGGTAGTGTGTGTGGCTGGGTTCTGGAGATAAAGAGTAAAGGAACATTTGGACAGTGGAAAGTTGCCTAAAGGGATTCCAGTTGGCTGTTATTGGGAGATGCATAAAGGAGCAGCAATAGGGATAGTTGTTTGTGTGGTTAGGGGTCCAAATATGGGGGGGAGGGGTGGAATTGACATAAGGAGAAAGGTGCCGTAGGTAGTGCGGAGAAGCGTGGCAGCTTATTGGTGTGAAATGCCTGGGGAGTTCTCACCAAATCTGTCTAGAAAGCAAAGAAGTTCCTCAGGTGGGTAAAGATGAGGGCTATTAAAGGAGGTTCTGAGGTGCAGGGAGATGGGAGAGGTAGCCCAGTTGGCCTGTAGAGTGGGGATGGCTGTGTAAAAGCAGGGAGAAAGGGAAACGCATAACCAATTCTTTGCTAGAGAAGGATTGGAGGCAGTGAGGAGAGAGTGGGTGAGATTGATAGTATGCTGGAGGTAACTAGGGAGAGGTGGAGGGTGGCATAAGAATGGGAATGAGGATAAGAGTGAGTATAAAAGTAAAGAGTAGGCCGGGCGCGGTGGCTCAAGCCTGTAATCCCAGCACTTTGGGAGGCCGAGACGGGTGGATCACGAGGTCAGGAGATCGAGACCATCCTGGCTAACACGGTGAAACCCCGTCTCTACTAAGAAATACAAAAAACTAGCCGGGCGAGGTGGCGGGCGCCTGTAGTCCCAGCTGCTCGGGAGGCTGAGGCCGGAGAATGGCGTGAACCCAGGAGGCGGAGCTTGCAGTGAGCTGAGATCCGGCCACTGCACTCTAGCCTGGGCGACAGAGCGAGACTCCGTCTCAAAAAAAAAAAAAAAAAGTAAAGAGTAGAACTTCATCAGACTGGAAGTATTGGAGGGTGCCCTGCCTTCAAAGATCATCTATCCACTCCAGGAGGGAGTCAAAAGTGGCAGTTTGGGGACAGCACCAGGAGATATCAGCTGTGATGTCTTGGAGAAACAATGTAAACCAGCGGTGTAAACAAGAGCAGGTCATTTATGAGTAGTTGAGAATGGTGAATAGGAGTATGACTAGGCAGAAGATAGTAGGGATGACAAGTTTTTGGGGCACAGTCCAAGTAGTAGGGGTGACAGCATAAAGCCCTGTTGCAAAGAGTAGGGTAAGGATGGATAGACCTAATAGAATGAAGGGATGTATTGGGCTCATAAGCGTTATTATTGTTCTTCAGAAATGCGAGTGAGTTTAAGGGAAGTAGGAGAGAGTACTTGCAACTTCCAGGAGGAAGAGGAGATATCAGGCTGGCTGTCCGACAGACACAGCTTTATCCTGTAACAGTGAACCCAATGGGGAGGGTCCTGCAGGCAGACTGCGGTTGGAGTATACTATAGATGACTAAGTAGGGTCTGGTTCGTCGAGGTTGTAGAGTTTGAAGGGTCAGATTCTGTTTTTGTTTGTTTGTTTTTTGTTTTTTTGAGGCAGAGTCTCGCTCTGTCACCCAGGCTGGAGTGCGGTGGCGCCATCTCGGCTCACTGCAATCTCCACCTCCCAGGTTCAGGCCATTCTGCTGCCTCAGCCTCCCAAGTAGCTGGGATTACAGGAGCTCGCCACCATGCCCGGCTAATTTTTTCGTATGTTTAGTAGAGATGGGGTTTCATCATGTTAGCCAGGATGGTCTTGATCTCCTGACCTCATGATCCACCCTCCTCAGCCTCCCAAAGTGCTGGGATTACAGGCGTGAGTCACCGCATCCAGTCTGAAGGGTCAGATTCTTAACAAGAACTGATCGTCCAGCTAGGGTATCTTCATATGGCTGGGAATCTGGAGTAGGCAAGAGAAGATTAGCAGCCTGGCGAATTTCCTGTCTAGCCTGGAGGATTGGAAGATAGTCGCCTAGAGGGCTGGTGTCTGGGACGAGGTTGGGGCCGAGTAAGAAAGTGCGACCATATAAAAGTTCAAATGGACTGTACCCTGTAGCATCTCGAAGACAGGCTTTAATTCTGAGAAGGGCAAGAGGTAAAAGTACTATGCAGTCCTTTTTAAGTTGGAGGCTGAGCTTGGTGAGGTGTCTCTTTAAAAGATCATTACTCCCATCTACCTTTCCTGAAGACTGAGGACGGTAAAGGGTATGAAGGTTCCACTGAATACCAAGAGCCTGAGAAACTGCTTGGGTGATTTGACTAGTAAAGGCCGGTCCATTATCGGACTGCATAGAGGTTGAAGGCCAAACCGAGGAATTATGTCTGACCAAAGGGAAGAAATGACGCGGTGGCCTTCTCAGACCCCGTGGGAAAGGCCTCTACCCATCCAGTGAAAGTGTCTACCCAGACCAAGAGGTATTTTAGTTTTCTGACTCCGGGGCATGTGAGTAAAGTCAATTTGCCTTTGATCCTTGGGAGGCACGTGTCGGTAAAACAGTTGCTTTGCCTCCTTTGGGCCCAGAAGCGTCTCCTGGAAAATACTTGAATATCTCACAGGAATGTGAAACATAACACGTTCAGGATGAAACTAACCATATTCCCCCCAAATCTGCTTCTTAGCAGGGGTCCTTTAGGAAAGGCACCGTTATCTACCTAATGGGTGAGTACAATTTTAGTCCTTAATATTTGCCTTGTCATTACTTCATAACATGTAGATGTACGGTTTTGAGGATACATATATATTTTGTGGAGTAGAATGTAAAAAATAGCATATTTTTATTAATTAAATGAGACAAAATTTATACTTTTTTTAAAACAAATTCTACTCGAAAGGTTAATGTAGGACCAAAAATAAAGTTTGTAAGTGGTACCTGGAAAAAAATGTGTGCTACTCCAAACATGTGGAAATTAGAGAAATAAGATGGACCCTGAGAGAAAAACTAATAAAATCCACAATATTGAATGAGGTTAGTTATCTGTGGGAGTAACCCAAACACAGCTTACATTTCTAATTAAGGAAGTTGGAAACACCCAAAACTCTAACAAAGCATTCTGAGTGTCTCACTGGAATGTTTATTAAATTCAAACCAAACTGATTGTAAAATGTAGGGAAAGGATCAAACTGAAAAGAGATATTTAGCTAGAAAACAAAAAACTAAATTGCAATGAGTCAGGTATTGACATGTATATCTGTGAAAGTCTTGAGGCAGGTGTCCCATCCCTTTGGTGCAAATGTAGGCTTCAGACTCTTGGAACTTAGTGTCATTAAATATTTCAATCATATAATTGACTTCCCATTTATGCTCCACAGTCTAATCATAAACTAAATTTCGATGGAGACCAGCCTACATGAAGAGTATAGCTATGCCCCATGAATTTACTGTTTCCAAAATATAAATAAATACACCAATACACTGGCCTTGAAGTTATAGCTCAGTCTCTTTGAGTTACCTTAACTTGAATATAGTCATCTATGACTTCTGAATTTCCAATTCATCTATAACTTCTAAGATTTAACTCTACAATATGAAGGTCTAATTAATCTAATGCTACTCCTTTGTAGAGAGATTTCTTTTACTTAGAAATCCTTATATTTTGTGTCATTGATAAACTTTCAACCAGTGTTTTGCTGGCAACTCTGGAAATAAATATTTGCAATTACATATTACTGAATTGATTTTTTCTTTGCCGTTTCTATAAGAACAGCATCTTTCATGTTTAACTTCTATGAGTATTAAAGCTTAACACTATATCAGGATAGTAACTGTATTTATGCTCTCAGCATTATTACTCATCTGGTAACTATGCCAATTCATCTCGCCCACCATTGTGCTTTACCGGGATGATCTCATTCCATTCCAACATTCAACATGAATTTCAGGATGAGAATGAAGCCCAAACATGATTTCAAACACATCCTTCTGTCGGATTCTAGTCTCTTGACTCTTTTCGACATTTCATCTTATATTTTTCATTATTGATTTTTCAAAATTGGAAAACAAATTTAAATTTTTCTTCTTAAATATATTAACCTTTAATGATCACAACTATCAAAGCCATAATCAAAATCATTATTTTTATTTTTTTATTAATTTTTCTATTTTTTTTGAGACAATCTCACTCTGTGAGTCAGGCTGGAGTACAATGGCGAGATCTGGGCTCATGGCAACCTCTGCCTTCCAGGCTCAAGCAATTCTCCTGCCTCAGCCTCCCAAGTAGCTGGGATTACAGGCACCTGCCACTAAGCTCAGGTAATTTTTGTGTTTTTAGTAGACACAGGGGTTTACCATGTTGGACAGCCTGGTCTCAAACTCCTGACCTCAGTCATCTGCCTGCCTCAGCCTCCCAAAGTACTGGGATTACAGGCATGAGCCACTGTGCCCAGGCTCATTCTTACTTTTTATATTCCCAACTGTCAGCATATCTGTCAGTTTGAATTCCTTTTTTCGAACTATTTTCCCTCTCCTAGTGATGTATGCAGTATTAATTAATTTTTTCCTAAAATTTTTTTGTTGCCTTTTCTTCTAAGTCACTTCCAATATTCAACAAGAAGAGTATTATCCTGGTTGCTGAAGATGCAATTTCCGATTTGTTCTTTGGCACATAAAGACAGTTTTGTTCTCTGTAAGTTAGATTAAATTGAGGACAAGCAGTGTGTTTTTTAAGTTTTCAGTGCCCAGTACTTTGAAACAAAGTGGGACCCAGAGATAAATATCAATCATATAATAATGAGCCCCACAACAAAATATATTTTTATTTTTGTTTACATTTAATAATTTTAAAATAGTATGGGTGTATGTAGATGGTGTCATGAAGATAAGACCTATGAAACCCCTTTAAAGGCTGAAAGTGTTGCCCTGTTTGTATTTCTTGTGATTTGTGCATTCATTCTCGTGTTCTCTAGCAATAACTCATCTCTTATTTTTTCCATCATACTTTTAAAAGGGCCAGAATTTGGATCACTATTTAAGTAATAATCCAAAGGACAATCTTATTACCACATAATGTAGAATTTTGTGTGTGTGATTTCTTAAGAAAGATACTTGAAAAAAAATTGATTCGTCTGCCTTTTACTTCCTGCCATGTCTTCCCATAGGCCAAAATTGTAGTAGCTATTGGTAATATATTTTGATTTTTTGTTCTGTGCCATGCACTGTTCTAAGAGTGTGTGTGTATATATACATAATTTTACGTATTTAATCTCAAAACAACCACAGTCCTTATTCTCATATTTTTCAGGGAAAAAAGGGTCAGAAATTTTCTTTGTTGAGCATCATACAAAGCCATTTTTTCTTTTTTTTAAATATGACATAGTACATTATTATTTTTATTATACTTTAAGTTCTTGGATACATGTGCAGAATGTGCAGATTTGTTACACAGGTATACACCTGCCATGGTGGTTTGCTGCACTCATCAACCCCTCATCTACATTAAGTATTTCTCCTAATGCTATCCGTCACCTACCCCACCACCCTCCGACAGGCCCCAGTGTGTGATGTTCCCCTCGCTGTGTCCATGTGTTCTTATTGTTCAGTTCCCACTTAATGAGTGAGAACATGCGGTGACAAAGCCATTTTTTCATTACTGCCTTCTGTATGCTAGAGGCTCCATACTTCTATAGCACGTATAGTGTATAGCACTTCTAGCACTTCTAGCATCCTTGTTAAATTATCCTCCTGATTTGGTTGCTCTTACCTGCTCTAACATTCTTTTTTTAGTTGTTTTTTTTTTTTTTTTTTTCTTGCAGAGTCTCACTCTGTTGCCCAGGCTGGAGTGCAATGGTGAAATCTTGGCTCACTGCAATCTCCATCTCCTGGGTTCAAGCCATTCTCCTGCCTCAGCTCCTGCCTCAGCTTCCCAAGTAGCTGGGATTATAGCCACCTGCCACCAGGCCCAGTTAATTTTTTTTTTTTTTGTATTTTTAGTAGAGACGGGGTTTCACCATGTTGATCAGCCTGGTCTTGGACTCCTGACCTCAGGTGATCCACCCTCCTCGGCCTCTCAAAGTGCTGGGATTACAGGTGTGAGCCACCATGCCCAGCCTTCTAAACCCTATTAATTAGGATTTTTGCTGTCTTTGTAAGTCATTTCTGGGGCTACTACCAGATATAAAAATACAATATAAAATACTTTTAACATCTACTGACATGTTTTTACACTAGCCATGAAATGGCAGTGCACTGACGTGGCGTCTTTATTCTATTGAGAAGATAGATGTTTTATTTGCTCACTATAATTCCTCATTGAGTGGTCAAACACTTACTAGGATAGAGATGAGGTAGATCGACATTAAATTTAATTATTTCTTGTTTCTGAATAATTTTATACTGTTCGCAGCAGCATGCCGTTATTCGGGCATATCTTCTGTTCTAAAGTAGTATCATAACTAATTTTTATTTATCTACCCAGTTTTCTAGAGATATGTATAATATATGATGTGGCATATATAATCTATTTTAAGAACCTAAAACTGGATTTTTTTTTTACTACTTTTAAAAAACTAAATAATAGGCGGAATAAGAGTCATTGCAAAATCTAGAATATTTTAGTACATTTTTATCACATCTTCTGTTCTGCTCTCCCATTTCACTTCAGTTGCTTGGGTTCATTTTAATTCTACATAATTACTAATTATAATAATTGATTATTATACATACATATATAGTTTTTAAGACAGCAATTTAATACATTTCAGAAGAATTTTCGTAGTCCCCTGGCTAACCAATTCTCTCTTAAAATCCTGGCTCATTCTCTAGTTTTTAGAATGAAGTAATTCCTGTTTGGAAGTTAATTATGGGAATGAGGGCAGAACTGATGTTAGCCCTTTTGAGAAGCAATGGTCTATGATTAGAAGAACCTAGGGAAAAGCGGTGATGGTGGGGGAGATAAGCTCATCTATTGAGAAAGTGTTAATTATATTAATTAACATTGAGGCAACCTGGTTAGTTTTCATAAAGGAAGATTTTTATAATGAGGCAGATGCTTAATCTTGTCAGAGAGAGTGGGTGTAGTCAGGTGTGGTCTTGTCTCAAAATCTGGAAGAGAGTTTTATCTCCTTGCTTTTTAAAGCACACTGTGTTCGGTAGATGTGAGTCAATCAGAGGATTACTTGTGATAGCTCTTCAATGACATTCTTGCATTGTCAGATTTGTTTACGCAACTCCTCCTAGAGCCTCTTAGGGGATTAAATGATAATAAACAGCCTTTTATTTTTCTTCAATTTAGGTCTTTAAAAAGTCTGTCCATTGCTCCGGGTCAATAAAAGGAGTATGTTTGGAACCAGTAGCTGTGTGAACTTTTTTTTGCAGTAGATAGCAGTAGGAAAAAGTGAAGACTTTTGGCTTGTGAAAACATTTACTGTCTCCTAGCAATCTCCAGTGATGCTATGCAAGTCTGACAATAGATAAATGTTTTCCGATGTCATAAAACTTTACAGTAATACAGGAAGGTTGCTTAACTGTTTGCCTCAGAAGTGGATGTTCTGATTCTGGAGTTTCAGAAACTCTTGACTACAAACTAACTTCATAGAATTATCAGTTATTAACAGCAACAGAGATTTAAAACCATAGTTGTTTTTTCCAACCTTATATTTTTCATACAAGAAAACAGATTCTTGTTTATTTATTTTTCACCATTCTTATTTATATGTTTATAGGTGTGTATGTATGTATTTGTTTACTTTTCAGAGACACAGTTTCGCTATGTTGCCAAGCTGGCCTCGAACTCCTGGTCTCAAGTGATCCTCCTGCCTCAGCCTTTCAAGTAGCTGGGACTATAGGCTTATGTCACTGTACCCAGCTTCACCATTCTTGTTTAAACTCCACTGTTTTTTCCGCCATGGTATGTTATCTCACTTGAAAAGTGTAGGGCTGAGGCTGACCTGAATGATAGGGTGAAGAAAATAAGAACTATAGAGTATCTGAGAAATAACTTGTTCTGTTTTTTGTTTGTTTGTTTGTTTGTTTGTTTGTTTGAGACGGAGTCTCACTGTGTTGCCCAGGCTAGAGTGCAGTGGCACAATCTTGGCTCACTGCAACCTCTGCCTCCTGGGTTCAAGCAATTCTCCTGCCTCAGCCTCCCAAGTAGCTGGAATCACAGGCATGTGCCACCACACCCAACTAACTTCTGTATTTTTAGTAGAGATGCGGTTCTGCCATGTTGGCCAGGCTGGTCTTGAACTTCTGACCTCAAGTGATCTGCCCACCTCAGCCTCCCAAAGTACTGGGATTATAGGCATGAGCCACCATGTGCAGCCAGTATTTTTAAGGCATATAAAATGGAATCTGGCAGGACGCAGTGGTTCATGCCTGTAATCTCAGCACTTTGGGAGGCTGAGGCAGATGGATCACTTGAGGTCAGGAGTTCGAGACCAGCCTGGTCAAATGGTGAAACCCCATCTCTACTAAAAATACAAAAACAAAAAACAAAAAATATTAGCCAGCATTGTGGCATGCGCCTCTAATCCCAGCTACTCAGGAGGCTGAGGCAGGATAATCACTTGAACCTGAGAGGTGGAGGTTGCAGTAAGCCGAGATTGTGCCACTGCACTCCAGCCTGGGTGACAGAGCAACAGTCCGTCTCAAAAAAATTAAAATTAAAAATAAATAAATAAAATGGAATCTAACAATGTATAGTCGGTACAGATATGCTATTCTAATAAAATTACCTGCTTCTCAACTAGAATTAGACCTGGTCAACGTACAGATGCCACAGCTCCTGGGAGTCCGCAACTAAATGGTTTGTAAACAAAAAGAGTGGGTAAGACCAGAATGGAAAAACTCTGGCCTACAGGATCCAAGAATAAGGAAAGGGCCAGGTAGTAACTGCATGGAATTGGAGAGCAAATCATCATCTAGCAAAGGGACAGTACATACTCAGCTCCAGCTGATATAATGCAAGAATGCGAGCCCAATCTTGCCAGATCTTTCTATTTTTCAAAAAAAAAAAAAAAAAAAAAGTTGATATCTAGGTTCTTTTTAAAAAACAGTATGTGTACTAGATAAAATCAGCCTACAAGTGGGTTGCCAGGCCCAGTAAATAAAAACACACAATTTCCAGTTAAATGTTAATTTGTTTATCTGTATTTTACCTAACAAAGCTAACTACAGCTACCCATCAGTTTGCTTATTCTAGTTTTTTTTTTTTTATTATTATACTTTATGTTCTAGGGTACACGTGCACCATGTGCAGGTTTGTTACATATGTATACATGTGCCATGTTGGTGTGCTGCACCCATTAACTCCTCATTTACATTAAGTATATCTCCTAATGCTATCCCTCCCCGCTACCGCCACCCCATGACAGGCCCCGGTGTGTGATGTTCCCCTTCCTGTGTCCAAGTGTTCTCATTGTTCAATTACCACCTATGAGTGAGAACATGCGGTGTTTGGTTTTCTGTTCTTGTGATAGTTTGCTGAGAATGATGGTTTCCAGCTGCATCCATGTCCCTACAAAGGACATGAACTCATCCTTTTTTATGGCATCTGACAAAGTGCTAATATCCAGAACCTACACAGAACTCAAACAAATTTACAAGAAAAAAGCAAACAATCCCATCGAAAAGTGGGCAAAGTATATGAACAGACACTTCTCAAAAGAAGACATTTATGCAGGCAACAGACACATGAAAAAATGCTCATCATCACTAGCCATCAGAGAAATGCAAATCAAAAGCATAATAAGATACCATCTCACACCAGTTAGAATGCATATTCTAGCTTAAGAAAACAGAAGGTGGCCGGGCGCGGTGGCTCACACCTGTAATCCCAGCACTTTGGGAGGCTGTGGCGGGTGGATCATGAGGCCAGGAGATCGAGACCATCCTGGCTAACATGGTGAAACACTGTCTCTACTAAAAAAATACAAAAGATTAGCCGGGCGTGGTGGCGGGCGCCTGTAGTCCCAGCTACTCAGGAGGCTGAGGCAGGAGCATTGCTTGAACCCGGCAGGCGGAGGTTGCAGTCAGCTGACATCGAGCCACTGTGTTCCAGCCTGGCAACAGACAGAGACTCCGTCTCAAAAAAAAAAAAAAACAAAAAAACAAAAAAAAACCCAGAAGGTATGTTGACTCTTGTGGTCTGTCTCTGTCTCTCTCTCTGAGGCTTACCAATGACCTTCACTTAGCTTTAGAAGTGGCTGCCCTCCTTTTACACAACAGTAAATTATTTGATTATATTTTTGAGTTGGCAAATTTTACATTAATATATAGGAACAAAACATATGAGTTCCTTTTAGTTACCTAAAGAATATATATCAGAATTGAATAGAGACAATTTTATTGTTAGCTTCTAGTAAAGGATAATGTTTTCAGTGAAATAAATATTTATATGAAAGTTTTCTGGGAAGAAAAAAATTTCTAGGTATTATTACAGGCAAACATAATAATAGAGTTAGAATGCTCAGTCTCCTTGAAGCTTTTGCTCCTGTCTGTTCATAAAATCAGATAGGCTGAGAACAAGCTGCAACACATCCACCAAAGTTATAATTAACATTAACTTGAGAAAGAGTCCTACCTCCGCTTCATGTTAAATTCTGTTTGATCTTAATTGAAAGGAGGCACAGAGTTATAGGAAACAGACTCCTGCATTGAAAATGCCATGGTAATATGTTTAGAGTTTCCCAAGAAACAGAAGATCTTTAGAGCGCAGACATTTGGAAGCAGAGAAATTAAGCCCTTAACACCTCACAGCAGCAAAACTCTTCTATCATGCTTTGAAGGCCTTGGATTTGGCATTTAATTTTGGCTTATCTAGGACAGGTCTAGAAACTGAATTTTGCTTTGGAAGCTTGTAATTCTTTTTTTTTTTTTTTTTTGAGACAGAGTCTAGCTCTGTTGCCCAGGCTGGAGTGCAGTGGCCGAATCTCAGCTCACTGCAAGCTCCGCCTCCCGGGTTTACGCCATTCTCCTGCCTCAGCCTCCCCAGTAGCTGGGACTACAGGCGCCCGCCACCTCGCCCGGCTAGTTTTTTTTTTTTTTTTTTGTATTTTTAGTAGAGACGGGGTTTCACTGCATTAGCCAGGATGGTCTCGATCTCCTGACCTCGTGATCCGCCCGTCTCGGCCTCCCAAAGTGCTGGGATTACAGGCTTGAGCCACCGCGCCTGGCCGCTTGTAATTCTTTAGAGCACTTTGTCAATTTGTTTTCAATTACCTTCCTTCTAATGCTTAGTTGCATCGCATAGGTGACCCATCTCTTTGGCTTTTTCTTTATAGTTAAGCTTTTTCAGAGAAAGCAGTGAAATAGAAACAGGCAAAATAAAGTTGTTTTTAAAAATTAGTCAATTTATCAAATGTTTATTTAAGTTTCCCAAGCACTATGCACCATACTGTGTTCCTGCTCTCAAGGAACTCATAATTTGAAGAGACAGACAGGGACACAGTAGGGACCACAGTACAGCACCCCATTATCCATGGGGGATATATTCCACGACCCCCAGTGGATCCCTGAAACCAAAGATTGTACTGAACTCAATATGTGCTATGTGCTATGCCATTTTGTGGCATTCATGATGAGCTCAGGTCTGTTGTTTTGTAGATTGAGCCTTAATTTCGATTTGTCTGGTTGGTTTCCTCATGATTCTATTCTGGTTAAATATTTTGGAAACTCTAGTGCACGCACCATTGATTTGTAGCAGGGTCACATCATGTAAGTTTGTTAGTTATTGTTACTGGTGATGCTAAGTTTGACTACTTGCTCAAGGTGATCTATACCAGGCTTCTCCATGGTAAACATGCCTTTTCCCTTTTGTAATTAATAAGTAATTCATGCGGTGATACATTAAAATGTGATGCCCATAGTGCCTCACAACTTTTCAGCCAATGCTTTGAATCCATTAGTGATTCTTTTTTTTTGTTTGAGATGGAGTCTGCCTCTGTTGCCCAGGCTAGAGTCCAGTGGCACAGTCTTGGCTCACTGCAACCTTCGCTTCCCAGGTTCAAGCGATTCTTGTGCCTCAGCCTCCTGAGTAGCTGGGATTACAGGTATGCACCACCTCTGCTGGCTAAGTTTTATATTTTTAGTAGAGATGTGGTTTTGCCAAGCTGGTCTAGAACCCTGACCTCAGGTGAGCCATCTGCCTCAGCCTCCCAAACTGTTGGGATTACAGGTGTGAGCTACCATGCCTGGCCTCCATTGGTGATTCTTAACTGGCTGTGCAATGTTTTAAAAATTAGGAAATTTGGGCATGGAGACTCACGCCTGTAATCTGAACACTTTGGGAGGCGGAGGCAGAGGTGGCCGGATCACCTGAGTTCAGGAGTTTGAGACCAGCCTGGCCAACATGTTGAAACCCTGTCTCTACTAAAAAATTTAAAAATGAATAAATAAATAAATAAAAATTAGTCAGACGTGGTGTTTTGCACCTGTAATTTCAGGTACTCGGGAGGCTGAGGCAGGAGAATCGCTTGAAACCAGGAGGGAGAGGTTGCAATGAGCTGAGATGGTACCACTATACTCCAGACTGGGTGACAGAATGAGACTCCATCTCAAAAAAAAAAAAAAAAAAAAAAGGAAATCACTCACAAACATCTGGACTCAAAGCTCTTGTAAAAATTGAAATATAAGCTGGTGGCCACACCTGTAATCCCAGCACTTTGGGAGGCTGAGACGGGTGGATCATCTGAGGTTGGGAGTTCAAGACCAGTCTGACCAACATGGAGAAACCCCATCTCTACTAAAAATGCAAAATTAACCGGGTGTGGTGGCGCATGCCTGTAATCCCAGATACCCAGGAAGACTGAGGCAGGAGAATCGCTTGAACCCGGGAGGCGGAGGTTGCAGTGAGCCGAGATTGCACCATTGCACTCCAGCCTGGGCAACAACAGCAAACCTCAGTCTCAAAAAAAAAAAAAAAAAAAAAAAAATTAAAGATATGGCCAACACTGAGTCTGTGTTCCTGAGTTGCAGTAACTGGTAGGAATTGAGTCGTGATTGTCTCCTAAAAATGAAGCTAAGATTTTCAGTTGACCACAGTTGTCATCATTCCCCGTTGTTTACTACTGCCCTGCTTCACTCATGAATTCTTTTTCTCCTCTGTAACCATTTGAGCTCACTATTCCTGTCTTATGGTTTCTAATTAAGGAATTTGCATAGCTGATGATGATGAGGTATACGGAAGACAGGAGAAGGAGCTTAGTAGAAAATATTAAAATTTTTGGGTTTAGATGTTTGATACGCATTGGCAATTCTTGTCATTGAGTCAGAGGAGAGCTCGGAACTGGAGGTAAGATTTGGAATTCTAAGGTGCTAGTTGAATGCACAGATGTAATCATTTCTTCAATATATTGTATTATTACAACAATAGTTTGCAATATAATCATTTACTTACTATTTCTCTTACTAGCTTATCATTAATTTTTTATTTCCTGCACCTGATATAATAAAAATTCAATACATTTTATTGAATGAATAAATAAATGAATGATTCATATGAATAAAGACATTCATTGGTCAAGAGGCATTTGCAGAGGAAAATATTCATGAGTCAAGAAACGTGAACTGCAAAGGATAGCGAAGTTAGGGGAAGGTCGATATGATCTTTAGAGACTATAGAAAAAGTGATGTGGTAGAATGAGCTGCCTCCGCTCCAGGTAGTCTGTGGTGGATGACAGGCCATCAGAGGAAAATCATTTCAGTGAAGGCAGGATGGCGACCAGAGGGATATATGAATGAGAGATTCGTGGGATGCGCCTTAGCAGTGAGGTTAGTAGGCAAGAAATAGTTTCATTAGGTCAGGATTTTGTGACTCACAGTAACAGGGAAAAGCAGAATGTTGGGTTCCATCAGCTTTTGTTCTGGCTGGTATAGGCTGACATTCTAGGTAGTGGCAGAAATCTGATAAGGTAGAAGTTGATAGAGTTTGTTCCGGATTCCACAGACAATGCTAGCAGAAGATTATTCTGTAGGGACTTCACTAAAGTGTTTGGGGTTGGGATTAACTTGATCCACGGATTCAAGCATTCCAAGGGAAATACCGACAGCCTTCAGTAATGTGAAGATCTACACTTAGGTTGTAATCTGAAACTACATTTAGGTGGTTAAAGTTGAGACAGTCTACAGCAATTAAAGAGTCAGACCCCAGAAACAAAGGAGCCAGTTGGAGGAAGATATTTGGTCAGGTTACTACAGTGATTCTCCAATTTTTCTGTGCATCAGAATCACTGAGGGAGTTTGTCAAATGTACAGATTCCTGAGCACAATCTCAGAAGAGTCTGATCCGCCAGGACTGCAAAGCCCAAAAATCTGCCTAACAAGCAAGTCAGCTAATTACAAAGGCCACACTTAGAAAACAATGTTTTACATTTTAGAAGATGCTCTCCTCTTGATGAAGAATTACTGCTTCTGAAGGAGCTTCTGATTTAAACAATCAGGAATGGCACCGTTCAGCTCTGTTAATAGCCAGTTTTCTCATGGTATTTGTACTTGAAAGCAGTAGCTTGCTAGAAATGAAGTACAACTTTGTATACGTGGCTACATAGTTACATACCTATCAAAATATTATTATTATTATTTGAGACAAAATCCTGCTCTGTCGCCCAGGCCAGAGTGCAATGGCGCAATCTCCACTCTCTACTACCTTTGCCTTCTGGGTTGAAGCAATTCTCTGGCCTCAGCCTCCCGAGTAGCTGGGATTACAGGCATGCGCCACCCCATACCTGGCTAATTTTTGTATTTTCAGTAGAGACAGAGTTTCAGCATATTGGCCAGACTGGTTTCAAACTCCTGACCTCAAGTAATCCACCCACCTTGGCATCCCAAAGTGCTGGGATTACAGGCATGAGTCACCACGCCCGGCCTCAAAATATTATATCATTCCCCAAATAACATTAAGTTGTACCTTTTAGGGAAAACAATGTTGTTAAATTAATGACCAACTAGAAACATTCCATTGTTATCAAAAGGAAAAGATTCCTTTCAGGGTATGTGTGTTTGTGCGTTTCTACATTCTTCACATGTCTCTTTTTCATTATCTTGCTGTTTTTGAACAGCTAACTATTTTGCTTAAAGGGACTGTAATGTGCAAGCTACTTAAGACTATTTAGCAACACATTGCCTGGGTCTGTTTTTGAATTTAGCAAACTTTTGTAGGACGTCAAATAAATAGATTTCTCAGTTCATCTCAGCTGTCACTGAGTACCTGCCTCAAACGTTTCAAGGTTGTGAGTTGCGTTGGGACTATGGGGATAAATAAGATGCAGAACCTGTCTTTAGAAAACTCAAATTCTAGAAGAGGAAATCGAGAGGTAAATAACGATGAACAGTATATAGTGCCAAAAAGTGCAACAAGAAAAGTGTGTATAAGAGGTATAGGTAGCTCACTAATCAACCTCTTTTCACCTTGGGAAGTGGCATAAGTGGTACAGAGAAGATAAGAGCACGCCCCCTGAATTAGAGTCAATTTTTTTTTTTGAGACAGAGTCTTGCTCTGTCAACCAGGCTGGAGTGCAGTGGCGCAGTCTTGGCTCACTGCAACCTCCACTTCCTGGATTCAAGTGATTCTCCTGCCTCAGGCTCCCCAGTAGCTGGGATTACAGGCATGCTCCACCAAGCCTGGATAAGTTTTGTATTTTTAGTAGAGATGGGGTTTCACCATGTTGGCCAGGCTGGTCTCGAACTCCTGACCTCATGATCTGCCTGCCTCGGTCTCCCAAAGTGCTGGGATTACAAGCATGAGCCACTGTGCCCGGCCAAGCTCAAATCTTTAAAACTACCTCTTACTAGCTGTATAGTTCACCTCTTCAAGCTTCAGATTCTTGTTCTGTGAAGTGGCCATAACCCTCATGCAGCTATTATAAGGTGTAATGAAATAACACTTAAACAGCACATAGCATGTTGGTGCTTGGCCTTGAGAGCTAAGCTCTGATTTTTTTTATTTTGCCCAAATTCCTATCTAAGGGGTCTGGAGGGTCATGCTCTACACACCATAAATTTTAATCAGATGGATTTTATTTAACCCTATACGTCGTGACTTACTTTCCAATGGCATAACATTATGTGACAAAGAAGAAAGTCAAAATATTTTACCCCGAAACATGCTGCTTTGTCATATATTGAAATGGCTCTGCAAAGCTGTCCTTTGTGGGGGAAAATTTGCACCTGTAAATAATCTCTGTTAACATAGCTAGATCTTTTTCTTCCAGGCCATCCCAATCCTAAAGAGATTAACTAAAAGTCTAGCACCTTTTAAGGATCTGAATAGGAAACATCTAATGTCTCTAAGGGCAGCCACTATAAAACTTCAAAAGAACCTTGGTCTCCACAATCTTTTACGTTAACCTGAACATTTCCAACATTTCCTTTCTATCAATCCCAGGTCTTTAGACAAACAAATCAATTGTCAGCCAGAAAATCAGAAAATGTGTAAATTTACCTGTAAGCCTAGAAGCACTCCTATCCCCTGAGTTGTCCCTCCCGCCTTTCTAGACCAAACCAATGTATTTTCTTAAATGTATTTGATTGATGTCTCATGCCTCTCTAAAATGTATAAAACCAAGCTGTGCCCCAACCACCTTGGACACATGTTCTCAGGACCTCCTGAGGACTGTGTCACAGGCCATGGTCACTCATATTTGACTCAGAATAAATCTCTTCAAATATTTTACAGAGTTTGACTCTTTTGTTGACAGCATTCAGTAAGGAGATGACACTTTCATCAAAGACATCCTCCTATTTGCGTTCTAGAGCAGAGGTAGGGGCATGGGGCACTGGGACTTGATACTTTAAAGATCTCATTTTACTTTTAGAGCATTATATAACTTATAGTGTCTTAGCACAAATAAATAATTTCCTTTTGTATTTATTTATTTATTTAGAGACAGAATCTCACTCTGTCACTCAGGCTGGAGACAGCAATGGCACTATCATGGCTTACTGCAGTCTTGACTTCCTGGATTCCAGTGATCCTCCCACCTCAGTCTCTTGGCTAATTTTTGTATTTTTGGTAGAGACGGGATTTTGCCATTTTGCCCAGTTCTCAAACTCCTGAGCTCAAGGAATCCACCCACCTAGGTCTCCCAAAGGGTTGAAATGACAGGCGTAAGCCACCATGCTCTCCTTTTTTTTGTCTTTTAAATGACCACTCATTTTTGTACATTTTGAGGGGCTTTTCTTTTGTTAACTAAGCTATTTAATGAGAAAATTTATAATGTATGTAAAAGAGTTTACATTTTTTGGATATAAGAAGCATTTTTTTACCTGCTAGGAAGAGAGTCTCTTGAGCTTTTCCTTGTTCTGGGGTAAGGACATTAACAAGCAGTGTTTATTTAAAATACCTAGTGAATTTCCTTGAACTTCTCATTTTGAATAGACACAGGAGACATAACACAAATGGGTTGTTTTGATACCTTGGCTGTTTACATCTTTAAAATACAGATTCTGAGTAGAAAAAGTATGTAGTTCCTTTTTATGACTGCCACATGGGCATTCTGTTTTAAAGTTATTCCTCACTGTAATGTTCCATATCATCATCTTCTTAGATTTTCACCTGAAGATTGATCTGTGGATCTAAAGGTCCTGTTGCTTTTTAGATAGCATCGTTATAAATATAATATTTGTAAGTTCTGAGCATAACAGAGACCAGGAAAAATTGCAGCATTGACAACTGAAGTTTTGTTTTTGCAAACAATGTAACCTCAAATCATAGATATGAGATACTTGGTTAGCTCAAAATGACCAAGTCACTCCCTAGTTGGACATTCTGTGCTTCGCAAAATGTAATCTCTCTTTCAGAACTTTAGAAATAATGTAACATTTTAGAAGGATGATTTTACTTTCTTTGGTGCCTGATATTAGTCTGGACCAAGCAATGGGTAGGCTAGAGTCATAAAAAGTAAATGATGATTGATGAATGACATATGTATGCATGTATATGAGAGTTTAGAAAGTATAAAGCTAACATAAATATTATAAGAGAAAAGCTAAACCCTAGGAATTGTTATTATTTTCTGTGTCTCATTAATTAGATTGGCTATTTTTCTGAGTAAATGTAATGTAAGTCTTATCTCACTGATGTATTAAGAATATTTTATGTGCCTAGAAACAGGTTAGGTAATTTGAGAATTTAATAACTATAATAGCAAGCATGCAAGTGAGTCAATAAAGTTGCCTTAAATTATTTCGAAACATGAAGGGGTGGAAATAAATAGAAAATAAAACAAATAAGGATCCTTATCTGTGACCTATGATATTCTTCAAAAGATTTGGACTGGGCGCGGTGGCTCACACCTGTAATCTCAGCACTTTGGGAGGCCAAGGCGGGCGAATCACAAGGTTTGAGACCAGCCTGGTCAACATGGTGAAACCCTGGCTCCAGTAAAAATACAAAAAATTAGCTGGGCAGAGTGACGGGTGCCTGTAATCCCAGCTACTTGGGAGACTGAGGCAGGAGAATCACTTGAACCCGGGAGGTGGAGGTTGCAGTGAGCCGAGATCGCACCATTGCACTCCAGCCTGGGTGGCAGAGCAAGACTCCATCTCAAAAAAAAAAAAAGATTTGGTCTTCAAGGATCTCTAAGTTGAGTTAATAACAGTTAACTAAAACCAACATTCACCCGTCTATTTCTTTAAAGTGGATTTTAAGTTTATCATCAAAATATTAATAAATTATTTCAATATTGATATCAAATGTCTAACTTGATAAACAGTAGATATGATATATCAACTGTTTGATATTGATATATCTAATGTTTAATTTAATTATGTTAAACTAATATTTCTTTTTCAAATGGAAGCTAGAAAAGAAAAAAAATTTTTAAGCTGTACGAGAGAAGGCTTTTAAGTTAGAATTTAGGTGTACCGTTTAAATGATAGCTCATCTTTTGATTTTTTTGTTGAACAAATTTTATTTTTTCTTTTTGAGAAAGAGTCTTGCTCTGTCGCCCAGGCTGGAGTATAGTGGCAAGATCTCAGCTCACTGCAACCTTGGTCTCCCGGCATCCAGCGATTCTCATGCCTCAGCCTCCCAAGTAGCTGGGATTACAGGTGTGTGCCACCATGCCTAGTTAATTTTTGTACTTTTAGTAGAGATGGGATTTTGCCATGTTGCTCAGGCTGGTCTCAAACTCCCGACCTCAAGTGATCTATCTGCCTGCCTCAGCCTCCCAAAGTGCTGGGATTGGAGCCACCGCACCTGGCCTGAACAAATATTTAATAAGAACTTAACTGTATACCTGGCACCCTGAAATGTACTGGCGTTTAAGGTATTGAGCAAAATAGACAAAGACACTACTGTCATCAGCTTAGTTGGGGAGAAAAAGAATAATTAAGTACACATAATGTTGAACAAGATTATTTCAGATTTTTTTTTTTTTTGAGATGGAATCTTGCTTTGTTGCCCAGGCTGGAGTGCAGTGACACGATCTCAGCTCACTGCAACCTCCGCCCCCTGGGTTCCAGCTATTCTCCTGCTTCAGACTCTGGGTAGCTGGGACTACAGGCACTGGCCACCACGCCTGGCTAATTTTGTATTTTCGGTAGAGACAGAGTGTCACGATGTTGGCCAGGCTGGTCTACATCTCCTGACCTCTTGATCCATCTACCTTGGCCTCCCAAAGTGCTGGGATTACAGGTATGAGCCACCGCGCCTGGGCCTGGCCTATTTCAGATTTTTTTTTTTTTTTGGAACAGTGTTTCACTCTTGTTGCCCAGGCTGGAGTGCAATGGCACGATCTCGGCTCACTGCAACTTCCGTCTCCTGGCTTCAAGCGATTCTCCTGCCTCAGGCTCTGAGGTAGGTGGGATTACAGGCCAGCCACCACTCCCTGCTAATTTTGTATTTTTAGTAGAGACAGGGTTTCACCATGTTGGTCAGGTTGGTCTCGAACTCCTAACCTCAGTTGATACACCCGCCTCAGCCTCCCAAAGTGCTGGGATTACAGATGTGAGCCACAGTGCCCAGCCTTTTTTTTTGAGACAGAGTCTTGTTCTGTTGCCCAGGCTGCAGTGTAGTGGCGTGATCTCGGCTCACTACAACCTCCGCCTCCTGGGTTCAAGCGATTCTCCTGTCTTAGCCTCCTGAGTAGCTTGGATTACAGTTGCACACTGCCACACCGAGCTAATTTTTGTATTTTTAGTAGAGACCGGGTTTCACCATGTTGGCCAGGCTGGTCTTGAACTCCTGACCTCAGGTGATCCGCCTGCCTTGGCGTCCCAAAGTGCTGGGATTACAGGCGTGAGCCACCACACCCAGCCTTATTTCAGATTCATAACACACTATGTGCATCTGAAGTAACATTAAAGAACCTTTTGCCTTGGTTTATTGCTCTTTTTCCCTGGACTGCTTTCAATTTTAATTTATTGGCTACATGAACTTGCTCCTAAATCTGTAGGTAAGAGAAAAAAAAATGTAAAAATTAAAATGTCATTAATCTGGCTTTAAGAGCAAAAGGAAATGGATACTTGGCTGAAGATTAAGTAAGAAAACAGTGGAGAAATTTTCAACAGTTACAGATTTAGCCAGCAGTTATGCCTCGACTGGGACTGTAAACAATTTGTACTTTTAAGTTCTCCAAATTCTGTCATATTCATTAATCATATTTTACAATTAAAGCATTGCCAAATTTATGCACTTGAAAGTTTTTCTAAGCTTTCCCCCCTTTTTCCCTCCTTCCCTCATAATTATTTAAATTTTATTACATTCTGAAGCTTCTATTTTATAATTCTATTCCCCTATGAATCCAATTTGGCCCACTGTTCAACTTAGTAAAGCCATGTTTCACCAGATCACCTAACCCATTTCTTTTTCTTTTCTTTTCTTTTCTTTTTTTTTTTTTTTTTGACGGAGTATCCCCCTGTCGCCCAGGCTAAAGTGCAATGGAACGGTCTTCGCTCACCGCAACCCCCGCCTCCCAGGTTCAAGGGATTCTCCTGCCTCAGCCTCCCAAGTAGCTGGGATTACAGGCACCTGCCCCCACGCCTGACTAATTTTCGTATTTTTGTAGAGACGGGATTTCACCATGTTGGGCAGGCTAGTCTTGAATTCCTGACCTCAGCTGATCAGCCCACCTCTGCCTCCCAAAGTGTTGGGATTACAGGCGTGAGCCACCGCACCTGGCCCGTCTAACCCATTTCTTGACAAGGGGTTGTTCATTAGATTCTTACATATACGTCTATGGATAGAATTGTAGTTGGCGTACAACAAAGGACCAAATATACCACAAAGAATCAGAAATTTAATGGTTGTACTTTGTAGGCTGTTTCCACTTGAGTGCTTTACTTTTAACGTCGTAATTAATGACTCATTTGGACACATGAAAGGTTGTTTTGAAAATCAGTAAGCCTTAGGAACACAGGAGTACATGTAGAGTGCTTTATTTTGTCAGTTATTAACTATAAAACCCATCTTTTTTGGGTATCCATTTCTTTTATATTTCTGAGGGGTTTTTTATTTTCATTATTATTTTCTGTCTGGTCCCCAAAGAATGTAACTTTCTTGAAAGTGGGACATTTCTCTCTCTCTCTCTCTCTCTCTTTGTTTGTTTTGTTTGTTTGTTTGTTTGTTTTGAGACAGTGTTTTTCTCTGTCGCCCAGGCTGAAGTGCAGTGGTGCAATCATGGCTCACCGCAACCTCCACCTCCCGGGTTCAAGCGATGCTCCCACCTCATCCACCTGAGTAGCTGGGATTTTAGGTTTGTGCCACCACACCTGGCTAAGTTTTGTATTTTCAGTAGGGATGGAGTTTTTCCATGTTGACCAGGTTGGTCT
This sequence comes from Papio anubis, assembly GCF_008728515.1. Lineage (NCBI taxonomy): Eukaryota > Metazoa > Chordata > Mammalia > Primates > Cercopithecidae > Papio > Papio anubis. Next base: position 141,706,393 of record NC_044981.1, on the reverse strand, counting down.
CAAACTCCTGACCTCAAGTGCTCCGCCTGGAAATTTCTCTTTCGTTCAATGCTGTCTCTGCAGAGCCTAGTCTATCATGGTAATCACTCAATAAATATTTGTTTATAATTTGACTAACTTTACCAATCAGTTTATTAATAAAACACACTTTCGGAAGTAAAGTAAAAGAATGGCAAAGTTAAACACACTCCGTAATTGTCAGCATTAACTTTAAATCTATTTATTAATTATTGTTATTACTGTTTTATGTTATAGAGATAGGGTCTTGCTCTGTCACCCAGAGTGCAGTGCTGTGATCATAGCTCACTATAGCCTTAAACTCCTGAGCTCAAGTGATCCTCCTACATCAGCCTGCCAAGTTGCTGGGACTACAGACGCAAGCCATCACACCCAGCTAATAGGTTTAAATTTGTGAGTATTTATTCTATCACAGATATTACATGAACGTGTCATGAATTTGTGAAGAAAACCACCCCATTTTTTTTCCTCATTCCTCTTCTTTGGATCCATTCTTTCAGGTACCTTTTACCCACAAATCCCCAGACGCTACATATTTTTCAAAAGAACTGCAACTTCACTGTCAGTCAGAAAAATTAAAAGCACCCTTAGGTGAGCCACAGTGTCTGAACAATCCCCTTAGAAGCTTGCAAATTTCTTTTTCTTTTATTTACTTTCTTTTGTTATCTTTTTTCTTTTTCTTTCTTTCTTTCTTTTTTTTTTTTTTTTTGTTTGTTTTCTGAGACAGGGTCTCACTTTGTTGCCCAGGAAGGAGTGCAGTGGCATGGCTCAGTGCAGTGAGCCAGGAAGGAGTGCAGTGGCATGGCTCAGTGCAGTGGATGGCTCACTGCAGGCTGGAGCTCCTGGGCTGAAGGGAGCCTCCCACCTCAGCCCCACTACAGTAGATGGGCTGCAGGCATGCACCATCACACCTGGCTAATTTTTAAATTTTATGTAGATATGGGGTTTCACTATGTTGTCCAGATTGGTCTCAAACTCCTGGCCTCAAGCAGTTCTTCCACCTCAGCTTCCCAACATGTTGAGATGACAGGCGTGAGCCACCATGCCCAGCTCTCTTTTTCATCTACTTCATGGAATAATGATTTTGTTTCAGGTCCAAATAGTTCATGGCATCCCCCAGACCGATTATAATTCGGGGCTAAAAAGCACTCAGGAAAAAAAAAAAATGGAGAAAAATGTAATTCCTGATAGTTTTGAGAGAAATTGTATTACCGAATGCAATATTTCTAACAAATAAATAAAACATGCAGTGGCAACTGACATTTAGTATTATTATTTAGTAGAAAAAATTAAAAATAAATTTTTAAAAATATCTTCTATGTCATAGAATTTAGGATTGATTAGAGAAAATTATGTAGATATCTGTAAATTTAATAATTTTTATCATGTATGGTAAAAAACATCATATGGCAGAGAAAGTGACCATTACTTGAGGTTTGCTTTACTTAGAGAAAAATTTTAATGCCAAGTTTTCTTGAGGTAGTTAATTATTGGGTATATTTTTTGTCTTTTTCTTTTTATAGAGATGGAGTCTCGTTTTGTTGCCCAGGCTGGAGTGCAGTTATGCAATCTTGGCTCACTGGAACCTCTGCCTCCTGGGTTCAAGCAATTTCCCTGTCTTTGTCTCCCAAGTAGCTAGGACTACAGGTGCATACCACTATGCCTGGCTAATTTTTGTGTTTTTAGTAGAAATGGGGTTTCACCATATTGGCCAGGCTGGTCTTGAACTCCTGACCTCAGGTGATCCACCTGCCTCGGCCTCCCAAAGCGTTGGGATTACAGGCGTGAGTCATCATGCCTGGCCATGAGTACATAATTAAATTAAACATTCTATGTGTTGATGAACATTTTATAAGAAATCTCATTTGTTTAGAGAATCTAAAGCTATTCCAAATTGTGAGTACTCTAAAAACAGTCATACCATGAACAGACGAAAGAAGAAATAAAAAGGTAAGATGCCCAGATTCACTTATTATAAGATAGAAGTAGATAAAATTATACAGAGATACAATTTTTTACCTATCAGACTTACAAATATCAACCAAATCGAGGACATAGTTGGCTAGGCTGTTTGATATATCAGTTGCCAAAATCTATAAAAACTGCAAATTTACATATCGCTTGTCCTAACAATTCAACTTCTAGTTTATCCTACAGATATACTTGGACATTTGTCTGGAAAATAATAACATTTACATGGAAACATTTCTTGTGATTCAACATAGTAGCAAAAGATTGGAAACAGAAGTCTAAATGTTCAAAACAGAGAATTGATTAAATACATTATGATATTTCCCTATACTGAAGTGCAATGCAGCCATAAAAAAGAATGAGGAAGATCACTATAAACAGATATAAAAAGATCTTTCTGCTATATTAAGTGTGGAGGGGGATATGGGGAGGACAGAATAGTTTATATAAGATGCTACCATTTGTTCAAAGAGGAAGAAGAAAATAAGGTATAAATGGATTTGCATAAAAGACCTAGGGAAGGATAGACAAGAATATGACAGCTCTGATTATTGTTGGCTGGAGAAGAGGGTTTGTGGGACGGTAGAGAACTGGGTGGACAGAATGTAAGTGTGGGGCTGGGTGCAGTGGCTCACGCCTGTAATCCCAGCACTTTGGGAGGCCAAGGTGGGAGGATCACCTGAGGTCAGGAGTTTGAGACCAACCTGGCCAACACGGTGAAATCCCATCTCTACTAAAAATACAAAATTAGCTGGGTGTGGTGGCAGGTGCCTGTAGTCCCAGCTACTTGGGAGGCTGAGGCAGGAGAATTGCTTGAACCCGGGAGGGGCAAGTTGCAGTGAGCCGAGACCATGTCATTGCACTCCAGCCTGGGCAAAAAGAGCAAAACTCTGTCACAAAAGAAAAAAAAGTGTGGGAAGAAGGCCTCACTTTTATCTTCTTGGCTTGCTGAATTTCGAATCATGGGAATGCTTTAGCTTTAAATATGTAAGCATATAGATCATTAAAATAAACTTTACTAGCTGCAAAGTACATCATTGGTGTATAATTTTAATTTAACACACAAATTATCATTTAAAACACAGACCTCATGGCCTGGTGTAGTGGCTCACACTTGTAATCCCAACACTTTAGGAGGCCAAGGCCAGAGGATCACTTGAGCCTAAGAGTTCAAGACCAGACTTGGCAACATAGTGAGACTCTGTCTCCACAAAAAAAAAAAAAAAAAAATTAAAAAATTTGTCGGGCACATTGGTATGCACCTGTAGTCTCAGCTACTCAGGAGACTGAGGCAGAAGAATCCTTTGAGCCCAGGAGTTTGAGGCTTCGGTGAGCTGTGATAGTGATACTGCACTCCAGCCTGGGTGACAGAATGAGACCCTGTCTCATAAAATAAAATAAAATAAAATAAAATAAAATAAAATAAAATAAAATAAAATAAAATAAAAACAACAACAACAACAACAACAAAACCCACACAGACCTTAAAACTTAAATTTTTAAAAAGCCAGTTCATATTTAACAGTGGGGAAAATTTTAGAGTAGGATATAGAACCATTAATACATTAATGTTGACTTTAACATTTCCTCAAACTCTTGAAAAGTGCTTATCCTGTGTGTTTGATTTTAGAGTACTTCACCTAATTCTTCCTTAGGGGTTGATAATGCAAAACAGTGACATTTGTGTAATTGTAAAGGTAGAAAACACTCCTTCATATTCCACATCATTTCTAGAATTTGATCCAGACCAAAATTATACCCAGCTCAAGTGGAAAATTTCTAATTCACAGTTAGCAGCCTCCATCTTTATGAGCTAACAATGGCTCCTAAGTGTATTCAGTTTCACCCCACACTGTCTATTAAGAACATCCAAAATCTGTAGCCATATCTGGGTATGTGTAGCAGGAGATGGGGCATTTTGCCTGCTTCTAATCATGAACCCACTCATATAGGAGACCAACTTTCTACGCCTGCACAATGCTGTATCCCACCCTAGGGTTGCATACATACTTGGGAAGGACACGGAGGAGTTACAGGGGAGTGAGTCTGGCAGTGGGGGAACAAGTAGACAGTAGAGAAAAAGTATAGGTGGCACATGGCTTTCCTCAAAGCCTAGAGGATCAGGCTGAATGAAAAATATGTTCTTCCACTTATGCTGCATTTCTTCTGTGTCAACTGCCTGTTTAAATCCCATCCCATGAATCAGCTGAAGAGTCATAGTTTATCTAATAGAGAGAAAATCTGACAACAGGATATTGCTCTAACTTGATGCTGGATTTGTTGACATTTGAGACAAAACTCTGGAACATTTATTTAAATAGAATAGTCACTATATTTTAATTTAGTAGATAAATTTATGGCTAGGGTGGAAATGCTTTCTGTATGATTGAAAACTTCAGGCAGTTTGCCAGGACGTTTGCCTTTTAAACTTCGATGATGATGTTGTTTGGAAGAAATAAGACAGTCTCTGAGACAACTAAGAGTAAAGGTTACACACACCAAGTGAGGTAGGGAGAGAACTAAGGCTCAGGATAGTTCAAAAACAATGAAATTTGTTGTTTAAAAGCAATGTGCTTTGAGAGAAAAATGATATTTGGTGAACTGTGTGACTCAGTTTATTGCCTCAGCTTTCTACCTTATTCTGTATAGGTCCACTTTTATAACATATCCTTAGCTTTTACTAAGAAGTATGTAACTGATATTTCACCTTCTATTGAATTAACATGTGCTTTTTAAATTTACATACTTTAGATTTTTTGAAGGCTGTTGGGACAAATCATTCCACCTCTCTGTGTCTTTGCTCTGTGAAAAAAATCTACCTCCAGAAACAACTAAGAGTGTTTACTTACCAAATACAGAAATGATTTCTGAAAATGATTCACAGAGTGTGGCAGGGAAGGATGAGGAAGTGATGTCAGTGTTGCTTAAGAGGACATGCAAATGTAATGATTTGGGTCATGTCTCAGCAGATAGCCTTGTGGAGTTCAGGTGCCAATTTCTAGTATTTGTTTTCCTTACCCTTCCTACTTCGTCTTGTCTAAAGAGTCTGAGACATTTACTGATTCTACTTCTGGGAAGAAAATTGGAGTTCCCCCACAGGAAACTACAAAAGTTCACAAAGATAATTAGGAAAGTGCAGCTGGCTCCTAGAAAAGTTGTCAATGGATCCTGTTTACAAGTAAACTCTGTGCTAGAATTAAGACATTGCTAGGTTGTGTATATAGTGAGATATAGAATCATAGAGCTGAAAGAAACTTAATATCTCATTTAAAAATTTTATAGATGGGCCAGGTGCCCTGACTCACACATGCCAGCCCTTTGGGAGGCTGAAGCGGGTGGATAACTTGAGCTCAGGAGGTTGAGACCAGCCTGGGTAACATGGCAAAAATCAGTTTCTACAAAAAAAAAAAAAATACAAAATTAGCTTGGCACAGTGGCGCATGCCTGTAGTCCCAACTATTCGGGAAGTTGAGGCTGGAAGATCTCTTGAGCCTGAGAGGTGGAAGTTACAGTGAGCCATTATCATACCACTGTACTCCAGCATGGGTGACAGAGTGAGACCTTGTCTCAAAGTAATAATAATGATAGTTTAAAAATTTTATGGATAAAGAAATAAAAATTTACAGAGATGAAATAATTACGTCATTGTAGAAGTCTAAAGTTTTAGCTTACGTCCTGTGTTTTGTGCCTATATACTCAATGGCTTGCAATTTTTCGGGAAGGTTTAATGATGTGGATTTAGAGCTATCTTTCAAGACAGAGAGAAAATTTCTAACAATCTCATAGGCAATCTCTAAATTCCCATTCCTTTTAACAGTTCTTGATTCTCAGTGAATTTGCTGTTTTCCAGCGAAGTGTAGATCCAGAAAGCTGCCTTTATATTATGCCTTCTCTGGCCTTAAAAATCAAGATCCTGCCTTCTTCTCCCCCTCCTTTGCTATCATGCTGGCTAAGCTGACACTGCAGATGCTCCTGGGCTGCTGACACGTTTCGAAAAAGGGTTTAGAAAGGGAATCAAATATGTCACCATGCCAGGCAACCATTTATCCCTCCTACCTTCATCAGGTTACAACCTGGTGTCTGAGTCATGGCTGGGCTGAAGGCTCTGCACCTAAGGCAATGTTAGTTTAATAGAGCATATTGGGAAGTGGCTGTGATGGGCACACTGACAAGTGAAAGGCTGTGGGACATCTATGAAGGAACGGCCATAAGTAGTTAAATATCTTACATCTGACTTCCTTTGACCTTAAAAACCTGTATCTGACTGGAGATTTCAATTACCTCCTGCTCTTCAAATCTTCAATAATGAGAAGCACTTAAAAAGTTTTCTGTATTCAATACCTCTTAATTGAGCAACACAGGCACAAATAGCACAGATGCAGTAGGGGCATAACATTCCATCAGGTGGCCTGCAACCCTGCTCCTCATAAGTGCAACAGCTCACCACTGATCTTTGGCATTTGTTCACATAATTCCTCCTCTGTTACTGATCTTTTTTTTTTTTTTTTTTTTTTGAGACGGAGTCTCGCGCTGTGTCACCCAGGCTGGAGTGCAGTGGCGCGATCTCGGCTCACTGCAAGCTCCGCCTCCCAGGTTCACGCCATTCTCCTGCCTCAGCCTCCGAGTAGCTGGGACTACAGGCGCCCGCCACCACGCCCGGCTAGTTTTTTTTGTATTTTTAGTAGAGACGGGGTTTCACCATGTTAGCCAGGATGGTCTCGATCTCCTGACCTCGTGATCCACCCGCCTCGGCCTCCCAAAGTGCTGGGATTACAGGCTTGAGCCACCGCGCCCGGCCTGTTACTGATCTTTTTATTTCCAAATTTGGAAAAGCATGTTTTAGTGTAAACAGCTTTTTACTCAAATCAGGAGATAAGAAGATTTAAATATATAGAGAAAAAATAAAAAATGTTATGGAACTCTGCAGATTTGAGATGTTTGGATTTTCCTTTCCATGCTGTTGATGTTCTCAAGCCCCCCTCCCCCAACTCCCCACATCCCATGAGCACTCCTATATAACAGAACTCAGAATAATCAAATTCATCCTTTCTTTTTTTCTTGACACCAATGATATTTGGAGGGCTGTCTTACCCCGACTTTTTTTGAACTAATTATATAGAAGTTGTCACATTTTGACCAACTGATACTGAAACTCTAGCTTGGACCCGAGACTGGGATATGAGTCAAGGGCAGCTGTGTGCTGGCCAGTAGGAAATGGTCTGGTGTGGAATTTCTTTTTTTTATTTGTTTTCTTTCTTTCTCTTTCTTTCTTTCTTTCTTTCTTTCTTTCTTTCTTTCTTTCTTTCTTTCTTTCTTTCTTTCTTTCTCTCTTTCTCTTTTCTCTCTTTCTTTCTCTCTCTCTCTTTCCCTCTTTCCCTCTTTCCCTCTTTCCCCCTTCCTTCCTTCCTTCCTTCCTTCCTTCCTTCCTTCCTTCCTTCCTTCCTTCCTTCCTTCCTTCCTTCCTTCCTCCCTCCCTCCCTCCCCTCCCTCCCTTCCTTCCTTCCTTCTTTCTCTCTCTCTTTCTTTCTCTCTCTCTCTCTCTCTCTCTTTCTTTTCTTTCTTTCTTTGATGGAGTCTCCCTCTGTCACCCAGGCTGGAGTGCAGTGGTCGATCTCGGCTCAATGCAACCTCCGCCGCTCGGATTCAGGCGATTCTCCTGCCTCAGCCTCCTGAGTAGCTGGGATTACAGGCAACCACGCTGGCTAATTTTGTATTTTTAGTAGAGACAGGGTTTCACTATGTTGGTCAGACTGGTCTCAAACTCCTATCCACCTATCTTGGCCTCCCAAAGTGCTGGGATTACAGGCGTGAGCCATCACGCCCGCCCTTGTGTGGAATTTCTTATAGAAGCTGTGCTTACACTAGATAATGAGGAAATGAGCAAAGGATATTTTCTCTCCTGGTGAATCTTTTCTAATCAGATTTGTTCTATTCTGGTAAGTCTGAATAGCAGATATACAAAAGTCTTCACAGAGCTGAGTGGCACTGAAACAAAGAATGTCATCTGTAGCTGGCAATCAGTGGGAACCGTAAGTGCAGTTGAGTTGCTCTAGAAAGCAATGCAGCAAGGAATTGAATCCCAAGACCAGCTATCTCTACATAGTGCGTTCTCTACATACTGTGCTATCCCAGGACTCCAGGAGGCCGAGAAGTTTGAGATTTCCTGTGCTCCATTTCTTGTTTATTCCTACAGCAAACACTCATAGCCTATGTCAACTTGTGAGAGTATCTCTTCTTCCTTAACAACCTGAAAAGACCCAACACACTATTAAATGTCTAACTGCTTAAAGTGCTGAATGCAGATATGCTCAGACTTTCCCCTGAGCTATGGCAGGACAAGGTATTTTTTAACTTCACATGACAAGGGCTAATGATAGTGTTCTTTCTTGACTCATCTTTTGAACATTGCCAGAACTGTAACCCAAGATTACAACCGTATTTTACCACAAGTTCAAGCACTGTGAATAAGAATTGCAGAGGCAAGGACAGAAAAAGCCACAGATATGGTTCTGACTTGTGATGTCCTAGATTTCCCTTAAGTATATTAACTATTGCAAGGTAAAGGTCAGCAGAATTGGAGAGATAAATCACAAAATTATTGGATTTCAACTCTTATCATAGCGAGATTGACGCCATGGGAACAAATAAGAAGTAGATATCTATTACCCATACTTTTTTTCCTTTGAGTTGGAGTTTCACGCTGTCACCTAGGCTGGAGTGCAGTGGCGCAATCTCAGCTCACTGCAACCTCCACCTCCTGGGTTTAAGCAATTCTCCTGCCTCAGCCTCCTGAGTAGATGAGATTACAGGCACATACCACCATGCTTGGCTAAGTTTTGTGTGTATGTATATATATGTATATGTGTGTGTGTGTGTGTGTGTGTGTGTGTGTGTGTGTTTTAAAGTAGAGATGGGGTTTCACCATGTTGGCTAGACTGGTCTCAAACTCCTGACCTCAGGTGAGCCACCCACCTTGGCCTCCCAAAATGTTGGGATTACAGACGTGATCCACTGTGCCCAGCCTCTATTATCATTTTAATAGTAGATTTTATTTTATTTATTTTCTGAACAGCATAAAAGATCTCCTGAGTGCTTTCAGTTTTCACAATATTCAGTCTATATTTCCTTATCACACAACTAATAAAATTTTATTAGTTGCATATAATGCTTTTATTCTCTCTATAAATGATCTGAGGGAGGGAACTATCTCTTTGTTGTTCCCTGCTATATCCTCAGTAGCTGGCACTTAATTTGTGGGGTCCAGTGCAAAATTAAAATATGCCCCCAGCTAAAAAATTGTTAGAATTTTAAGACAACAACAGCAGAACTTCAAAACAAATGGAGATCCCTTCTGAAGACAGGCCCTGTGCAACTGTACAGGCTTCATGCCTATGAAGTTGGTGTTGCTGGCACATAATCGGTGTTCATTATTTATATGTTGACTGAATGAGTTAGTGACTAAATATTCTGAATGAATACACCTTTTGTTCTGAAGACTAGGAGTGAAATGCCTATAGGCAAGATTAGGTGTATAATACCAGATACTTTTTCAATAATCAATCTCAAACTTTCCTACTTTTAATTCTGCTTTTTTTCCCAATGGTCTAGAATACTGAAATATGGTCAGTCTTAAGAAAATTGATTAACTTGACTACTGTCTTTCATTTCATTCTTGTTCATGCACAATCTCAATAATTTTGGTAGCATTATCTTCCAATTACTTTGGATGCATGAAGTTTAAACTCGGAAAGACCCAAATTAACACACAAAGAAATACAAGTTGATGTATTTTTAAAATTATGATTATGCATATACTGCTTTAGTATCAATAATATTCAAATAACAGGATAGAAGAAAGTGCAGTTACTTGCAAAACTAGTGTGCTTTGTATCTGGGAAGTCTCATATCACTGATAAAGACCAGACTACTTTTAGAAAGAATAATAGCTTGAAGCTAAAATTTACTCAATATTTCACAAAACAGTGACAAATAAGTTTCTCCATTAACTCCCCTACAAAGTACTTTTCTTCAATTGAAGGTGCACACTTGACGTTTTCCAGAAATGATCTTATTCTGGAGCCGTCAGAGGAAGTTTCTTATAAAATCTATATACCCACTTGTAGTAGTATGCTAAATCAGTTCATGCAGGATGATGAGTTTTTAAAAATAACCTTCATTTCTGTTCCCTTATAGTTTTTAACAAAATAATCTAACAGTAAATCATGATGGTTTGCCTAAAGTAAGTTGTAGAAGACTTCTTTTTCTCCAGAGTCCAGTTTCTTATTGCATGTTGGTCTCATGAGACTTTGGATCTATTGCAAATGTTGTAATCATGTGACCTTTTTTTTATCCTCAGAGTGACTGAGTTTTATTTTTCTTCTTCAGTATTTCTTCAAAATGTATTACAGGAGCGGAAACTACATGAATCATTCCAAATCTCTGCTTGCCTTCAATAGCATAATGGAAAGAGAACAATCTTTGAAGACAGGCAAACTTGTATTTGAATCTTTGTTTTGTCAGTTTCTTCCTGTGTTGCTTTGGAAAAGTTATATAATCTCCCTGAATCTCAGTTTTACCTTCTGAAAAATAAACATGCTTCCCTTGCAATGTTTGTGGTAAAGATTCATGATGATACAGGTAAATTGCATGACACATGATAAGCATTTAATATTGGTAGGTGTGATGATGATTATGATGATAAATTCTCTTTGTAGACCATTTTCCTTTCACAATGTTTTTTCCCTTCGTTTTCAAACAAAGACATGCTCATCATAGAAGGCTAGTTTTTTATATATATATATGTATATATATGTGCATATATGTATGTGTATATGTGTATACATAAATCTTAAGCAGAAAAAAAGATTATTCACCATATTAAGATAACAACTTGACAGATTTGTATCTTATCTTTTTTTGCAGGAATCTTTTTTCTTTACCCAGTTAAGGTTATACTTAACATATATATGTATTTTTTAAATTTAGAGACAGGTTCTTGGTGTGTTTTCAGGCTAAAATGCAGTGGCTATTCACAGGTGTAATCATAGCGCACTGTAGCTTTGAACTCCTGGGCTCAAGCAATCTTTCTGCTTCAACCTTCCAACTAGTTGGGACTACAGGCCCATGCCACTGTGCCTGGCTATACCTTTTATTTTTTGCTTAACATTATAAACATATTCCCATATCATTAAAAATTCTGAATAAATACTAGTTCAACTTCTGCTGAATAGTTCATTGAATGAATGTTTCATTTCAGTGACAAACATTAGGAAAGACCTAAATAATTATGTATATGTGTGTGTGTGTGCATATATATATATATATATATATTTTTTTTTGAGACGGAGTCTCACTCTGTCTCCTGGCTATGTATATTATATCTTTTGACAAGGAGGATATAATTGTCAAAAAGAAAGCTTCTTCTTTTTTTCTTTTTCTCTGTCGCCTAGGCCAGAGTGCAGTTGCACGATCTTGGCTCACTGCAACCTCTGCCTCCAGGTTCAAGCGATTCTCCTACCTCAGCCTCCTGAGCAGCTGGGATTACAGGCACGTGCTACCACGCCTTGCCAATTTTTAGTAGAGCTGGGGTTTCACCATGTTGGTCAGGCTGGTCTTGAACTCCTGACTTCATGATTCACCTGCCTCGGCCTCCCAAAGTGTTGAGATTACAGGCACGAGCCACCGTGACCTGTCTAAATAATTATCTTTTAAATGTTGTGGTAGTTTGAAAGAATACGGAGCTTTTGACCTTAGACTATCAGATACATCTTCCTAATTCCAGGGCACCTTTTCTTCAGTGACCTCACCCTGAAGCAGCCACTTAGAACCTGTGAACAATAAAGTTGACTCTATCGACTATGCACATTCCCACACTAGAAAAAAACTACAACCATTTAAACAAGGCCATGAGTGTTTCTGAAATGGCAAGTTTCAGAAATAAAGGTGAAGGAGGCTTATAAAGATATAATCTCAAACATTCAGCCATTTGACTTTCTGGGGCCCAAGACTTTTAGAATTCAAAATGACAAACAACGGAGAGAGAAAAGAATGTGTCTGGAGGAGCTTTGTGGCTGCTCTAAGATGGTAGGTGGAGAGAGAGCAGCTTCTATTTGTTCAAGTCCGTATAGGCGACTTTTGGTGACAGAAACATAGATAAGACATTGGATTAGACCAGAATTATAAAATTACTAACACTTCAATTGTTTGAAAATTGAGAGCTGAATACAATGAAAAGTGACACACTCATACATGTTGTTTGATATTAGAAGTTAAAGCCCTCATAGTTTAATATGTGCCAGTGAATAACAAGAATGAGAAGTTTGCTTGCTGGGTCCACTGCCCTTGCTAACTGCCCTTTAAGATAAACTTGTATTGGTAGCAAAATATTAGATATCATAAGAAAGAATAATTGTCAGATTTATAATATTATTTTTAAATGAATTATTTACAAACAATGTTAAATAGTCTTGCTTTCTCCTTTGTGATGTGGGACTTTTTACAGGTGGGTAACAAAAGCAAGGGGAAACTGAGGCATCAGTTGCTAAATAAGAAAGCTGATCTTACTAACAAGTCTGAAAAGACAATAGCAATTGATTTTATATGTAAAAGTGATTCTATTTGAACGTATCTCAGTAGTGACTTTGCTTTGTTTTGTTTGAGGCAGGGTTTTGCTCTGTAGCTCAGGCTGGAGTGCAGCGGCACAATCATAGCTACTGCATCCTCTACCTCTCAGGCTCAAGCGATCCTCCTACCTCAGACTCCTGAGTAGCTGGGAATACAGGTGCACACCACCACGCCCAGCTAATTTTTTGTATTTTTTTGTAGAGATAGGATTTCAACCTATTGCCCCCGCTGGTCTTGAACTCCTGGACTCAAGTGATCGACCTGCCTTGGACTCCCAAAGTGCTGGGATTATAGGCCTAAGTCACTGTGCCCAGCAGGTAGTAGTTCTAATTTCACTGTAGCTTCACGTTTTCCAGGAAGGATAGTGTACCTCAGCAGCTAACTCTAGAGAGCGGGTAAATTTTCCTGAAGAGATTTGGAAAGCTTTGAATCACACAAATTAATCAGAGCCTTAGTATTGATGCAAGCATTGATTGATACATTGGTGACCTGCTATGTAGATTTTTATGGAGAGTGACATCAACAAAATAAAAGTTCTTAGTGATCTATTTAATGTGAGGCAGGATTTAAAATATGAAAACTATATCTGGGTTGGAAAGGAATTAATAGATAATTTGGCGATAATCTAATAGATAACTTATTGATGTAACTGGTAGTAAAGCTCTGGCCTAGGAACTATGACTATGTGACCAAAAGAAAAATAGTGCAATCAATAAAAAGAACCAACTTGGATAATTTAAGTTACTGAATAATTTTTTTTTCCAAAGCCAAAATTTGGGTCAAAAATATTGTGACTGCTATAACCCTGTGTTTGAATGGAAACAAAATCTGATCTGGCAAAGCAGGAGCTTTTATTCACATCCAGCCTTAAATCAAAGAGTGGAATCAAATCACCATTAAATCAAAGAACTATAAAACATAGGACATTATTGATCATCTCCCCAACTCCCTATTTTTATAGTTGACAAAATTGAGAACTATTTTTTTTTTTTAATTTTTATTATCTTTTTTGAGACAGAGCCTCGCTCTGTTGCCCAGGCTGGAGTGCAGCGGTTGATCTCGGCTTACTGCAAGCTCCGCCTCCCGGGTTCAAGCAATTCTCCTGCTTCAGCCTCCGGAGTAGCTGGGACTACAGGCATGTGCCACCATAGCCTACTAATTTTTTGTATTTTAGTAGAGACGGGGATTCACCGTGTCAGCCAGACTGGTCTCGAACTCCTGACCTTGTGATCCACCGGCCTTGGCTTCCCAAAGTGCTGGGATTACAGGTGTGGGCCACTATGCCTGGCCAAGAACTATTTTATACTTTGAAAATGACCTCTGATATGGTTTGGCTGTGTCCCCACCCAAATCTCATCTTGAATTGTAGTTTCCATAATCCACACATGCTGTGGGAGAGACCAGGTGGGAGGTAATTGAATCATGGGGGTCAGGGTTTTATAAGGGGCTTTTCTCCCTTTGCTCGGCTCTCATTCACTCTCCTGCCACCCTGTGAAGAGGGGACTTCACTATGATTGTTAAGTTTCCTGAGGCCTCCCCAGCCATGTGAAACTGTGAGTCAATTAAACCTGTTTTCTTCATAAATCACCCAGTCTCAGGTATTTCTTCATTAGCAGCATGAGAACGGACAAAAACAACCTCCTAAAACTATTGTGTCACATATTATTTAACTTTAACTTTTAAGGAATTTATTTTACAGTTTGACATTGCTATATACTCTACTATACTTTTCTACACTCTCTTTGGCATTCTTTTATTATATTCTAGAGGATTTTGAAACTTGATAAAGATGATGGGCAACAGTGTAATTAAATGAACAATGTGGGAAACCTCGAAGGGCTAAACCATGGAGAGGAACTATAGTGATTTATCGCTCCATAGAGCTTGTTCTCATAGGTTCACTGAGTGTCTTACCATGAAGTGGCCGAAAATCACTACCAGTAAAAGTCAGGATATAATCTGTGGTTAACCTTTTATAAAGATAATGATAGATAAAACAGTGTAGTCTTGAATTTTTTGCTAGTTAATAGTTATAATTTGTAAACATAAACCAAGTAAACTTTGACTTTATTTTTGTAGGCAAAAAAAGTTTATATATTTTATTTTGGAGCGTTCTTTGTATGTTTTCCCAATTTGTGTTAAAGAGTGGTTTTCTAGATGGGTGTGGTGGCTCATGCTTGTAATCCCAGCACTTTGGGCGGCCGAGGTGGGTGGATCACCTGAGGTTAGAAGTTCGAGACCGGCCTGACAATATGGTGAATCCCTGTCTCTACTAAAAATACAAAAATTACCCAGGAGTGGTGGCACGTGCCTATAGTCCCCAGCTACTCAGGAGGCTGAGGCAGGAGAATCACTTGAACCAGGGAGGCAGAGGTTGCGGCGAGCCGAGATAGTGCCACTGCACTCCAGCCTGGGTGACAGAGCAAGACTCCGTCACAGACACACACACACACACACACACACACACACACACACACACACACACAGTGGTTTTCCAAGAGAAAACTGGAGATCATTGTAAATGGATGAAAAAAATTATTTGTTTTTCTGCATGCAAGAAGTGTTTGCTGCCTGTTGAGTAGAAGTGAACTTACTTTCTACAGTTTGTTGTTGAACTTTTCTCTGCTTTATGGAATTGTGAGGAAATGCCCATAGAGGCCGATTGCTGGGCAGGGTACGGGCTTTTCAAATATAATTCAGTCGAAGTTTCTTAAAGATATAAATGGTCTACCTGGAACTAGAATCAGTTGCCAACTGACTTGCCCTAATGACATTTTCAATTCTAATTTGTTCTTTCATTCCACAGGAAAAACATTGGCAGGGCATTCTTAATCGCAGTAAATGATAAAGGAGATCCATCTTAAAAAATAAAACCAATTTCCATCTCATGTGAGTCTACGTTTACAAACTTTCAAGCTCATCAGCATTCAAATCTTGCTTCAGTTTTTCCATAATGATTCATAAAAGGGCAGCCATCCCTACCCAGACCTGAAGTGGCAATCACCAGTACGGTTCCCCTCCACAGCCATGATCAGAGACAGAGGAGCCCAGCAGGGCAGTGCAGAGGGCGAGGGGAGCAGAGTAAGGGAGTGAGGGACACTCCAGGCTGCTGCCTGAACTTTGGGGAGTGATACTGGGACTCAGGAGTTTCTCTGTGAAATTCCCTGATTTCCACAGACATTCTTTTTTATTTGTGTTCTATGATTTTGATCGTCTCCCTGTTCTAGATAAGTTAATACTCTTTTTTTTTTTTTTTTTTGACAGAGTCTCCCTCTGTCACCCAGACTGGAGCACTATCTCGGTTCACTGCAGCCTCCACCTCCTGGGTTCAAGCGATTCTCATGCCTCAGCCTCCTGAGTAGCTTAGACTACAAGCATGCGCCACCATGCCCAGCTAACTTCTGTATTTTTAATAGAGATAGGGTTTCACCATGTTGACCAGGCTCGTCTCGAACTCCTGACCTCAAATGATCTACCCATCTCGGCCTCTGAAAGTGCTGAGATTACAGGTGTGAGCCACCATGCCTGGTCAGTCAATACTAAATTAATTGAAGCATTAATCTCCTGAGGGAGAGCAGAAAGAGTATGGAGGAGGGATATAATGAGATCTGAGTTAAAATACGTTCATATCATTCATTGGATAAGGTATTTTGCTTTTCGGATCATCAGTTTCCTTTTCTTAATGTAAGTTTGTTTATTCATTTATTTTTATTTATTTTTTTATTTTATTGTTCTCTGTTGGAGTAAAGAGAAAAGATCTGCTTGGTACCTGGCACCTACTACGTGATCAATAAACCATTTATTCAGCGTTAACAATTACTTAAAATTGCTCAATAACAATTGACAGCTGTAAAACTTAAGGAAGAAAAGTGGTGAAATTGTTTTAGAGGTTTGCTTTAAAAGGTCTGACCTTTCTGAGAAGGGAGGTATTAGGGAACAAAAGACATCTCCGTCATTGAGGAGGAGGCTGGGAAATAGCAGATGTGCATGATTGTGGGAGGAGTTGTGGAGTCTATTAACGAATCATATTATTGCAACCGTATAGTGCAACTCTGTGATAGGCACCTAGTTTTAATATTTTTACTTTTTTTTTAAAGTTATCATGGTATAGAGGAAATAAATATGTAAATTAACAAGCAATGTAGGAAAGTACTTTGTGGGCTCATGCATCTAAGAATATACCACACCCATACTCTAGACTTGGTAAGGATGAAGGCTGTTCCATTGTTCTCGTCTCGGTGATTTCCTTAGCTGTGCAGTTTGGAGAAAATAAAGACATGAGCTACTAAAACTTCCTGTTCATTTCTCACCATGTGATTCAGTTTGTTTTGTCTAGTCAAGATTTTAATGACTTTAGATGTTTTATCACTTTCCTTGGGAAAAAAATTCAACAGGACAGCATGAAAGCTTACAACATAGAGGAATTATATTTATCTTTGGTGGTATCATAGATAAAAGGGCCTATTGTTCTTCACTTTGCATACTTACTTTGATAAAAAAAGATTTTTGTGGCTTAGGCAACATATGAAATGACTACTTCAGTGACACACTGAGTAGAACTGTAGCAGGATCTCTAGGGAAAGGATTGTAGACAGCAAGTGTGGTTTTAGGCATCTTCTGCTACATACGCATAAATATAGGGTGACTGCTGGAAATGGACAAGTCTGTAGAATCGAGTCTCTAAACCTCTCACTACATTATTATTATTTTTTTTTTTTGAGGCGGAGTCTCACTGCGTTGTCCAGGCTGGAGTGCAGTGGCGTGACCTTGGCTCACTGCAACCTCCATCTCCTGGGTTCAAGAGATTCTCCTGCCTCAGTCTTCCGAGTAGCTGGGATTACAGGTCTCCACTACCATGCTTAGATAATTTTTGTATTATTATTATTATTATTTTTAAGTTAAGCCAGGCTGGTCTGGAACTCCTGACCTCAGGTGATTCACCCCCCTCGGCCTCCCAAAGCGCTGGAATTGCAGGTGTGAGCCACGGCTCAGCCTATCTCACTACATCTTGATTCATGAGCATGCATGCAGGGTTGGCTGTGTTCTGACTCCTTTAGGTAATAGAAGTCAAGCAATAACTGAAATCCCTAAGAACTCAAACACGAACAAAAACTGTTTAATTCAAATACTCAGTTTTCCAAACAGTGATGGGCACTTAGATGTTTTTTGAGGCTTAAGTACTTTGCTATAATAATGACCCTTGGCCGGGTACCGTGGCTCATGCCTTAATCTCAGTACTTTGAGAGGCCAAGGCGGGAGGATCACTTGAGCTCAGGATTTTGAGACTAGCCTGGGCAACATGGTGAAATCCCCTCTCTACACAAAATTAAAAAATTATCTGGGTGTGGTGGCATGTGCCTGTGGTACCAGCTACTCAAGAGGCTGAGGCAGGAGAATCACTTGAACCCAGGAGGTGAAAGTTACAGGGGGCCAAGATTGTTCCACTGCTCTCCAGCCTGGGCGATGGATTGAGACTGTCTCAAAAAAAAAAAAAAAAAAAAAGGTGATGAGAATTGGATAATTGATTTATTTTTACGATATCCTGAGTAGCTAAAAGCACTTGTATATGTAATCTCATTTCCCTTCCAAATCTATCTGGGTGGGAGAAAGCAGATATGTATTCATATAATTTCTTTCATGTTTACAAATACAAATGAAGAAAATGCTTTTGAATTTTAAGTTGAAAACTGAGTGGCCAAAAGCTCAAGGTAAGAATCCAGGACTCTCTCAATCAATTCCCTCTCTCAATCAGCTTTCACAAGTTCTTTCCTAATTTTAAAATCACAGCAGCCAGAATTAATCATCAAATTTAGGAAAATTTCCTTACACAAGGTTCTTTCCCTTTGGTTTGTATTTTAAAAATATAATGACACTACCTGCTTCCCGGTAATATCTATCAGAACAGCTCCTAACTAGGCCAAGGCCATTGTACTTCTCTTTAAGAGCATAATAATGGCACTAGTAGAATTTTGAGTTTAATATGTAAGCTCTATCAAGTCCTTTAAAAAATATTATAAATGTGTGAGCTAGAAATATTTTACTAGATAATAAATACACAATGGGTCACTTGAGAAAGGCACCACTGAGCTCAAAGATTGGTTTTGGTTTCTGCATAGTACCATAATTACTTTATTTTTATTTTTTTTGAGACGAGGTTTCCCTCTTTTTGCCCAGGCTGGAGTGCAATGGCACGATCTTGGCTCACTGCAACCTCCGCTTCCCGGGTTCAAGTGATTCTCCTGCCTCAGCCTTCCGAGTAGCTGGGACTACAGGCATGAGCCACCACATGTGGCTAATTTTTGTATTTTTAGTAGAGATGGGGTTTCACCATGTTGGCCAGGCTGGTCTTGAACTCCTGACCTCAGGTGATCCCCTCACCTCAGCCTCCCAAAGTGCTGGAGTTACAGGCTTGAGTCATCGCGGCCAGCCCATAACTACTAATTATAAAACTTTGGGTGAATCACTTAGTCTCTCTGAGTTTTAGTCTCCTCATTTGTGAAATGGGATAATAGTAATGCCAGCATTATATAGATCACAAGATATTTTTATGAGGATATATATGATAATGTACCTGATAATATATGTTCATGTACCTGAAAATACACATTATCATGTATATCATAAACATTTTTGAGTGATAAAATACATTAAATTCCATCCTGGCTAACACGGTGAAACCCCGTCTCTACTAAAAAATACAAAAAACTAGCCAGGCGAGGTGGCGGGCGCCTGTAGTCCCAGCTACTTGGGAGGCTGAGGCAGGAGAATGGCGGGAACCCGGGAGGTGGAGCTTGCAGTGAGCTGAGATCTGGCCACTGCACTCCAGCCTGGGCGACAGAGCGAGACTCCATCTCAAAAAAAAAAAAAAAAAAAAAAAAAACAAAAACATTAAATATATTAGTCTTAGGCTGGAAGCAGTGGCTCACACCTATAATCCCAGCATTTTGGAAGGTTCTACTTAAGCCCAGAAGTTTGAGACCAGCTGGGGCAAACATGGCAAGACCTTGCCACTACAAAAAATTTAAAAAAAGAGCTGGAAGTGGTGGCATGTGCCTGTAATTCCAGCTCTTACAGGCTGAAGTGGGAGGTAGCCCAGAAGTTCAAGCTTTCAGTGAGCAATGATAGCATCACTGCACTCCAACCTGGGTGACAGAGAAAAAAAAAAAGTCTTAAAGTCTGTGAGAAAAAAAAATTGCATTTTAGTTTACTATATTTAATGAAATCTAAGATGCCATACATTGTAAATCATGCCATTATTTTAGTTACCTCTATAAAGGAAAACGAAACATTGTCAGTTCGATTAGAACACAAAGCTGAGATGCACTTCAGAGATGTTAACGTCTGAAAAACAGTGCTTCATTATAATCAATGGAATATGGTAAAGTATATTGTCAACCTCATTAGACATGTGTACATATCATATTCAGACTTTACTGTTATAAAAATAGCATAGTTCTTAAATATGCAATTTGACAGCATATTCAATTTTAAAAGGATGTATTTGAAAGTAGATTACTGGCAGTCAATAGCCCAAGTTCTGGTATGACAGACCTGAGTTAGAATTTACATTTTTTCTTTTCTTCTTTTTTTTTAGACAGGGTCTCACTCTGTCACCCAGGCTGGCGTGCAGTGGCGCTATCACGGTTCACTGCATCCCAACTTCCCGGGCTCAAGCCATCCTCCCATCTCAGCTTCCTGAGGAGCTGAGACTACAGGTGTGTGCCACCGTGCCTGGATAATCTTTCTGTTGTTTGTAGAGACAGGGTCTTGCTATGTTGCCCAGGTTGCTCTCAAACTCCTGGTCTCAAGCAATCCTCCCACCTCGGCCTCAAAAAATGCTGGGAGTATAGGCGTGAGCCACTGTGCCCAGCCAGAAATTATTTTCTACCATTTAACCAGCTGCATGGTCCTTGCTAAGCAGGATCATCATTGTTATTATTATTAATATTGTATATGATATGAGAAATAGGCAATCCCTATAGTGATTCATCAGTCTTGGTTAGAGAAAATTAACCCTATCAGGTATATTTGAAATATTTGATCAATATTTGATCACAATAAGAACGAAGTGAAATCACAATAAGAACAAAGTGAAAGTTTAATTGATTCAAGGTGATCACATCTTTATTTCTGGAGAAACAGCTCAGAGCTCTCATGTTGCTGACAGTGGATTAGAATCTGACAGACAGAATGTTCATACATACATATGACTAGAGTGTGCTAATAAATCATTTCCTCCAAATGGCACTCCTGTCATCATGTGCATCCGCAAACAGCACAACAGTTCTCAGAAAACATTTGGAACAAATGTGTGCTCTTTAAAAAATATGTTATATTTTATCCAAACCAAAAACTATCATGTTTATTTCAATTTTATTCACGACGTGTGAGAATATATTCTATTTTTGCTGGAAAAAATATTCAATTGAAGTCAACATATTTTGCCTATTGTGAGACAGAATGTGATATACAAATGACATATAAATCATTTATCATTAAATAAAGGATTAAAGAAATAATTACTTCATCTTCTTTTTCCTTTTGGATTTATTAAAGAAAAAAAAAAAAAGGAGCAGCATTTTGACTATGCCAGCCTGCATATTATGTGGAGTAGGCAAATTGCTAAAACTCCTGGGCCTTCAAGTTGGTCCCCCATAAAATGTAGATAACACCAATTTAACAAAATGTTGTGAGAAAAAAGAGAGATTATAAACATACCTGGTACATAATATATGCTCAAAAATAGTAATTACTATCTTTTCCTGTCCTCTTAGAGGGATGAGAAACAGGAAGTGTGAGTTAAACACGCTTTTCCATGTGTTCAAAAATGTTTTCAAAATGAACTTTGAGAATAGTTGGGATAAGTATAATTGACCCTTTCTCTAGCAATCAACTTCAAGCCTAGGTTAAATACTAGACTCCTTTTATGCCAAAGCAGAGTTGGCTTTATCATTAGTTTACACAAATATGTATATGAATACAAAAGTGTTAACTTAGGGAAACTTCACTACTCAATATAATGGCATTGGCTGCACCTTATTTGACCTGCTGTACAAGGTTCAAATCAACTGGGTAATGGAGGGAATTTTTGCAATGTACGGACACAATGCTCATTCAGTACTCTCTGGGCTACTCTGGAGATTTTAAGAACTGCACATTTTTAGATCTTTGATCCTCAGCTTCCAGTTCAGTTCTGGTCCTGTGTGGCTTTCTGTGAAATTAAGTCTCAGCATCATTGTCCAGAGCAACCATGAAAGAATGTTTATGCAGTAGGTACTGTTTCCCTGGACAGTAGTGAGCTTCTGGCCTCTTGATACTTACGGGCTTCTTGGTATGACACCTTTTAAATCAATTAGCCAGGGAAAAGAGTTGTCATACAAGAGGAATTGGCCTATGTTAAGCTGATAGAGCTACATTGCCAAGGAGGGAGACTACTGGTATATCAGCCTCCTCGCAGGGAGGGATAAAGTTGATTTGGCATTGGCTGATCAGTAAATAAATGATGCTTGTGATTCAAGATCACATTGTAACTTTGAGAAAGTCTGTGACTAACAACAACAAAACCCAAATGAGTTTCAATGAGTTTCAAAACCCATGAGTTTCAATGAGTTTCAAAACCCGAATGAGTTTCAAAACCCATGAGTTTCAATGGTTTCTTCTCAGCATTCAACTCAACTTTGTTCTTCATTGCACAGACCTCACCGCCTGAGTATGTCAAATTCACTTTTTCCTTTCCTTTTTGGATGGCAATGCATGGAATGCCCTTGTATAAACATAGCCAGGGCATGAGTACAATTCTGTTTCATTTCCTCAACTCTTTGTTTTGCTATTCACTCTCATTCTCTTGTGTCTGCATTCCTTGACTACTGATGGATTCACTCAGCGACAGCCCGGAAGGTGTGTAGAGGGATCCATGAAGTAAAGGCCAAGGAAGAAACTCAAGTTAAAATTAAAAGAGAAAAAGGCAGGTGAATTAATGTTCTCCAGAAAAGCAAAATTAAGAAGATGTATGTAGACAGAGAGAGAGGGCTTTCTTTTAAAAAATTGGTTCATGCCACTGTGTGTGCTGACACATTCCAAAATCTGCAGGGCAGACTAGTCGACCAAAAACCCACAGAAGAGTTGATGTGACAGCTGTGAGTCTATAGACTGCCTGGAGGCAGAATTCCTTCTTTTCCAGGGGACATCAGTTTTTTCTCTTAAGGTCTTTGACTGATTAGATGAAGCCCACACACATTACAGAAGGTAATCTGCTTTTCTTAAAGTCTACTGATTTAAATGTTAATTATATCTAAAAAATACCTTCACAGCAACATCTAGTCTAGTGTTTGACTAAATGTCTGGGTATAATAGCCTAGCCAAGTTGACAGATAAAATCATAAAATTACCAAGCAATCAAATAGCTTGCTTTGCTATTTGATTCTCAGATTTTCAAATTTAATGATTTTTTCTTTGTTTTTTGTTTTTGTTTTTTTGAGACAGGGTGTTGTTCTGTTACCCAGGCTGGAGTGCCATTGCAGTCATGGTTCACTGCAGCCTCTGTCTCCTGGGCTCAAATGATCCTCCCACCTCAGCCTGCTCAGCTAGAGCTACAAGCATGGGCCACCATGCCCAGCTTAATTGATTTCTGATAATTGGATGAAATTATAAGACATGCAATCAGCTTTCCTGGATGATTGAAATAACAATCTGCCTAGAGGCAGATGACTAGAACAAACTTCTCAAAGTCTATCTTGTTTCTTCAATAATAAAATTTTTGAGTTTAAATACCAAAACTAAAGTCAACTGAAGATAGCTATCAATGAGAAGGGATGAATTTGAATGTGTGAACAGTAAGATAAGCAAAGCAAGAAAAGCTAGTAGCCACCAAACACAGGATGTGTCATATTCATATTTCTGACCCCATTAATTTAAACTGCTAAGCAAAATAAATACAAATGCTCATCTTCAAAACACTTCATAAAAAAAAATGAAATTAACTATTATAATACTAGGGTGATTCTCATTTTGCTCCTGGAGAAACTAGTGAGAAAGTTTAATGGCCTTTGTAAGGCAGTAGTTGAACTTTGACAAAGTTGGGATTTAAAAAAGAGCTCCCTGCCCTGTCTTCACCAGGATACGTCTCTCCCTGGATCCTTCAAACGGGTACAGATGAATCACCAAGAGGGCTGGTAATCTGGCTGCCACATGAAAACAAATGAGCCTGAGATGTTCTTGGAGTCCGAGGTTGTTGGTTCGGTCTGAGTAATGCACAGTCGAGCTGAAATTCAGCTGCCTTGTATCTGGATAAGGCAGAAGGAAATGAGTAAAACCCTGATGGGAACCAAAAGATGCTGAAAACATTTGCAGTGCCACCCAGAACAATTCAAAACAAAGTAATAAAAAGAAAGTTTATCTCTTTGGAGCACTGCTCAGGAATTACAAGCTTTCTGTGCTGAACTCTCCTTCCTGAGGAAAGCTTTCACTTCTGAAAAATAGACCCAGTTTTACGAAGACTACTTTCTGAGGCAACCTTCTGACTTGATGTATTTCAGCATTTGGTTTTTCCTTTGTTTTTGCTGCTAATTTGCAACATGGTAATATGATGGCCTTGGGAGCTCCATACACATTTTAAGTTTAAGAAAAACTTTGTTTTCAAAAGCCATGGATTTTTCTCAAACAGACTAGACAGTTTGTAGCTGTTTAGCCCCAGAGAAGTTTTTGTGGCTGTGAAAATTTCTGCCACTGTGGACACATAAAGGCATTGGGCCATGTGGTCTGAGCCAAGTGTAACCACTCTGCCTCACAGCCTCTGTCAGCCCCTCAGTCCATAGGTGGATACGAAGTGAATTACATTTCATTCAGAGACAGAGGGAAGATTTTCTCCAGAGTCTGAAAAAGTTGATCATTTAGCTTGGCTTCCTTTTGAATAAGGTATTTCCAAAGCAACATAGACCAGATCTCACATAAATGTCATTTACCCTGACTGCAGAGAGTAAAATTATCCATTAAGTAAATCACTGACACTGTTAACATTTCCCGTGCTACAATATCTAACAATGACTTTTTTATAAATTGCTGGTTGCAGAAAGAAAGATGGCTGAGGTTACTGTAGAAGGAGAAAGGAGTGTTCCCTTATAATCTGTAGTATTTTTCTAAATGAATAACCAGAAAGATGTCAGAAGCAAGCAGGTCCAAGCCAATATGGTTCTGCCACAGGCTTACGGAATATAATGGACTCGCGGCATCGTGATTTTCCTTCCTGAGGTTCATACCCAGGGTCAGAGCACCTTCTCCCGAAGAGTGGTTACGCTCCCCTTTCAGTTACTACTCAGCGAAGTAGATCAAAGAAAGAGGGAAAATACATACAAAACAACTGAGAAATAGTCCTGCTTATAAGAAGAGTTGTTTCTCTTTTTCTTTGCTAGCCAACATTTTGCTGTGAGGCTGTGTTCCTGTCTTTCTGTTTAGAGACACTGACTAGAGTCAGAGGAGGGTCTCCCCTAGAAGAAGGCCTTGCTGAAGAAGCCTAATTTGCACAAGGGTGCAAACAGTGAATGCACTGGAGACCCTAAAACAAGCTGCTATTGCCTCTGTTGCAGGCCCTGCCCCTCTGTAGGAGGCAAAACACACTGCGTTTATATCCTATGTATTGGTGAATAGTGAAGTTGTAAGAAAGAAAGAGAGGGAAATAGAAACCCGTAAGAATGGGAACTTGTGCTTCCACTGATGACCAGTCTCATGAAATATCAGCCGGTGCTAATTGAAGGATGTCAGAAAACACGCGCCGACCAATATTTTCCATATGAATTCCAAATCAGAGATTTCAGTGTTTCTTGACAGTATTTTGGCCTGTCATGGTCAGAAACTAAAATACAAATAGCTGTGGGCTTCCAGAGAAAGTGCCTCTTGGGGGAATTTGTATGACAATAAAAAATGGGGCCCTGCAAGAAGGAAACAAAAACACAGCCAGAATGACAGAGAGGTGGTAGAAGAACATCTAAGACATCTTTTCTTGCCTCTTCTCAGGATTAGTTATGTCCAGATGTAGTAGAGGTGGCACGCTTTCAACAGTTCACAAGGGATTGAGCTACGCATTTTCTAGACCAGGTTTTTACTCACTTCAATGAAAACCTACACAACTTGTATAAGAAACATTGCACTGCCTGGAACGGTGCCTCATGCCTGTAATCCCAGCACTTCGAAAGGCCAAGGCAGGCAGATCACTTGAGGTCAGGAGTTCAAGACCAGCCTGGCCATCATGGTGAAACCCCATCTCTACTAAAAGTGCAAAAATTAGCCAGGAGTGGTGGCAGATGCCTGTGATCTCAGTTACTTGGGAGGCTGAGGCAGGATCATCGCTTGAACCCGGGAGGTAGAGGTTATAGTGAGCCGAGATTGGGCCATTGCACTTCAGTCTGAGTGACAAGAGCAAAATTATGCCTCAAAAAATAAAAGTTAAAATAACAACAACAACATTGCATTGAAAGAAAGTATAATTTTTCATGTTTTCATTAATTTGGAAACATGCAGGCTAATATGTTAAGACATAGTCCAGAAAAAGAAGCATGCTAAACAAAAATTTCAATGCGCGTTTCTGTCAAAATGATCCACATGAGAGATCTAAATACCAACCTGAGAGAACCGAGCTTAGTAATACCTGCTGGTAGGAGGAAATGTGCTGATCTGCTCTAAAACCAAGTACAAACATACACGTTTAATTCTATATCAGTCACTTGATCTTTTCCTGTTTGGGCCAAATTAAGTGGAAGGAAAGATGGTCCAATAGAACATTAATTAATAGTTTTTATTTTCCTATTTTTTTTTAAATTTTGTTTTCTGAAAAGCTTCTATTGGCTTTTATAAAGCCAATTTTGATTTTTACAAAGCAGATGGAAAAAGATAATATAAAATGCAACATACTGAGCAAGACTATTACAATAGTAATTAAATATTGTTAATGTCAATGCAAAATAGGGTTTTTTTGTTTGTTTATTTGTTTGTTTAAGGAAAACAATAAATAGCTGTAAAAGATTGGAGTGGATATCTCTTGTCTTTGTGGTTCCAGCTCCATTCCCCATTTTCTTCCTGCTATCACATATTACTGTTTTGTTCCAGGCGTTAGGGCTCCATTGACTTCATTTAATTATTTAACAAACATTTATACAGTGCTTCATGTGAGTGGCACACATTTTTCTAAGCACATCACAAAATTAACTTATTTACTATCTATAACAACCATACAAAATAGTATTATGATCCTGGTTTTAGAAAAAAATTAAGGCATAGAGAAAATATGTAATTTACCCAAGGTTACCTATCTATTAATAGTAAGAGATGGAGCTGAAAAATGAGGTCTCATCAGCTATCATAGTAACTGTGTGTTGTCCTATGAAGCCTCATCTCCAAATAAATATGCTTAACAGAAGTGAATGTTTTCTCTAACTCATCATTCCTGGTCAGCACGAATTCTTTTCATTTAAACATGTGGCCTTTTCTCTAGCTCACAAAAGTACATTTGTCATTAATACTTAACTTTTAGGCTGGATGCGGTGGCTCATGCCTGTAATCCCAGCATTTTGGGAGACTGAGGCGGGTGGATCGCTTGAGCCCAGAGATTCCAAACCAGCCTGGACAGCAAGGCGAAACCCAGTCTCTACAAAAAATACAAAAATTAGCTGACCATGATGGTGTGCACCTGTGGTCCTACCTACTCGAGAGGCTGAGGTGAGAGGATTGCCTGAAGCTGGGAGGTGGAGGTTGCAGTGAACCGAGATGGCGTCACTGCACGCCAGCCTGGGTGACAAAGCCAGGCTCTGTCTTCAAACAAACAAACAAACAAAAAAAACCCTTAACTTTTATTCCAATTGCCTTCTTCTTTGTCCTTGGTTGATGATATTTCAACTGCATCAGATTGACACCTCCCAGGCGAAAGGGCTGTTTTTGTGTAATTTTCACTATGCAGTGTCCATTCTATTCATAGAACAGGTAACTTCTTAAAACATTCATCTGGAGATTAAAAAGTAATTCAATTCAACAAACATTTATCCAGCACCTATCAGATGTGATGCACTGTGCTACACATGGTAGTGATAAGAAGTGATAAGAGAATCTTTACCCATACTGCTAGCACATGTTAATAGATGATATATTACCATGAGAAAACAAGATAGGTCGATATCCCCTTGCAGTGAAAGGCTTTGCAGGGCTCCTTCCTCCTTGGTAGCCCAGAGTGAACCTTAACTTTTGCGAGGAGCCAGACCATTCCATGAATGATGGTGCTTCAGTCTTCCTAGGCCTGGAACATGTTTCTTAGGGGGAGGCAGGCTTCTTGTCTTCTTTTACTCCCATTTGGCAAGGGCACTTCATTATGTAAGACTGCCACTGTTTATCTGCACCATATTCATGATTTTTACAAGGGATATTCTAAGCTTTGGCAGATATGAAGGAACATTTTATAAGGCAAGGCTTGTAGTGGGCAAGACCTCAAATGAAATTTCTGTAGTATATCTGAATTACCTTTAAAGTATTCATTTTAAGGTGATTTAGTGCTTTTTTCCCCCGATAGGTCATATTCATTAGGTTTAGATGAGAAGTACACTCTTCGGGCCAGGGTACTATCACTACATTGTAATTCCTAAGTTAAAAAAAAAAAAAAATGAACATTTAGTTGACTCTGGAAACCTAACCAACCTAAAGAATATTTAAGCCTATCCCATCTTTGGCAAGTATTTCTAAAACCTCAGAGTCAGAGCAGAAGCTAATCTTTGGAAAGTCCTCTCTTCACTGGCCAACCTGAAACCTATAATATTGTTTTTAATGGCTTGTAGTTAACACCCCAATGGTTATGAATGGGAAATTTCATAAAGGTATGTTTGGGGAGATGCAGTGAAGTGCCAAGTGTCTACTAGGAATTAGTTATTTATTCAAACATTATGTTATTGTTAGCTTCATTGGACATTTATACCTAACAGTTGCTACATAAATCTGGAAATTAATAAAACAGAACCCCAACACAAAAGAACAATCACTTTACATGTATTTCGTCTAAAAATGATTTAATGTGTCTGGGTATATGAGAACTATTTTATGAGCAGACAATGTGAATGGTCTATTTCCAAGGCCACCTAGTGTATTTTGCACTTTAATGTACATCTGATTTAAGTTATCTACACCTGACTACCATCGTTTAAAAAATGAGTAGTTTAGAATTGCTTCTCAGTTACGATCTGGGAAGTAAATATTTTCACCTAAGGGAATGATAGCATGTGAAAATAAATAAGTTTTAGAAGTACAATCAATTTTGGTGCTTTCTGCAAGCCTGCCATACAATAAAGGTCAGTCTTTTAGAATTTGTTAGAAAACACAAAGCCCTTTCATTTGTGATGAAGTACAGAAAAATGTCAACCTTCTACACATATATGTTCCTGAAAACTCTACAATAAATCTTCCCTTTTGTAAATAAAAATCACAATTTACGTATTTCCAAAGAGCTCTGTATTTGAAGGAATAATGTGGTCAATCCTCTTGTAAAGAATCACCTTTGAAGATACCTGTTACATAAGACTATTTTAGCAAAGCAGGATAAAGTGTTAGTATAAGGTTTTACTAATTTGCAATCACGTAAAACAAACCAATAAGCAATAAATGCTATACATTTGTAATACAACTTATCAGGACAAATTAATTGTTTTTCATGATGAAGAGTATAGAAAAAAACATATTCGTGAGGATTTGCAATTAACTTTTTCAAGGCACAGTTATCAATAAGCCGGGAAAGCTAGAGGAATATGTAAAGTGGTAAAGTATAAGCAAAATCTTGGTTGAACAAGGCATTAGCCTACTAAAAGTTTTTGTGTGCATAGCCTTCTCTCCATATAAAATTAGAAACATATTTGTCTTTTTGTAGCATCTCATGAAACACTTTCCAACTTTGTAGAATTGTAAACTTCATTATTACCATGATTTCTGTCTTTTCTCATTGCCTCTATCTCAATTTTTCTTCATAATACATTTGTGTTTTTCTTCTTGTAGATCAGTAAATATTAATGTAAGATGTAGGTAGTATGTAAGGATAAAGACAATTCTCAGAAACTAATGAACTAGACTAATAATGGTAGATTGAATAAAATCTAGTTGTCAGTTAATTATTTTTTGGGCTTACAAAATTTACATTATTTACACTATGTGTATGTGTATATAAGTATATATGTATATAAATACACATACATAACTGTTATTTCAAAAAGTCAGTTTATTGGTGAGTATTTTTTAGCAAAAATATTTTTAAACCTGATGTAATTTTTGTTAAATTCTAAAGTCTTAGCCCAAGAAGATGCAGTTTGCCATTTACCCAATTGTTAGGCATCTATGTTACATTTTTCTCTTGCCAAATTTTATGCTGGTGATTGGAGATACCAAATCAATGTGATATAAACTTTACAATTGTAGAGATTGATCTAATGGAAGATGGAAGTAGGGATGATGACAAAAACTAAAAATATAAATAAATAACTAAATTGCAACTTTGAAGATATATACACACATACATTGATAAAAGTTGTTGGAGACATAAGACAAATTGACAATCATAAATGCACAACTAGTTGGTACATAATAATCAATATTACATTGTCAAGGTCGAGGAAGAGGATGTGTATATTATGTGAATTCAAAATCCATAGTCACAAATCAAACATGAGCTATCAATGGTAAAAAAAAATTG
This sequence comes from Papio anubis, assembly GCF_008728515.1. NCBI lineage: Eukaryota > Metazoa > Chordata > Mammalia > Primates > Cercopithecidae > Papio > Papio anubis. The sequence continues at coordinate 141,676,077 of NC_044981.1, read as the reverse complement.
TGATTCAGGAATATAAATCGAGCAATTAGAAACCATGAGGTAATCCTTCCATGAGATACACTTGGTAAGGTCTTTATTATTATTCATTATAATGCTTTGTCCAGTTTTGGTTCTCACAACTTAAGTGAGATTTAGAGAACTTGAATGGGATACAAAGAGAAAACAAATATAGATATTTTTAAATATGGAAAAGTCTGCCATTAAAAATATATGAAAGTGGCCGGGCGCAGTGGCTCACGCCTGTAATCCTAGCACTTTGAGAGGCCAAGGCAGGTTGATCATAAGGTCAGAAGTTCAAGACCAGCCTCCCCAAGATGGTGAAACCCTGTCTCTACTAAAAATACAAAAAAATCAACTGGGTGTGGTGGTGGGCGCCTGTAATCCCAGCTAATTAGGAGGTGGAGGCAGACAATTGCTTGAACCCAGGAGGTGGAGGTTGCAGTGAGCTGAGAGCTCACCACTGCACTCCAACCTGGGTGACAGAGCAAGACTCCATCTCAAAAAAAAAAAAAGAAAAAAAAAATATAGGTGTATATGAAAGCACGTATTGTAGAAAATACCAATGTATTTTAATGTAATTGGAACACAGAGAAGAAAACTTGGAGAGTTTAGATGGATGTAGAAGTTTATGCTAGTCATTAGAAAAAGTATTCTGAGAGTAAGAGTTGGGAGTGACTGGAGAAGCACACTAAGAATAATTAGAGTTGCCGGGCGCGGTGGCTTACGCCTGTAATCCCAGCACTTTGGGAGGCCGAGGCGGGCGGATCACAAGGTTAGGAGATCGAGACCATGGTGAAACCCCGTCTCTACTAAAAATAGAAAAAATTAGCTGGGCGCAGTGGCGGGCGCCTGTAGTCCCAGCTACTCGGGAGGCTGAGGCAGGGGAATGGCGTGAACCCGGGAGGCGGAGCTTGCAGTGAGCGGAGATTGCGCCACTGCATTCCAGCCTGGGCGACAGAGCAAGACTCCGTCTCAAAAAAAAAAAAAAAGAATAATTAGAGTTGAGAAATAATCCTGGGAGAACAGGCTAAAAGGACAATGCTGTTTCAGCTGGCAGAGAGAAAGCTATACTTTGGTTCACACGACTACAAAGACCAGAGAACAACTCATCTGTTGCCATGTCTTCTCCTCCCTGCTAATTACAACATTACAGTGATGTATATGATAATGAAGCAATTTTACACTGAATCCAGATACATCCCACTTAGACAAACATGAATTAAGGGTTCCAAGTTCCATATTTTCCTTAATGGTAGAAATGTGGGAGTTAGGGGTGAAGTGAGCAGTTTCATTTGCACTTTAGTGAGAGATTCGGCATGTCTCAGTGATGATGAAGCTACAGTCTGTCCATACTGCTTCTCCGTTTACACTGGACCTGGGAGGGATGGGACAGGAACCGGGAGGTCTTGTCATGGCTGGTCAGGAGGGTGGGTTGGCCTTTTTACTTAGTGCTTTCTATTCCTCACTGGTCTTTTTTCCAACAAGAGATAAGCCTGACTTATGCTGGGAAAACAGGAGGTTTTGAAAGAGGAAGGTTCTTACTTAAAATGGACTCAATAAATATTTTTAAAAAAATGATTAACAAAAAATGAGTTATTTTGGGAAAGAGTAGTCATTTTTCACACACTGAGAGACAGACTATGCCAAGTCTATAGAAGAAAGTATATTAACCTCAAGTGAGAGCTTTCTATAACTAAGGATTTTGAGAAAAATGGGAATAAATTTATAAAAGATATTGTAAAATCTGTTTTTCAAGAAACAATAATTAGAATAAAAGAAAAATCTACTTAAATGATTTAAATGGGTCCTCATACATTCAATCCTTTATAAATTACTGGAGCTTGCTGAGTGAATCCAATGCTCTAAATAGGGCTGGATCTAAGACATCAGTCTACTACAGAGATCCTGCCCTGTCTTACAGGGATGGGCGGACATCACTCAGCACCTGGACTTAGGACCCTGAAGGAACACTGGTTCAGGGTTGCCTGATCTTTGAAAACTGGAACCTGAAATTTGGAAATCAGAATTTTTATTTAAAGTGCAACTTAAAAAATTCAGATTAAAATAAGAGCATAATATGGGTCAAACTAAAGATGTTTACTGGGGTCAAGTAAGGCTTGTAAGGTTACCCATTTGTGATTTCTAGTTTTAGACTCATTTCTATTTCGAAGGAGGAGACTTGAGTACATGGCCCCTCATAGGACCTTGCAGCCACATATATTTCCAGGATCAATGACTCTTTTAAGGTTTTCTATATCTTGACACATCATCAGCACCACTCTTTTTTTTTTTTTCTCACATATTTAACTGCTGGGCAAGAAAGAAAAGAGAAGTTTGGTGCCAGGTTTCAGGGGCCAGAGCTGGTTTTCCTTCACACTTGCACCATGATCTGCATAAGAGCAGAAATCTTGTGAGGAGGGTGAGCAACTGGAGTCATAATTCCAGGGAGTAAGTTCGGTCCTACTTTAGAAAAATGTCCAGATAAGGCTGGGCACAGTGGTTCATGCCTGTAATCCCAGCACTTTGGGAGGTTGAGGTGGGTGGATTGTTTGAGCCCAGGAGTTTGAGACCAGCCTGTGTAACATAGCAAAACCCTGTCTCTATAAAAATATAGAAATTAACTGGGGGTGGTGGCACATGTCTGTAATCTCAGCTACTTGGGGAGGCTGAGGCACGGGAATTACTCAAACTGGGGAGGCACAGGTTGCAGTGAGCAGAGATTGTGCCACTGCACTCTAGTCTGGGTGACAAAATGAGACTCTATCTCAGAAAAAAAAAAAGAAGAGAAAAGAAAAGGAAAACAAACAGACAAACAAACAAACAAAAAAACAGCTCAAAAAGTTTTGATTGCAGTCAGGAGGTCGGATTAAATGGTT